>NC_069666.1:15194166-15497361 GCF_027244095.1 Hemicordylus capensis | reverse complement strand
GACCGGGGAGACCAGAGTTCAAATCCCCATTCAGCCATGATACTAGCTGGGTGACTCTGGGCCAGTCACTTCTCTCTCAGCCTAACCTACTTCACAGGGTTGTTGTGAAAGAGAAACTCAAGTATGTAGTACACCGCTTTGGGCTCCTTGGAGGGAGAGCGGGATATAAATGTAAAAATAATAATAACACTATCCACTCTGTTGTTTGTAATCGCTATGACCCCACTTTCACAAATACTAAACAAAACAGGCCTCGGATACCAAACATCTAAAACATCAAATCAAATCAACCATCTGCTGTACATGGACGATCTGAAGTTGTATGGAAAGTCCCAGTCAGAAATTGAATCACTGCTAAACACTGTATATTCAGTAGTGATATAGCAATGGAGTTTGGACTAGACAAGTGTGCTGCATTAATAATGAACAGAGGGAAAATAACAAAAACAGAAGGAATAGAACTGCCCAATGGAAGCAAGATCAAGAACCTGGAAGAGAAAGAACATTACAAATACTTGGGCATTCTCCAGGCTGATAACATCGCACACACTGAAGTTAAAAGAAAAATTGGAAGTGAATACATCAGGAGAGTTAGAAAAATGCTCAAGTCCAAACTCAATGGCGGGAACACCATACAAGCCATAAATACCTGGGCTATACCTGTTATCAGATACAGTGCAGGAATAATAGACTGGACCCAGGCAGAGCTAGAGACGCTGGATCGTAAGACCAGGAAAATCATGACCATCAATCATGCTCTGCACCCCCGCAGTGATGTAGATAGGCTCTACCTCCCTCGCAGCTCAAGTGGAAGAGGAATGCTGCAAGTCCATCAAACAGTAGAGGAGGAGAAAAGAGGCCTTGAAGAATATATCAAGGACAGTGAAGAAGATGCACGTAAAATGGTCAATAACGAGAAACTATTCAACACCAATGAAAGAAAGCAGGCCTACAAGAAAGAACAAGTCAAGAACCGAGCAGAAAAATGGAGAAATAAGCCCCTGCATGGTCAATATTTGCACAATATAAGTGGAAAATCGAACATCACCAAGACCTGGCAATGGCTTAAGAATGGCAACTTGAAGAAAGAAACAGAGGGTTTAATACTGGCTGCACAAGAACAGGCACTAAGAACAAATGCAATAAGAGCAAAAGTAGGAAAGTCAACAACAAACAGCAAATGCTGCCTTTGTAAAGAAGCAGATGAAACCGTGGACCACCTGATCAGCTGTTGTAAAAAGATCGCACAGACTGACTACAAACAAAGGCATGACAAGGTAGCAGGGATGATACACTGGAACATCTGCAAAAAATACAAGCTACCTGTAGCCAAGAATTGGTGGGACCATAAAATTGAAAAAGTTGAAGAAAATGAAGATGTAAAAATATTATGGGACTTCCGACTACAAACAGACAAACATCTGCCACACAATACACCAGATATAACTGTAGTCGAGAAGAAAGAAAAACAAGTGAAAATAATCGGCATAGCAATACCAGGGGATAGCAGAATAGAAGAAAAAGAAATAGAAAAAATCACCAAATACAAAGATCTACAAATTGAAATTGAAAGGCTGTGGCAAAAAGAGACCAAAATAATCCCAGTGGTAATTGGCACCCTGGGTGCAGTTCCAAAAGACCTTGAAGAGCACCTCAACACCATAGGGGCCACAGAAATCACCATCAGCCAATTCCAAAAAGCAGCTTTACTGGGAACAGCCTATATTCTGCGGTGATATCTATAATAACACCAACAACACTGATAATAAAATTCAGCCATCCCAGGTCCTTGGGAAGGACTCGATGTCTGTATAAAACAAACCAGTCAATAACACCTGTCTGACTGTGTAAATAAATAAATAAATACATAAATAAATACATAAATAAATAATTCCCCTCAGGGGATGGAGCCTGAGAAGCTCTGGGAAGAGCAGAAGGTTCCAAGTTCCCTCCCTGGCAGCTTCTCCAAGATAGGGCTGAGAGAGAGAGACTCCTGCCTGCAACCTTGGAGAAGCCGCTGCCAGTCTGTGTAGACAATACTGAGCTAGATAGACCAATAGTCTGACTCAGTATATGGCAGCTTCCTATGTTCCAGGAGTCATAGAAACATAGGAAGCTGCCTTATACCAAGTCAGCCCGTAGGTCCATCTAGCTCAGTATTGTCTACACAGACTGGCAGCGGCTTCTCCAAGGTTGCAGGCAGGAGTCTCTCTCTCATCCCTATCTTGGAGATGCTGCCAGGGAGGAAACTTGAAAACTTCTGCATGCAAACATGCCGATGCCCTTCCCAGAGTGGCCGCATCCCCTCAGGGGAATATCTTACAGGGCTCACACATGTAGTCTCCCATTCAAATGCCAACCAGGATGGACCCTGCTTGGCAAAAGGAACAATTCATGGTTGCTACCACCTCTCCTAATACAAACAGCCCAGCTGGAACAGGCCCAAGGAAGCCCATCTAGTCCAGCATCCTGTTTCACACAGTGGCCCACCAGATGCCTCTGGAAGCCTACAGGCAGGAGCTGAGGGCATGCCAGACCAGCTCTCCTGGTCTGCAGGAGAGTCTTTTGCAGCCTTGCTACCTGGGTCCCGCTTAGCAGCAGATTGAATCTGAAACCCTCTGTACGCAGACCATGTGCCCTGCCTCTGAGCAGTGCCTTCTTTCTGGGAGACAGTCGGGTGTGGGCCCTGAGCTCCTATCATGTGTTGTGTTGAGATAGATCCCTGTCTACGGGGCTCAAGGTTTCGTTCCTTGGTTACCATAACGACCAGAGATAACGTGCTGGGTTTGGAGCAAGGCATAATAGTGCTGGATTAGTTTATGGGCAGAAGAGTTGTAAAGTTTGTAGATGGGCGCGCCTTCCGATTCTGCCGGGTACTTGGGAGGCTTTTTCTGTCCACTGCGTGGCCTTTGGAGCTGGTAACAAAGATAGGAGCTGCCCCATTTCCCTGCGGATTTGGGTTTCGCTGGAGATCTTTCTTCTTCCAGGTGTGCTCTAGCACCACCTGCTGTGACTTGGAGTTGGCTCTCTCCTCTCCGTCCTTTGCATGACCTAGAGCGAGGTAGGGACATTGGAAGCTGCTATCTACTGAGTCAGACCATTGGTCTATCTAGCTCGGTATTGTCTACCCGGACTAGAAGTGGCTTCTCCGAGGTTGCAGGCAGGAATCTCTCTCAGCCCTATCTTGGAGAAGCCAGAGAGGGAACTTGGAGCCTAGGTGCTCTTCCCAGAGAGGCCCCATCCCCTGAGGGGAATATCTTACAGGGCTCACATGTGGGCTCCCATTCAAATGCAACCAGGGCGGACCCTGCTTAGCTAATGGTTGCTACCACAAGACCAGCTCTCCTCTCATAGGCCAGCTCGGATGCATGCTGAAACCCAAGACCATCGTCTAGGACAGTGCTGCTCAACTTCAGCCCTCCTGCAGATGTTGGCCTACAACTTCCATAATCCCTAGCTATTGGCCTCTGTGGCTGGGGATTATGGGAGCTGTAGTCCAAAAACAGCTGGAGGGGGGGCTAAGTTGAACAGGCCTTCTCTAGGATGTAAGAAAATAAGAACAGCCCTGCTGGATCAGGCCCAAGGCCTATCAAGTCCAGCATCCTGTTTCCCACAAGGGCCCACCAGATGCCTCTGGGAAGCTCACAGGCAAGAGGTGAGGGCGTGCCCTCTCTCCTGCTGTTGCTCCCCTGCAGCTGGTATTGGGAGGCATCTTGCTAGGGATGTGCTCGAAGCATTTCGTCACCTCTGTTTCGAGGTGATGAAATGCTTCGAGCTGCCATTGTTTCATCTGGGGACAAGCGGGCACTTTAAAGGGAGAAAG
The DNA here is from genome assembly GCF_027244095.1 of Hemicordylus capensis. Taxonomy (NCBI): domain Eukaryota; kingdom Metazoa; phylum Chordata; class Lepidosauria; order Squamata; family Cordylidae; genus Hemicordylus; species Hemicordylus capensis. The sequence goes on along the minus strand of NC_069666.1, from coordinate 15,493,538 downwards.
GCAGGTCTGACCACTCAAGATGGTGTCTGCATATGCTCAGACGCCATTTCCTGCTGGGAACAGGGAACATCCTGTTTCTAAGCCAATGCAGCTGGGCAAACAGAGAGCAGCAAAGGTGTAACGGAGGGGCAGTTAAGACCTGGCTTTAAAGTGCCCGCTCACTGCTGCCCTAGATGTGTATGAGACATTTTGTGCACATCCCTACATTTTGCCTCTGAGGCTGGAGGTGGCTAATAGCCACCAGACTAGTAGCCATTGATAGACCTGTCCTCCCATGAATTTGTCTGTAAGAACATAGTCTCATGTGTGTGAGACCAGACAGTATCTGTGCATTGAAGTCTGCTGAAGCTGTGGACTGACGGATGTGTGAAGAAGACGTTAACACATTTGAGACTTTTTTAGTTTAATGGGCAACTAATAAGACCAAGAGGGATATGATAAAGTAAAGGTAATGTGTGCTGTCGAGTCAGTGTTGACTCCTGGCGACCACAGAGTCCTGTGGTTGTCTTTTGGTAGAATACAGGAGGGGCTTACCATTGTCTCCTTCCGCGCAGTATGAGATGATGCCTTTCAGCATCTTCCTGTATCGCGGCTGCCCAATATAGGTGTTTCCCGTAGCCTGGGAAACACACCAATGGGGATTCGAACTGGCAACCTCTGGCTTGCTAATCAAGTCATTCCCTCAAACGTGGGTCCCCAGAGGTTGTTGGACTACAACTCCTATCATCTACTGCTCCAGTGGCCAAATGCTCTCAGGTGTATGGAACCCTGCCTTAGATCCAATATCGTAATGGCTAAACTAGAAAAGCCCAGATTCAAATCCTCATGCAGTCATGAAGCTCAGTGACTGGTCCTGGGCCAGTCACGAGCTCCAGTCTAACCTACCTCACAGGGTTGTTGTGAGGGCAAAAAGTTGGGGTGTGTGTGCCATGGATGCCACCCTGAAATCAGAGGTCATTTCCGGCCACCTCAACTCACAGATACCTGAGTTTAACCCTTTCTCCCCACCTCTCTGCCCCGTGTATATATACTGAGGTTGGGTGTCCTTCACCTCACCATGGATATGTGAGTTTCTGAGTGCTGGACCCATGATTAACGAGGTCCTCCTGTATTGAACTTCCATGTTTGGAGACAGGATGCCTCCAAATACTGTACAGATGCTGGGGAGAACTGGAGGGAGAAGGCTCTTGCTTTCCTGTTCTGCTTGTGGACTTCTCAGAGGTTCCCACCAGGATGCTGGACTTGAAGGTCTGTTCCAGCAGGGCTCTTCTTAGGAGACAGGAGAACTCGGAGGAGGACAGGGTCAGAGGCTGCTGTCCTGGAAGGCTCCTCTCAAGTGCTCCACTACGCAAATAGATGCCTCCTACCCGATTCCTTAGTCATAGATGTTAGCAATTGTCTTTGGAAGTGTGTTGAGTGATGCCTTTGCTCCTTCGCGGAGGGTGGGGCATGAGAGAAGCCTTCAAAGTGTGGTTGCTTCTGCCCGCCTTTCTCCCAGCGGGGTGGCGTGTCGCGTCTCGTGCATGCTAGCAGTGCTACGTAGATGGCTTTCTGGCCTGGGTCAGTGATGTGCAACCGGTTTGTACATTTCACAGCTACAGAATGGAAAGCAACAGCTGAATTCTGAGCTTCCGCACAGCTTCATTAGCAGTGCAAATGGAGCTGGTCTTGTGGTAGCAAGCAGGGAACATAGGAAGCTGCTTTATACTGAGTCAGACCACTGGTCCATCTAGCTCAGTATTGTTTATACAGACTGGCAGCGGCTTCTCCAGGGTTGCAGGCAGGAGTCTCGGCCCTATCTTGGAGATGCTGCCAGGGAGGGAACTTGGAAACTTTCTGCACTTCCCAGAGCAGCTCCATCCCCTAAGAAGAATCTCTTATGCTGCTCACACATCAGGTCTCCCATTCATGTGCAACCAGAGTGGACCCTGCTTAGCTAAGGGGACAAGTCATGCTTGCTACCACAAGACCAGCTCTCCTCTCTGGATTGTCCCTTTTGCTAGCCAGGGTCTGCCCTGGTTTGCATTTGAATGGGAGACATTATTAATATTATTACATTCATATCCCGCTCTTCCTCCAAGGAGCCCAGAGCGGTGTACTACATACTCCCCGGTCCTAGTCCAGCACTCTAACCACTACACCTCACTGGCATAGACATCCAGACTGGCTTCAACCCTCATCAATCCAGCCACCAACCTCAAAACTGCATTTGAGATGCCTCTTGAGTTATGAAACAATGCTCTTGGAAATCTAGATTGTGTCCTTTCAAGCATGGCAACATTAGAAGGCTAGGTGTAACTGGGCTCCATAAAGGAGCTGCAACAGAGGCTTAGCCGCAAATAATTTAATAGCTGCTGGTAAATAGCTTCCACCCTTTGAATGAAAAAAACCTTAGAATGGCTGCATCACTCCCTTGATGAAGTTACACAGTTGGCCTGGGTTGTCTTCTTCCCTGAGGCTGGAAAAACAGCACCCAAGTACATGAAGCTTTTATTTATTCATTCATTTATTGTTAAATTTATATACCGCCTTTCATTAAAACAATCCCAAGGTGGTTTACAGCAAAAATTAAAAAACAAGATTGTAAAAAAGACACAATTAAAATATTAAGCTAAAGATATAAAACAAATCTGATTAAAAATTTAAAACACAAACATAAAAGCAACACAAAGAGCAGCAGTAGAGACAATCACATAAAATCCTGGGTAAAAAGCCAAGATTTAACATGCTTTCTAAAAGCTGTGATGGAAACTGAGGAGCGAATAGCCACCGGGAGAGCCTTCCAGAGTCTGGGGGCAGCAACAGAGAAGGCCCTGTCCTGCATGCATGACAACCGAGCCTCCCTCATTGTCGGTACCTGGAGCAGGGCCCCCTCAGATAACCTTGTCAAGTGGGCAGCAACCCTTGGGAGCAGGCGGTCCCTCAGGTATCCCGGGCCCAAACCGTTAAAGGCTTTAAAGGTCAAAACAAGCACCTTGAATTGGACCCAGAAACAAACTGGCAGCCAGTGCAGCTCTTTCAGGATAGGTGTGATGTGCTCCCACCAGGCAGCTCCAGATAAAACCCTAGCTGCTGCATTTTGCACTAGCAGCAGTTTCTGGATATCCTTCAAGGGCAGCCCCATGTAGAGCGTGTTACAGTAACCCAGCCACGACGTGACTAAGGCATGGGTAACTGTGGCCAGATCTACCTTCTTGGGAAAGGGATGCAGCTGGCGCACTAGCCAAAGCCGTGCAAAGGCACCCCTGGCCCCCGCCTTCACCTGAGCTTCCAAAAGCAGAGCCGGGTCCAGTAATACCTCTAAGCTGCGTACTTGCTCCTCCTTTTCACCTGTTCGATGAGATGGCCACCAGCACTCCACTTGTGAATCCTTGGTCTTTTTGCAAAGACCATAATCTTTGTCTTTGGGTAGTTGAATGGTTTGCAAAATGTTCTTCGACAGAATGTTAGGCAAGGGCCTTGAGTGCTCTCTTAAGACCAACTGGTGTCAGTGATAAAATCACAGTATCGTCTGCATTTAGCAGAATAGATAAATGCTTGTCTGTTAACTTTGGGGCGTGTAAATCCAAACTCTGCAGTTGTTTAACTAAGGAGTTGCTATAGATAAACAAGAAGGGGGCTAATATACAGCTCTATTTAACGCCCTTATGGGTGGGAACGGGATAGGAGAGCTGGCCCTGCCCATGACATCTAACCCTCAGACTTCTGTTCTCATGTAGTTTATCCATTTGTTTATCAATTGTGGAATCTTTAAGCTTGCCCCATAAAATGTCCCTAGAGATTGAATCAAAGGCTCCTTGAAATCTATGAAGGCTGCATAAAGTGACCTATTGGAATCAGAGGAGTATTTTTCCAACAAGTGCTGCAAAACGAGCCCAAGAGAGGGATGTGTACGGAACCAGGTGGGGGGTGGTTCAAAGGCGGGGGTGTGAGTTGCACTTTAAGAGCGGGGCAGGGTGTGCTCCCCCCCCAGCACTCCCTTGTTCAAGGCTGCATTGGGCTGGCAGCATACCTCCCTGCCGCCCCCTCCCCTCTTTGCCCGGGAGTGCCTGGCACGCAAGGCGCACAAGGCATGCAAGCCAGGTACTTCTGGGCACTTCCAGGCAAAGAGGGGAGAGGGAAGCAGGGAGGTATGCTGCAGCCCCAAAGGAGCCTTGAATAACAGAGTGCCAGTGGGGGGGGAAGCAGAGGGTGGGGTAAGCATACCCTCCCCTGACCTTAAAGTATGACCCCTCCCGCCTTCGAACCGGCCGAACAGCTAGTTGTCTGAACAGGTTTGGAGGCCCTTAAAAGGGCCGGACGGGTCCATGCACATCCCTAGCCCAAGATCCATGGTGGAATGTCTCAGTCTAAATCCTGCTTATTCCTCCTCTAAGATATTTTCTTGATCCACCCAATCCTGTAATTCCCAACACAGGTGCCTGGGATATAATTTGCGGGTTATATTTAGCGGATATAATTCTGGTCTAATTATTTGAATAGCAGGATCATTTCTGTTACCTTTTGAAAATTTGGATGGGAGAGCTGCTTGACGGTGGAACCGTCTGCCACATGCAGTGGTGGGCTTTCTTCCACGGGAGGCTTTCAAACAGAGGCTGGACGGCCATCTGTCAGGGATGCTGTAGCAGATTCCTGCTCTGAGCAGGGGTTGGACTAGAAGGCCTCCGGGGTCCCTTTCAACTCTACAGTCCTATGATTTTATGAATAATGAAACATAAAGGTTATTAAATACAAAAAATGTTGAGATGAGGCTCGGTTAGTGAGGTGGGTGTGGGAAGTAGAAATACACGCACTGCACTTTCCTGTTCTATCCTCCTTGCTTTTTCAGGGGCACTTTTTCTCCTCTTCTTGGTATGCAGAGTGTATATGTCGTTCCCTATTAGATGACTGCTTTATGCATCTGACAATGTGGTCCTTTGCCTCCAAAGGCTTGCACCACTATCCATTTCTTTAAGGTGCCCCCCAAGGCTTTGTGTTTGCTGTAGCAGATGAGCATGGAATTGAGTCCACTTCCTGTGATGTGACTAGTCTGTGTTTTGCAGGCACGATGACCTGAAGGAGATGCTGGACAGTAACAAGGATTCGCTGAAGCTGGAGGCCATGAAGAGGATTGTGGCGGTGAGCCCCTTGTTGCACATGACAGCCAAAGGTCATGGTGCTTCCCCCTTGGGGCACTCTCGTGGTGCCTGGGGAAAGGGCAGTGTGGCTCCCAGCTGCCTATTTGTGGGACATTGGCACTCGTATGCAGAGATGTGTGTGAATGGCCCAGGCAGGCGGGGAGGGGGTCAGTTCCTTTAAAAAGCAGGCAGGGTCCTGTTTACCTGCTTTTTAAAGGATCCGCCCCACCGAACCGGTTCGAATGCCGGAGCCTGAACTGATTCAGGGAAATCGATACAGAGATGGAGATAGGGGGGATCAGGAAAAATCTCCCATGCACATTTTTTTTTCTCATTGCATAAAATTTGCAAATATTTCCCCTCAGAAAAATTGTACTATGTAAATTTTCGTGATGCCCTAAATAAATTGTGATTCAGCATTTTGTTTGGGGTGTGTGTGTGTGTGTGTGTGTGTGTGTAGATTGAAGAGTTTGTCGATGTGTTGTGCGACAGAAAGTAATACTTTCTGATTACCTACAGATATCAAATTTTGCATACACAACAACCCAGCCACTGAAATTAGCTCAGTGAACTCCTGTTTACATCAGAATATGCTGGGGGAAAGGTTTAATTTTTTTATTTTTTAGAAGAAATTCTGAATATATCCCTCAGATTGATGCAAAAATGACAATGCCCAAGAGAAACAGAAGATCTTTCTCAGCTTCCAATTTACTATTGTTCAAATTTAGCATATATGGTAATTATTCAATAAAATAAATGTTTGAATAACATCCTACATGTATCAAACTGTTCTTTTACTTCCCTACTGCAAGCACATTAATAAACATTCTCTTACATATATACAGATTGTATCTATTATAGTTTAATTTTAGTGGGACAGCTTATGAGTGACTTTGTGTGGATGTGAGCCAATGACTGTAGTAGCCTCTCTGCCTGACGGTAATAAATGTGTGTTTTTATGTGTAGATGTATGCACACACACTCTCTCTCATATATTACAGTTATGAGCCAGTCTACTCCTTCCCTGGCGTACATCCAGATTAAGTTACTCATAAGCGATCTTATTGACATTAATGGGACAAGTTGACTTGTCCTATTAATTTCCGTGAGAGTACTCATGAGAAGAGAAGAAGACGACCAGCAGCAAGGTGGATGGACTCGATTACGACAGCAATGAATGCACCCCTGAGAGACCTTAAAGGCCAAGTTGAAGACAGATCATCCTGGGGAGAACCTATCTATGTGGTCGCTAAGAGTCAACACCGACTTGATGGCACTTAATCAATCAATCAATCAATCAATCAGTCAATCACTCATGAGTAACTTAATCTGGATTTTAGCCAGGGACTGGAGTAGCCCATCCCATAACTATAACATATAAGAGTGTGTGTGTGTGTGTGTGTGTGTGTGTGTATTGTCTCTCTCACAAAATATCTGTGGGGTACCTGAACTGAACGTTTATGACAGAAGGGTTTATACTTGTTAAAAAAAAGGTTGGGGAGCCCTCCGGGCGAGAGGAAAGCGTGACGGAGTAATTTAACATGGGAAGGGGGGAACTGCAGACTTCTTGACAAGCTACCCCACTGCTTCTTCTCCTGCCCCTAGATGATTGCCCGAGGCAAGAACGCATCGGATCTCTTCCCAGCTGTGGTCAAAAATGTGGCTTGCAAGAATATAGAGGTAAGCCCCGCCGACTGCAGTCTGGAGCAAGGCTGAAGGGCCAACCAGATGTGACTCACACCTTGACATTGACTCTGGCACGGCTGCTTTTTTCTTCCTTTCTGTAAATAGCACGTGTAGGGAGGCTGTTGGGGCTGGGACCATGATGGGGGAAGCTTTATCACTGCCCCCCGTCATGGTCCCAATCCAGACTGCCACTCCCCCTTGCATCCAGTTTGTCCTGGGGGGCGGGAAACTTTCATCAGCTCCAGTGGGAGCTACTCCTGCCTCCCTCCCCCTCCCTAGGGCTGTGGCAGGAGTAGAGTAGATCCAGATGAAGGATATTTCTTACTAAGTTTTCTCCAGTTAAATATTGACCATTGTATTCGTTTTTAAGGGTTCCTGTGCAAGCAAGGTAATTTGATGTTCTGTATTTACTGTATCTAAATAGGTTCAAGCATGTGCGTCTGCAGGACCTTTTCCTGGGGGTGGGCTGGGGTGAAGCCCCCGCTGGTGGCAACAAAGATTGTGCCATCGGGTCGGTGTCGACTCCTAGTGATCACATTCCATGTGATTTTCTTGGTAGAATACAGGAGGGTTTTACCATTGCCATCTCCTGCACACTATGAGATGATGCCTTTCAGCACCCCCCTATATTGCTGCTGCCCAATATAGGTGACTGCAAATGTATTTACTAGGCACGGTCTGGGAAGCACATTGGTGGGGATTTGAACTAACAGCCTCTTGTGCTCTAGACAAGCTACTTCCCCGGTGCACCACTACAGCTGATGGTAGCAACAAAAGCTGATACTTTTTTGCTGCTGTTTTTTGCTAGCGGATAGGTTTTAGTTGTTTTCATGGATTGCTTTTTCCACATTCTCTGATGTGGTGGTTTCAATTTAGTTTTGTCCCACTTTGAAAACTCTTGCTGAAAAGCAATAGCAGCATTTTAAAATAAAAACATATAATTACATAAGTACTATTGTTAATATGGTAAAGGTGTGATATATAGCCAGCTGGCAGTATCACCTGGATAGGGAATGGGATTTCAAGTAGCAATCTTTTTGGGCACTATAATCTGTGATTATTATGGGGACAGGGCATAGAGCATTCTGGGACAACTTCCTTGCCTTGGGATGCTTCTTGCTTGGAGGATTTATCGGCTATTTGGTGAGCCTTGTCTTCACTCCCCAAATCAGGAAACCACACAGTGCTCATACATGGGGAGGGTCCATAGCTCGGTGACAAAGCACATGTGTTGCATGCAGAAGGTCCCAGGTTCAATCCCTGGCACCCCCAGGTAGGGCTGGGAGACAGCGATCTGAAACCGTGGAGAGCTGCTGCCAGTCAGAGTAGACAGTATTGACTTGGGTAGGCCAAGGATCTCACTCGGTATAAGGCAGCTTCAAATGCCCTGCCTGGATTCCCTGTCTCTCTCTACCAGGGCTGCTTAACTTCAGCCTTCCTGCAGATGTTGGCCTACAACTCCCATAACCCCTGGTTATTGGCCACTGTGGCTGGGGATTATGGGAGTTGTAGTCCAAAAACAGCTGGCGGGGGGGCTACGTTGAGCAGACCTGGTCTATTCAGAATGAATAAAATTTAGAGAATTGTAGGCTCTTGGTGCTATTGTTTCTGTTTTCTGTAGTAAACTAGAAGTGTGGCAAACTAGTGAAGTTTCTTTGTCAACTGATCACAGGACTCCTAAATTCTCTGGCCATTTAGGAAGATCCCTTACCGGCTTGTGCAATTTAGAAAAAGAATGTGCCAAGAGCGTTTGTTTAGATGCACACACACACACACACACACACACACACACACACACACACACACACACACTGCATTAAAGGGACATGCCAGGAGTGTTTCAGGATGTCCGTGGAGGACATAAGAACAGCCCGGCTGGATCAGGCCCAAGGCCCATCTAGTCCAGCATCCTATTTCACATAGCAGCCCACCAGATGCCTCTGGGAAGCTCACAGGCAAGAGGTGAGGGCATGCATTGTTCTGTAAACCACCCAGAGAACTTACATTTTGGGCGGTATATAAATGCATGCATGCATGCATACATACATACATACATAAATGCCTTCTCTCCTCCTGTTGTTCCCTGGCAAATGGTATTCAGAGGCATTGTGCCTCTGAGGCTGGAAGTGATGACTCCAGTAAGGCATCACCTGAACTGGCCCGCTCACAGTTCCTTGGTCTGCTGTCATTTTAAATTTGGTTTAACTGAGGCTTGTTTTTACACTGCTTTTCATTGCTTCTTTTATTGTATCTCCTGTGGCTTTTGTGAGCCACCCTGAGTAGCAGCACATTGGAGGGGTGGGATATATGTATTTTTAATAAATAAATAAAATGAATACACCAGAGTCATAGAGGGGGCAAGAATGTAGGTTCTTCAACGTGGTCTCTGTGCTTTACACGAATGGGCTTTGCGCCCATTCGTGTAAGAGCGCAGATGACCACTAGAAGAACCCAAGTTAGAGGTAAGCAACCTGTCGTTCTTGAGGGGGAACATGATTAACCAATGTTGTATCTCTGGCAGGTGAAGAAGCTTGTGTATGTCTACTTGGTCCGATATGCAGAAGAACAGCAAGATCTGGCCTTGCTCTCCATCTCAACCTTCCAGCGAGGACTCAAGGTCAGAAATCAGGATGCTCTTAGGGAGGGCTGAGATGGAAGTGATGGCCACTAGCTTGGATGGCTTTAAAAGGGGCTTGGACAAATTCATGGGATAGGTCTATTAATGGCTTCTAATCTTGATGGCTATAGGCCACCTCCAGCCTCAGAGGCAGGATGCCTCTCAATACCAGTTGCAGGGGAACAACAGCAGGAAAGAGGGCATGCCCTCAGCTTTTGCCCATGGCCTTCCTAGAGGCATCCGGTGGGCCTCTATGGGAGTTAAAATACAGGACTAGATAGGCCTTGGGCCTGATTCAGCAGGAGTTCGTCAACCTGGGCACCAGCTGAAGGACCACAGCCAACTCCTAATCTAAAAGTTGCTCTGAGCTTTTTGTAGTATAAGTGAAATAAAATCAAATTTAAGACCACAGCATTTTACTAATAAAGATCCAAGCTTAATGCCTCTCAATACCAGTTGCAGGAGAGCAACAGCATGAGAGAGGACATGCCCTCACCTATTGCATGTGGGCTTCTCAGAGGCATCTGGTGGGCCACTGTGCGAAACAGGATGCTGGACTGGATGGGCCTTGGGCCTGATGCAGCAGGGCTGTTCTTATGTTCTTCAGCGTTTTGAATTTTTACACAGAAATCTGTGTCTCCAAAAGGTCTTCATGAAAAACTAGATTTCTCTGCATATTTCCAATTACTCATAGAAATCATATTTGAAGTTTATTTTAGTTTAGATAACAGGGAGTTTCTCCGACAAAAGATGAGGTCTTTAAATATTCCTGGCTTGCTAGAGTGGGTGTTAGCCCCCATCTGTTGTAAATTGGGTTTCTCTGCAGAGATCAGCTCACTTTCTTTTGTTGCTTCAAGAGATGAAGATCTAGGGTTTTTCATTTAAAAAACAAAAACAAAAACACCCCTAAAAACTCCACGGAATTATTTTTGACTCAGTGCTTGATGGAAATGGCAGATTCCTACTAGCAAAGGTCATAGTCAATGGTTTACCTTTTGTAACATTTATGGGCCAAATTCAGACAATCCTGACTCTTATATAGATATCTTTCCCCACATCTGTGACTGAGTATGACTGTGATAATATTATCCTTGGAGGATATTTCAGTGAAGTGTTGAACCACTTTCTGGACAGAAATATTAATAGATTAGCTGGATCCAAATCTAGGTTAATTATTGCAGAAACAATGTCAGATCTTGGGCTTTATGATATTGAAGATTGCTCAACCTGACTGGCCATGAATATGCACCCATATCACCAGTCCATCAGATGTCCTCTAGACTAGATTACTTCCTGATATCGGCTCTGTTAACTAAAGTTACTTTAAACTCCAAAATAGGTCCAATTTTGATCTCGGATCATGCCCAGGTGACTCTTGATATTGCCCTGCCAATCTCAGGCCCTTATTAGTGACTTTTTGGCTAATAATGCTGCTGGGGAAGTCTCTTCACTAGTGCTGTGGGATTCACTAAAGCGTATATGTGGGGAGTAGTAATTTCTTATGCAGCTCACAAAATCAAACCCGTACGGAGGTGATAACTGATTATGGGCAATCTCCATCTCCTGATAAGTACACTAAGCTACTTAATCTTCACTATGAAGTTCATCTCTTGCATTCTAAACAGGTAGATTTAATTCTTACTTGGGTCAAATCAAAGTATTGGGAAAGTGGAGAAAGAGCCGGTAAGCTTCTGGCACTTAAATTAAAATTAATGAAGAATAGATATAATATTGCCTCTCTTTGGGATGAGCCAGGCAGATTGTGATCTGAACCGCCCCGCCCCCCACAAATTAATGAATTATTTTGAGGCTTTTATTCTAAATTTTACAAGGGGGATAAAATTGATAAATCCATGGAGTTTAACCAAAAACGTCTGGGGACTCTAGGTTGGCAACCCCTGGTGTAAAGAATTGGGGATAGGGAGTTTGTATTAAACACCTTCCTGTTGGAAAAGTTTGTCTTGTGCTTACTATAAATGTCGTCTTTCCCACAGGATCCCAATCAGCTTATCCGGGCCAGTGCCCTCCGGGTTCTCTCCAGCATCCGTGTGCCCATTATTGTGCCCATCATGATGCTGGCCATCAAGGAAGCTGCTTCAGACATGTCCCCGTATGTGCGCAAAACAGCAGCTCATGCTATCCCCAAGCTGTATAGGTAAGTGAGAACAAGAACCTGCACTTTCCACCCTTCAGCTCCTCCTTACTCCTAAGGCAGTGGCTCCCAACTTGGGTTCCTCCAGATGTTGCTGAACTACAACTCCCAGCATTCCCAGACATAATAAATTTTAGCAGGAGATGCTGGGAGTTGTAGTTCAGCAACATCTAGAGCAGGGCTTCTCAACGTTGGGTCCCCAGATGTTATTGGACTTCAGCTCCCATAATCCCCAGCCCCAGGGACCTTTGGGTGGGGATTGTGGGAGTTGAAGTCCAGTAACATCTGGGGACCCAACGTTGAGAAGCCCTGATCTAGAGGAACTCCAGTTGGGAACCACTGATGTAAGGGAAGGACTATCGCTCAGTGGAAGAGCATCTGCTTTGTAGAAAGAAGGTCCCCGGTTCAGACCATCCTTCCCCTGTAAGGCCAATGTTGTATATGCTCTCTTGCAAAACCTGATGTCATTTCTGCAGATCCAAACCAAGGCGCAACATCAGGGATGCATGCTGAAATTCAGTGGTGCATTATCCCCTTTTTGGAGGCTCTGTTTATATTATATTATTTTATATTTATATTTATTTTATTTTACATTTATATCCAGCTCTTCCTCCAAGGAGCCCAGAGCATGTACATGGTTATATTTATCCTTACAATAACCTCTCTCTCCCTTCTTTACAGCCTTGACTCAGACCAGAAGGACCAGTTAATAGAAGTCATTGAGAAGTTGCTGGCAGATAAGACGACGGTGAGTGAGACTGATACTTTTGCAGTGTCTCTAGAGTCTGGGGTGGGATGGAGGAGGCGGCTTGCCTATATTTTGAAAAATAAGGAGAGAGAGGCTGTTGTCCTACTGAACACAACCCTGCCCCACAAGATACTTATCTGGCTGAATTTCCCTAAAAGAGTGACAAGATTAGGCCTGCAAAGGATTGGTAAGAATGGTGAGGTCGGAGCTGGGCAAAGGGATGTTGCTATTTGAATAATGTTCTGCTTGCTGTTGATTGATGTTGGCTTGGAATCTTGGGGCCCTTCCAGAAAGCAACAGACCATTGGATGTTTGAAGCTTTCATGCAAACCCCAAGTGTGATCTTCCTCCCTGTAGAAGGAGAAGCTTCTTCCTAGGCTGGTTCTTCCTAGTGTGCTCTTATTCTCTGGACACATGCCAAGCAGGGACCTTGTGTGACTTCCACAGCGCCACCTGCTGGCTGACTCTTGCATTCTGAGAAGAATCCACTCTTTCCCCAGTTATTAGGTTCTTCTCAGAATGACCAACACTCCAAGAGCAGAGTGGAGGCCTGGCCTACCTGCTTCATGAGGCAGGTGGACCAGGCCTCCACTCCAGACTTTGTGCATTGGCCTGCCTCGGAGGACTGGTCTACCTACCGACCCCAATCAGTAGACCAGCTCTCACTGGAAAAACAGCCCTCCAAAATGGTGCTCGGAATATTTGGAATGTTTCAAGGGTTTCGTCGAAACAGCCAACTTGGCTGCTGTTCTGATGAAATGTTTTTGAGCATTTTACATTTCGTTTCAAACTCGAAACGAAACGCTAAATCCCCCCTCCCCTTACAGAGGGTAAGATCATGCTAGGAAGTAGTGTGGAAACTTGCAGCAGTGTGTGTACAAAGAGTAAGATTACACTTGTGCAAAAGCTTTGAATTTCCCACATTTCATCTTCTGGAAAGACTCTGGTTCCTTAGCAGGTCAGGATCCTACTCACCATCTCCTAGATGAGGGTTCTGAAAACATGGTTGCTTCTGGGGCTGTGTGAGTCTTCCACAACTGCTACTGGTACCTCCATTCCCCCCCCTGTTGTTGTCTTGCCCAGTTGGTGGCTGGCAGCGTGGTGATGGCCTTTGAAGAAGTCTGCCCTGAGCGCATTGACCTCATCCACAAGAACTACCGCAAGCTGTGCAATCTGCTGATTGATGTGGAGGAGTGGGGTCAGGTGGTGATCATCAACATGTTGACCCGCTATGCTCGCACCCAGTTCCTCAGCCCTAACCAAAATGTGAGTGAAGGCACAAACGGGGGTGGAGACTTTTGGCGTTTTGAGCCCGGAGGACTAGAGAAGCTGCAGGTCTGTCCCTCTGCCCCCTGAGCAACACATTGCTTGTGCCATTGCTGCTCATCATAAGCCCTATTCAGACATTAGGGGGTACAAATGTCTGTATATTCATACTTTGGTCTGTATGAATAACTGTACCTGTGTTCATTTAAGAAGTGAACCTGGATACCAGTGTTTCCTGTTACAGGGCTTCCCAGATGTTATTGACTACAGCTCCCATCATCCTTTTCTACAATGGCCTTTGGCTGCGGATTATGGGAGTTGTAGTCAGCAATATCTGGAAAGTCCTGTTACAGGGAAACAGTGCTGGATACAGGCCCCTCAAATGCATAGTATAGAAAGGAAATGTACTGCTATATCTGCGTTCAGTATAGCGTGTGAATAGCTGTACCTGTATACACTGTACCTGCGTTGTATGGGTGTTGAACATAACATGTGAATAGGGCTATATTCCGAGAGTGGTGTGGGTTATAAAGAAGTACCCTCATCTGTGAACCTGCCCGTGTCCTAAAACCGTCTTCAGGAGCCCTGTTCGACACCCTATCATGGTTAGAGATATAGCGGGCACGTGTGAGAGACGGGTCCTTTTTGGTGGTGGCACCCAATCCTGGAATACCCTTCCAGAGGAGGATGTTGGGCCCCTTCCTTGCCACATTTAGGCAGGCATGATGGCCCACTTATTCAAGCAGGCTTTTAATGTTTAGTGGCTGGCTGTGTCTGGAGTACTTGCTACTGTGGTTTTCTATTAAAAATGGTACTGTGTATTCTCCCCGCCCTCCCACCCGTTGGGCTTCTGTTTTAATTACTGATGTTTGTGGTGTGTTTTTTGTATTGGCAAACCACTTCAAGTGTTAATGTGGTAGAAAAAGCAGGTTAGGAATTGAATGAATGAATGAATGAATGAATGGTGTAAACTAAAAGTTGTGTGCATTGCATGCATGGATGGAATGGAAGAGGAAAGAGAGGCCCTTCTGAGATGGCCTTGAGCGATCCATCTTGTGTGCCTCTCGCCCTCTTGCACCTGATAGGAGTCCCTTCTGGAAGAGAATGCCGAGAAAGCTTTCTATGGGTCTGAAGAGGAAGACTCCAAGGACGACAAAGCCGAGCCTGCATCCCTGGTGAAACGCAAGCCCTACGTTATGGACCCCGACCACCGCTTGCTCCTACGCAACACCAAGCCCCTGCTGCAGAGCCGCAATGCTGCGGTGAGCCCCTCCCTGTGCTTCCTCTAGACGGGAATCTATGGGGAGAGTATTACAGCTCCCGCTAGTGCATGGCTGTTGATCTGCGTGCAGTTTAGATGGTGGAGGGGAGGGGAGGAACCCATCTAATCCAAGAGAGAATTCCTCCATATTCCTGTGAACGGAAAGTAGGCAGAGTTTCTTTCTCTGTCATTTCTATCCCATGGGCATGGGTTTTATGAGGAGGAGCCATAGCTCAGTGATAGAGTACCTGCTTAGCAGTTAGCCCCTGCTAACTGAGCAACAAGGCACCTTTTTTAAAGTGGTGGCTCTCTTACATTTAGCAGGGGGAGAGCAACTGGCCCCATCTGTCCCCAGCAAAGCAGCCCTCCAGTGGCGGCGGCTTCTGTTGTCTACCTTGTGTTTCTTTTTAGACTGCGTGAGACCTTTGGGGACGGGAATCCATCTTATTACTTTATTAATTTTTCTGTGTCAACCACTTTGGGAACTTTTGTCAAAAAGCTGTATATAAATGTTTTGTTTGTTGTATGCAGATGGTCCCGCTTTCAGTCCCTGGTATCTCCAGGTTGGTCTGGGAAAGATCCTTGTCTTTATTTTTAGACTGGGAGCCTTTCGAGACAGGAAGCCGTCTTATTTATTTATTTTTCTATGTAAAATCAGGTATAAGGCAGCAACATATGGAAAGCGTATAGAAGCTTTCTGTCCAAGACAAAGACTGGGTAAATTTGGCTGGCAGGCACTGTGCATTTAGGATGTGCTCCCCATCCATCCATGTGCACCCCTCCCACCAATGCCATACACCCAGACATACACCCATAAAGACATAGGAAGCTGCCATATACTGAGTCAGACCCTTGGTCCATCTAGCTCAGTATTGTCTTCACAGACTGGCAGCAGCTTCTCTAAGGCTGCAGGCAGGAGTCTCTCTCAGCTCTATCCTGGAGATGCTGCCAGAAAGGGAAACTGGAACCTTCTGCTCTTCCCAGAGCTGCTCCATCCCTTAAGGAGAATATCTTTCAGTGCTCACACTTCTAGTCTCCCATACATATGCAACCAGGGTGGACCCTGCTTAGCTAAGGAGACAAGTCACGCTTGTTACCACTAGACCATCTCTACTCTTCTGCAAAGCGGAGAGGGTGCAGAGCTGCCTTTTTTCTTCTTCTTTTTGCTATGGACACACACGCAAGCTCCTGTTACTGACACGCATACCTGGCCCCAGATCAGAACCTGGTTGTCATTCCTCCCCCATGCGACGTCTGCTTTGCTTTGTGCTCCCCCTCAAAAGTGCCCCGCATGCCTGTTCACTCAAGCGTTTGAGCAATATTTTATCATTTTAAAACTTTTTCTTTTGCTTTCTGTCTCTCTTGGAAAAACTGCTTCAGGCAGTGGGGAGGTGGCTTTGTGACTGACACATGGGCCAGGCAATCAGAGCTGTGTGCTGCCCGGCTCCAAGAAAGGGTGAAGTTGCTTCCTGAATGACACAAAGGCTTGGCCAATCAGGATGCTGCAAATTCAGCTTCTGCCCCAAACGGGTTCCAGCTAAGCCCAAGCTGTGCAAGAAAGCGAATACATCTGAGGAAAGCAGTGAATATACTTCTGCAGCGGGCTCTTAGCTGGCATTATGTACATGTCAGCTTTAGGGCGATGGATGCAGCAAAAAGAATAGCATGTTCTTTTCCCTATACAACCTGAGCTGGTTTTCTTGTTGCTGGCAATGATCCTTCTCTTTCTCCTTTTTATTTGCAGGTGGTGATGTCTGTTGCTCAGCTGTATTTCCACCTTGCTCCCAAAGCCGAGGTTGGGGTCATTGCTAAGGCACTGGTGCGTCTCCTTAGGAGTCACAGGTCTGCAAACCTCCCCTGTCCCAGCACCCTAATGCCTTTGCTCTTTTCCTGGTATTACCTGCACCTCTTGGGGAAGCATCCCAAGGACAGGGCAAATCTGTGTATTTCATTTTGCAATCAAGAAGCCGGCTACGCTCTCGACTAGAGCGCTGTTCCCACGTTGTGTTCAACACTCGTAAGGTCTGTGTATGGTGTACACAGGTACAGATCTGTATGCAGGTACACATGTTATGTAGAATGCAGGTACCTTGGAATGCATTTGAGGAGACCTGTACCCAGGTTCACTTCTAAAATGAACACAGGTACAGTCACTCAGACAAAAACATGTACGAGTGCACAGACATCTGAACACAGGTACAGCATAATGGCCTAATAGGGCTTAGATCTGCTATATTTGTTGTGTCTACATTTATATGAATGAATAACTTCGACAGTCTTTGACCAGCCAAAATATAGCTAACAAGCAGATAACCATTGACAACAATATTAGCCAGATTAACAAACTTAGCACAATATGTATATTCAGGGGTGAAGAAATGTTAGCTCAGTTTACTAGCCAGACAAAATATTTTATACGTCAAGCAATGTTGGTACATTGCTTATCAGGACTTTTTTCACTCGCCAGGCATCATTTTTCACTTGTCACAGACTAGTAGACTAGTGGATTTCTGCAGCCCTGTGTATATTATTATTATTATTACACTTATATCCCACTCTTCCTCCAAGGAGCCCAGAGCAGTGTGCTACATACTTGAGTTTCTCTTTCACAACAACCCTGTGAAGTAGGTTAGGCTGAGAGAGAAGTGACTGGCCCAGAGTCACCCAGCTAGTTTCAGACTTGCTGGTGTTGTCATCTTTCAGTGTTCAACTCCATCTGCACTGACTGGCAGTGGCTCTCCAAGGTTTCAGGCAGAGATCTCTCCCAGCCCTATCTTGGAGATGCTGCCGGGGATTGAACCTGGGACCTTCTGGATGCCAAGCAGATGCTCTGCCGCTTGAGCTATGGCGGCCCTGCCCTACTGACATTCCCTTGTGTCTCTTTGTTCTGGCAGTGAGGTGCAGTATGTGGTGCTTCAGAACGTGGCTACCATGTCTATTAAGCGGAGGGTGAGTGTCCGCTGCTCTTTCCTTTTTCTGCCCAGACGAATTTACATGGCCTGGGTTAGGTGGGTTTTCGGCGATGGGTTTTGGTAGCTCTGCCGTACTGCAATTGCTGAGCCACTGTTGGAGTTTTGACCCTGCCCAGCCTACATTTCCTTTATACTGTGATGGAGTATCCCAAATGCAATGCTCCAGATGTGCAAGAAAATAGGGTGGGCTGGGTTTCTCAAACTTGAGTCCCCAGATGTTGTTAGACTGCAGCTACACTGGATGATGGGAGCTATAGTCCAGCAACATCTGGGGACTCGAGTTTAAGAACTCCTGAGGTAGGGCAACCCTTAATGAAGCCAACAAACCCCACCTCTCTCTCCCTCAAATTTCTAGCCATATCACGATCCCCCTGCAGTCTTCTGAAAGCATAGGAAGCTGCCGTACACCAGGTCAGACCACTGATCCATCCAGTTCAGTTTGTCTACACTGACTGGCAGCAGCTCTCCAAGGTTTCAGGCCGGAGTCTTGCCCAGCCCTTCCTGGAGACGCTGCCAAGGATTGTGAACCTGGGACCTTCTGCATGCGTTGCTGATGCTCCTAACACTGAGCTACAGCCCCATCCCCAACACACGAAGCTTCGAGCACTGTCCAAATACCTTGGAAAGCATCCCATAGATCCAGAGCCCTCTGTGAGATTTGCTGGCCAAGCTGATCCTGATGCTTCTGCCTCTGCAGGGAATGTTTGAACCGTATCTGAAGAGCTTCTACATCAGATCAACAGACCCCACCCAGATCAAGATTCTGAAGGTGAGTTAGACGCAACCTTCCCACCTAGTTGTCGCCTGGAAGATGATTGGGTATGAAAGACCCACAGATTTGGCCCTGCTTGCATGAGTGGCATTCCCGTGTGTTTTAGCTGCCTCCAAGGATTGTGCAATTCTGCATGCTATTGAAGTTATGTGTGGAAGGAGGCCAACCTCTCATAGCCTGGCCTGACTAGAACTGCTTAGCCAGTGTTTTCTATAAGTCTCCCCGGGAACAAGAGAATGCATACAGACACAAGCTACATTTAAATGCTCTTATCCTTGGAAAAAATAATTGAATTATTTTGACTCTTGAATGAGCTCTTGCCTGACCTTGCAGGCTACGGCACAAAATCTAGCCGCACTAGTTGTTGATCAGTTCTGATGGAGTTTCTGGACTGCCTGTTGGAAGTAATTCTCCCTTTTCTCTTCCCCTCTCCTGCCAGCTGGAAGTGTTGACCAACCTTGCAAATGAGACCAACATTTCTACCATCCTGCGTGAGTTCCAGGTACAGCATGTGTAGTGGGCTAGGCTCAGAGCTTCGCCTGGGAGGTGGTGCACCATGCACGGTGCTGAAAGCATTTTCCTGGCTAGCTAGGGGAAGAATCCCACTAGCGTAGAATCCCACTTCCTTGATGCAGAATCCCACTCCCTACCCCATGGGTGGAGTTAAATGCATTGCCCTCACCACAAATGGCAAGATTTCCTTTCCAGCATGCTCTCCATCCCAGTCAAAATGAAATACAACAAATATTTATATACTGCTTTTCAACAGAAAGTTCCCCAAGTCGTTTGCATAGATATAAATAAATAAAAGGGCTCCCTGTCCCCAAAGGGCTTGCAATCTAAAAAAGAAACATAAGATAGACACCAGCAACAGCCGCCGGAGGGATGCTGTGCTGGGGGTGGATAGGGCCAGTTGCTCTCCCCCTGCTCAGTAAAGAGAATCACCACTTTAAAAAGGAGCCTCTTTGTTCAGTTAGCAGGGGATTGAAATTCTTGGATTTCAACAGATTTTAATCACAGTGAATCCATGGTTTATTGATTGATTAAGTGCTGTCAAGTTGGTGTCGACTTAGCGACCACATAGAGAGATTCTCTCCAGGATGATCTGTCCTCAACTTGGCCTTTAAGGTCTCTCAGTGGTGCATTCGTTGCTGTCGTCATCGAGTCCATCCACCTTGCTGCTGGTCATCCTCTTCTCCTTCCTTCCACTTTCCCCAGCATTATGGACTTCTCAAGGGAGCTGAGTCCTCGCATAATGTGTCCAAAGTGTGATAGTTTGAGCCTGGTCATTTGTGCCTCGAGTGAAAATTCTGGATTGATCTGTTCCGTGATCCATTTGTTTGTTTTCCTGGCTGTCCATGGTCTCCTCACAGTTTATAATGAA
This sequence comes from Hemicordylus capensis, assembly GCF_027244095.1. Lineage (NCBI taxonomy): Eukaryota > Metazoa > Chordata > Lepidosauria > Squamata > Cordylidae > Hemicordylus > Hemicordylus capensis. The sequence goes on along the minus strand of NC_069666.1, from coordinate 15,473,563 downwards.
GAGCATGAGAATTGCCTTGAACATAGGAAGCTGCTTTATGCCATTGAGCCATTGGCCTGACAGTACAGACAGCTCAGTGTTGTCTGCACTGGAAGCAGCGCTCCAGCGCTTTAGACAGGGGGGTCTTTCCCATCCCTAGTTGGAGGTGCCAGGGATTATTCCTGGGACCTTCTGCATGCAAAGCAGCTGTTCTCCGTCCCCATGGAAGAGTCTAGATTCTTAGGAAACTGCTGTATACTAAGTTAGACCAGTGGTCCTTCCAGCTCCGTATTGTCTACACTGACTGGCAGCAGCTCTTCAGGGTTTCAGCCAGGGGTCTTTCCCAACCTTACCTGGAGATATCGAGCATCGAACCCGGAACTTTCTACATGCAAAGCAGGTGCTCTGCCTCTGAGCTATTATTTATGCTTTTTGAAGCTACATTTATATCCCGCTCTTCCTCCAAGGAGCCCAGAGCACTGTACATGGTTGTGCTTATCCTCATAACAACCCTGTGAGGTAAAGATTGAGAGAGAAATGACAGGCTCGTGAGTCCCATGGCTGAACAGGGATTTGAACTCGGGCCTCCCTGATCCTAGTTCAGCACTCTCGCCACTATGCCACACAGGCACAAATCTGCTACCTTGTGTGTCCGGACTATCCTCAGCAGTGGCCAGCTAGATATACAGTGGTCCCTCTACTTACGAAATTAATCCGTTCCGAATGCACATTTGTAAGTCGAAAAATTCGTAAGTCGAAAAGCGGTTTCCCATAGGAATGCATTGGGAACGGATTAATGCGTTCCGGAGCCTAGAAAAAGACCCAGACCCCCAGTAAGGCTTGCAAACTGCACAGGAACATTTCTTTTCAAGAATAGGCAGTAAACAGGCAGGCAAGTCGAGGAAACCCCATCTAAAAATTTGTAAGTCGAGGAAACCCCATCTAAAAATTTGTAAGTCGAGGAAACCCCATCTAAAAATTTGTAAGTCGAGGAAACCCCATCTAAAAATTTGTAAGTCGAAAAAACCGCATCTAAAACCGGATCTAAAACTGCCGTTTGTAACTCGAAAAATACTTATGTCGAGTAGTTTGTAAGTCGAGGGACCACTGTATCAAGATGCTAAAAGTCAGGGTGTAATGTCCTAACCGTGGTACTCGCCCTCCAGCAAGCAGGTGTTGGTGGTACACTGCTTTTAATAAGGAAGGTTCGATTTGGCTTGTCATGGCTCGATTGTGATTGTGAATGAGGCCAGTAGAAAGAGACTTGGGGAGGTAGGGTGTCTTCTGATACACTAGGGCAGGGCTTCTTAACCTTGGGCCCCCAGATGTTGATGGACTACAACTCCCATCATCCCCAACCATGATGGACATGGCTGGGGATGATGGGAGTTGTAGTCCATCAACATCTGGGCGGGGGGCAGGGTTAAGAAACCCTGCATTAGGGTAGCCCCTCATTTCCATTTTTCTGTACACTTGAGAGTAGAACCAGGAAGGAGAAAAAACTGGACTTATCAGAGTTGTATCTGATGTGATTTCAAAGGTTTTTGTTTTTAAAAACCAAAGGTGGACTCAGTTTACCTGTCCTGCAGCCTGGACAGAATCCTGCCCTTTCTTCTGTAATTCTCGAGTGGCTTGTCAGTTGACACCCTGCTGCGTCTTACGCTTTTACTGAGCGGGCACTGCAAGTGTAGCTACCTGACTTGTTCAGGCCACCTGCAAGTGGAAACTTTGCAGAGACCAAGAAGCTTGTGGGTGCAACACCCTTTGGCACAGATCCAGAAACATTCATCCTGTTTATAGGCAGCCCGGGAGAGCTTCTCTGAATTCTGTTCCCACAGACTTACATCCGGAGCATGGACAAGGACTTTGTGGCTGCCACAATCCAAGCCATTGGCCGTTGTGCTACCAATATTGGCAAAGTGCGGGACACGTGCCTCAATGGGCTTGTCCAGCTGCTGTCCAACCGAGATGGTGAGAGCCTGTTCCTGAAAGCAACATTGCCATACAATTGAGGGGGTCAAGGGGCACAAGGCAGATGTGAGCAGGGGGTGCATGGGGGAGTGTGGAAATAGAAGGTCTGTTCCAGAATAGATATCTGCAAGAGCATGGCTAGTGATGGGATTGAGCATCCTTGTATGTGACCTATTATTATTTCTTGTTTACACAGTCAGACAGGTGTTATTGACTGGTTTGTTTTATCCAGACATCGAGTCCTTCCCAAGGACCTGGGATGGCTCAATTTTATTATCAATATTGTTGTTGTTACTGTAGATATTGTTGCAAAATATAGGCTGTTCCTAGTAAAGTTGCTTTTTGTAAGTGGCTGATGGTTATTTCTGTGGCCCCTAAGGTATTGAGGTGCTCTTCAAGGTGTTTTGGAATTGCACCCAGGGCGCCAATTACCACTGGGATTATTTTGGTCTTCTTCTGCCACAGCCTTTCAATTTCAGTTTGTAGATCTTTGTATTTTGTGATTTCTTTCTATTTCTTTTTCTTCTATTCTGCTATCCCCTGGTATTGCTATGTCGATTATTTTGACATGTTGTTTTTCTTTCTTCTCGACTACAGTTATATCTGGTGTATTGTATGGCAGATGTTTTTCTGTTTGTAGTCATAGTCTGCTGTAATAATAATTAATAATAATAATAATAATTAATAATAATATGTTTCAACCACCTGATATGTAAATCTCTAGGCGGTATACAAATCCCAACATTAAAATCGCAGGTTAAAATACATAAAACATGATAAAAACAATATAAAACCAATTATTAAAACTATTGCAATTCTAATTAAAAACAGGAAAGTCTTGAGGGTCTTCCTGAAAACAAACAGAGAAGGAGATGCTCTTATTTCAGCAGGGAGCGTATTCCAAAGCCCCGGGGCAGCCACAGAGAAAGCCCCGTCCCGAGTCGCCACCAGACAAGCTGGTGGCAACTGTAACTGGACCTCTCCAGAAGATCGTAAAAGGCAGGAGGGTTCTTGACGAAGGAGGCGCTCTTTTAAATAGCCTGGTCCCAAGCAATGACCTATGGCATTGAGCAGGTGATTGGAGTAGATGCCACAAAATACACCTTCAGTTCTGTGAATCTGAGCCTCGTATCAAATCAAGATATTGGTCCACTGTTTTCTGCATTGACTGATGGCAGCTCTTCAGGTTTATGATGGGTCCTTCCTAGCCCTACCTGAAGATGCCGCCAGGGACTGATCCTGAGCAAGCCTTTCCATCTGCCACTTTTATTTAGAGCTGGTTGTGGCCGAGTCTGTGGTTGTCATTAAGAAGCTCCTGCAGATGCAACCATCTCAGCACAGCGAGATCATCAAACACATGGCGAAGCTGACCGATAACATCCAGGTAGGAGCATGAACTGGAGAGCAGTCAAGGGAAGGCACTTCTACCCTTCTTATGGGTGAGATGTGGAACACAGGAAGCTGCCTTCTACTGAGTTAGACCTTGAGTCCATTCAGCTCAGTATTATCCACACTGGCTGGCAGCAGCTCTCCAGGGTTTCAGGCAGGGGTCTCTCCCAGCCCTACTTGGAGATGCTGCCAGGGAGTGGACCTGGGACCTCCTGCATGCAAAGTGGGCGCTCTACCACTGAGCTACGGCCCCATCCCCAAGGGTGGCATTCCTGGGTCTCCCATCCAGGCAATGACCACACCAAGACCTGCTTAGCTTCAGCAAGGTGGCCACATCATGTGCCCTCTTAGACCATGCCCTGGGTCTAATGAGGAGTGGGGTGGGCAAGGGCAGGCTTGGCAGTCTGAAAGATGCAGCGCCCCCCCCCTTCACAGGTCCCCATGGCCCGGGCCAGCATCTTATGGCTGATTGGCGAGTACTGCGAACACGTGCCCAAGATTGCCCCCGACGTACTGCGTAAGATGGCCAAGTCATTCACCAGCGAGGAGGACATTGTGAAGCTGCAGGTCATCAACTTGGCAGCCAAGCTCTACCTGACTAACTCCAAGCAGGTAAGACTATTCCCAAGGAAAAGGGCAGCCAGCAACTGTTGCTGATATGCAATTTCTGGGGCGGGGGGTCTTGGTTGGTGGAGTTGCTGTATGGACCTGCCAAGGGTGCATCGATCGATGCAAGGTTGCATCGACTACAGCTATACTTTTGGTTCTTAATCTGTGTTGTTGGACTACAACTCCCATCATCCCCAGCCACAGTGGCTGAAGTTGATGGGAGTTGTAGTCCAACATCTGGGGACCCAATTTTGAGGAAGATGCATGGATTTTCTCCATTCTTTCATTGCATTTTATATGTAGCGTTGGGCTTCTGATCTGCTTCTGTGATTATGAGCAGGCACTGGCAGTCACTCTGGATGAAATTGTATTGAGTATTTCTAGTACCTACCAGCTGGCCAGCTATGGGGGAAAGCGGTGGCGGTGGGTGGGCGGAAGGAGGAGACGGGGACGGCAGACAAGAAAATGGTAATGCCGACGGCAGGGGTGGGGGCGACAAACTAGAGGCCGCGGAGGAGAAGCGGCAGCCCAACCTGGCCGGCCGCCAAGGAAGAACGAAATGGGGCTGATGGTGGGGCGGGGCTGGGGAGAGACAGGAGAACTAGGGGTGCAGATGCTCTGTGCCAGGTCAGCTAGTACTTTTTAATACTTTGATTCTCCACCCAACAGCATCCTGCTGTTTACCAGCCTTTCTGGTCTTTCCACATTCTAATTCTATTTTTTCTGTATCCCATCTAACACAGCTCTAGTTTGTTTGTTTGTTTAAAATATTTGTCCCGTCCCTCCAGTACACAGCTGCTCAGGGTGGCTCAAAACATTAATAAAATAGATACAATATAAAACAATACAAATTCAAAAAGCTAAAACCTAAAAACAAACAAACAAACAACCCCAAAATCACCCTACCAGATATAAGCAGCAGATAAAACATCTCTCTAAAACATCTCTCTCTAAAAAGATATGTCTTCAGTTGTTTTTTAAAACAATGAAAACACGGAGAGAGTGTTTTTAAAAATAGTTATGTTCCTTATGCCAAGCTTTGGCCCAGCTAACCTAACTTATATCCTGCAATTTTCCCCTCCTTCCCCCTATATTAATCTTCCCCTTCTAGTAATCTCTCACACCATGTTGCAACTCCACCAGCTAAGATGATGGGAGTTGTAGTCCAGCAAGTTGCAACTTCTGGGGAAGCAAGTTCTGTAACTTGCGAGACAGTCTGGGAGGATCACTAGCTTGCCCATTACTCGGCTGACACCAAACAGTTGTTTTGCCACGTGGGATACAGGAGAGCCTCAGTATTTGCGGGGGTTCCGTTCTCCGCTACTACCACAGATACGGAATCAGTGATTACTGAGTAACTGGGGCAATGTAAATCCGGGGTTAGGTTCCTGGAGGTCAGAAAAATGACTGGGAAATGGATAAATGGCTTTAGAAATGCGGGGGGAAGTGGCGTTCTGTGCTCTCCAGCAGTCCAGCAATTCCCCCAAGAGTAAAAAAAAAAAAAAAACTGGCCCAAAATTGCAGAGTTTTGGCAAAATTTTTTTAAAATGACACAAAATGGCAGCCAGAAATTTCCGGCCACCCTGACCCATGGATGTGCAGGTTTAACTGCCCCCCCTCTCAATTTTGTGTGTGTATCCCAAGGTTTGGTGCTGGAGCCGTGATTAATGAGGCTCTCCTGTATTGTCTGCCATAGAGCAAGCTGCTGACCCAGTATGTGCTGAACCTGGCCAAGTATGACCAGAACTACGACATCCGGGATCGTGCCCGCTTCATCCGCCAGCTCATTGTGCCAACCGAGAAGAGTGGCGCCCTCAGCAAGTATGCCAAGAAGCTCTTCCTGGCACAAAAACCTGCCCCCATCTTGGAGTCCTCTTTCAAAGGTATGGGAGGCAAGCAGGGCTGTGGTTTCAGAGTGGAGGGTGCATGCGGCTGCGTCGTATCCCGTGTCGTATCCCGTGTCGTATCCCGTGTCGTATCCGGGCGCAGAGGTGCTGCAGGGCGGGTGCTGCTGACTTCTTTGTCCTTCTAGACCGCGACCACTTCCAGCTGGGCTCGCTTTCACACCTCCTCAATGCCAAGGCAGTGGGCTACCAGGAGCTCCCTGACTGGCCCAGCGAAGCTCCTGATCCATCTGTGCGCAACGTGGAGGTATTGCTTTGTTCTCTGGTTACAGGCAGTGGGAAGTGGGTGTCCCAAGGTGGGTTGCTCTGATGTTGCTGGACCACAACTCCCATCGTCCCTGCCACTGTGGCTTCTGGCAGGGGTTGATGGGAGTTGTAGTCCCACAACATCTGGGAACTCAAGGTTAGGAACCCTTGTTCCGACACACTGTGGAGTGACCTTGCCTGCCCCAGGACCCATCACCTGTGTGGTGCACCCGTTGCATATGTTGGCGGCCAGGGCACCAGTTCTGACCACCACCACCCCATTGCTTCCTGTGATACTAGTCCTATTCAGACATTATGTAGTACTAGTGCACAGAACTCTGTACAGTCGTGCAGGTGTTTGTGTGACTGACTGAACCTGCCATCCTTTAAAAAGTGAACCTGAAAGGCAAGAGACAGGTACAAAGTTCCCTGCTGTGCCCACATTCAACCCAATGTGTGGATTGCTGCACCTGAGTGCACTGTACACTTGTATGAGTATTCAGCATAATGTCTGAACAGGGTTTGTGCTGTACAAGTGTTTGGACGTCTGTGATACAAGTCCATGTGTTGAATGACCTGACTTGTGTTCATTTAAACAGTGGACCTGGATGCAGGCCCCTCAAAATGCGTGGTACAGATAGGAAGTGTACTGCTGTCCCTGTGTTCAGCATAACATGTGAATGACTGTCCCTGTGTACAACTGTACACTCATCATACAAGTGTTCAGCAAAATATCAGAATAGGGCAACTATCTTTGCAGTATCTAGTGGGTCTGAGCTATTCTAATGGGAGACTCCTCCCTCCCTCCATGTTCCCCCCCCCCCCAGGAAGAGTCCATCGGGGCCGTGGAGAGCCACATCGGGCTACTGGGCAAGCCAATAGAGGTGGTCTTTGTGGCTGCTGTGATGCTTCTCTTCCCCCCCCATCCTGCTTCCTTCTGCCTTGCCCCTTTGCATCTTTCTCCCTGTGTGTGGCTCAGGCCTAACTGAGCTTGGGATGTGTGCTAACTCTGTGCTTTGCCCCCTTTTCAGTTCTGAGACTTTCAGGCAATATTGCAGTCTGCAGAAATGACAGCCAGTAGGATGTTATAGGTATAGGGTTTGCACAGCAAAGACTTACGTCCAACTCCTTGTTCAACCAAGACGCTTACAATGGTAGCCTTGGAAAAGCCCCCCTATCTGACCTACCTCACTAGGTTGCTGGGAGGATAAAATTTAGCTCATCCCATTTTAATGCCCCACTGTGTAGTGGTTCACACGAGCCGCCCAACCCACTCCCAGCACCACCTTTGGAGTAGCCTTGGGAGTCAGGCGGTATAAAAATAAAATAAATACTACAGATATTTATATGCCGCTCTTCAACTAAAGTTCTCAAAGCGGTTTACATAGAAAAATAAATAATACATAAACAAGATGGTCCCCTGTCCCCAAAGGGCTCACAGTCTAAAAAGAAACACAAGGTAGACACCAGCAACAAACACCGGAGGGATGCTTTGCTGGGGTTGGATAGGGCCAGTTGCTCTCCCTCTGCTAAATAGAAGAGAATCGCCACTTTAAAAGGTGTCTGTAGGATAGCCACCAGGTAGCCTGGGTTTTTAATCCAGGCTCAGGGTGAGTTAGAAGGCCGTTTTGCCCTGCCTACAGCCCAAGCGTCCATAGAACTGGGCAGCAGGAGCGTCTGGTGGCGTGGAACTCCTCCAGTGCACCACACTCCGCTTGTGGTGTATCGTGAGATGCAGGAGGCTGCAGTCTGCTCTCCGAGCCCCCAGCCGCTCATGCCCCAGTCATGTGGGTACGTGGTGCAAGCGATCACTGAGCATCATGTGGGGGGAGGTAGGTTGTGTCCTGCCTTCCCAAGCCCTGCCCAGAATGGTTGTGAGAATGGCCTTGGTATGGGGGAGGAAAGATGGGGATACACGCAAGACACGAGCATTTATGTGTCTGTGGGATACAAACACATCCTCTGTGTCTGTGGGATTCAGAGGATGCATGCCCGCACCCTCTTTCAGCCCCACAACAGGGAAAACCTCAAGAGTGCAAAAGCACGACGTAGTTCGTGATGATGTCATCCACACCCATTCAAGATGGCGGACGTGTGAATGTTTGAGGCACAAGTGGGCTAACTTGTGTAGATGGTAATTATCAATTAAGATTATAGTGAAAGGAAAGTAGGCAAACCAGTTCTTTCTGGAACGTCTTTTTTTTTCCTCATGTGCAGAAGCAATATTCATGCAGGAAATCCATTTGGCACGAAGCGGGCCTCAGTCTCTGGGGTCTGGGCTGTCTTCTGCTCTGCCTCCTTTGCATATTTGTTAGCGTGCAGTGAAATGTGTCCCTCTTACTGCCTTTGGCCAGGTCCCAGAATGGACCAAGTGCACCAGCCGCGAGAAGAGGAAGGAGAAGGTGGAGAAACCCTTCTACTCCGATTCCGAGGGGGAGTCTGGGCCCACGGAATCTGCCGACAGTGGTGAGGCTTTAGCATGGAGTTTTTGCAAAGACTAGTGGTGAAGCATTGGCAGCACATGGGCGCCGGAGGGAACTGTTCCTCCAGCTGACGACTGATTGGCTCTCCTGAAGCCTCTTTCTCTGTGCCTTGCCTATCGGTGAAGTGGGGGTGGTGGAGGTGGTGGACTTGGGCCAGTAATTCTAGCCTGCATTAATGGGGGAAACACACAAAATAAAGCCAGGTAGAGTGCCCTACCATTCTCCAGCAATGCCCCCCAAAAGACTCAATTCCACTTTGTTTTCCCCTTAAAATCATGGGTGTGTTTTTTCCCCTTGGGAAAGAAGCCGTGAAATGGCTTCCGAGCAGAAAATGGTGGCCAGAAATAACCTTGGAAGTCATTTCCGGCCACCCCCAATTCACCGATATGCGGATGTAACCAGTTTTTAGAACATGTTTTCTCCTCGCGTATACCAAGGTCGGGTACCATTCACTCAACCGTGGATACACGAATCCGCGGATGACAGATCCGCAAGTAATGAGGTTCTCCTGTCCAGAGGGGTCTCGAGCATCATGATGGTGAAGTGGTAAGGTGGTAGCCAACGGCCTTTTGGGGTGCTGACAATAGGGGACTCTTCCTCTCTCTTGGCAGAGCCCGAGTCAGTCAGCGGATCTGAAAGCGAGAGCGGCAGCGAGAGCGGTTCTGGTTCTGGTAGTGACGAAGAGGATGAGGAAGACGAGGAGGAGGAGGAGGAGGAGGAGAGCGAGGACCAGTCGGAAGCGAAGGAGAAGAAAAAGAAGAGAAAGGAAGCTCTGAGAAAAGGATTACTAGAGAGTGCTGGGAGGTACAATGAGCATGCATATCTTTGGCAACTGGGTAGAGGACAAAGGCAATTCTAGGTGAAGACTTTTGGATGGTGAAGTGCAAATTAAAAAATACTGTGTTTTTATGCAACATATCCCTCTCTCCAGCTGCAGTGATTCCCAACTTTGGGTCTCCAAGTGCTGTGGGACTACAACTCCCATAATCCCCAAGGCCATTGTGGATGATGGGAGTTGTCCAACAACATCTGGGGCCCCAAAGCACCTACAGGGGGCTGTTTTACTATAGTATAGCAGCATCTCCAAGTAGGGCTGGGAGAGACACCTGCCTGCAACCTTGGAGAATTGCTGCCAGCCAGTGCATACTGAGCTAGATGGGCCAATGATCTGACTCTGTATAGGGCAGCTTCCCTGTGCTCCTAAGAGACAATTCCTGCGAGCTACTGTTAACTAATTTCAGCTAGGATACTAGACAAAATGCAAAATAACAGGACAGCCATAGCACTCCTACAACCAGTAGGTTTGGGGAAAGTGCTGTGGAGTGGTAGGGAGAAAGTGGGTAGAAATGTTTCTCTTGCTCTCTCCTAATATTAGAACTCTAGTCATGCAATGAAATGGGTTGGGGCTCAGGACAGAAAAAAGAACATACTTCTCGCCACAAGGCATAATTAATGCATGGAATTGGCTGTTACGAGATATAGTCACGGCCGACTTAGATGGCTTACAAAGGAGATTGGACAAAGGAGAGGCCTTTCAGCAGCTATTAACTTTTTGATGGAACCTCCATGTTCAGTGGCAATATGCCACTGAATGCCACTTGCTGGGCGGAAATAGCAGGAAGAATTATGACCACCATGCCCTGCTTGTGGGCTTCCTGAAAGCATCTGGTTGGCCACTGGGAGAAGAAGGATGCTGGACTAGATGAACCCTCAGTACGGTATGATTCAGCGGCTCTCTACGAACCCTGGGTCTCTAGATGTGGTTGAACTGTAGCTCTCATCATTCCCAGCTACGTTGGCCAAGGCAAAACGCTGATGTTAGTACACAGATGCCCACACCAAGACGTAGGGTCCCAGAGAAGCAGCCTAAGCCACCTTCTTCTTCCTTTTCAATAACACCAGTGAGGAGGAAGAGCGAGGCAAGAAAAAGCAGAAGCCACGTGAAGGGAAAAGGGGCTCCGAATCGTCGTCCGAGGAGGGGAGCCTTTCCGAGAGCAGCTCGTCGGAGTCGGACTCTGGCTCTGAGGCAGAGGAATCCCACTCTGAGGTGGAGATCAAAAAGAAAAAGACAGTGAGTAGCTGGAGCCTGTCATAATTCTGTGAACTGTCTGTTCCAGGCTGACACACCATCTCCTCAGAGGCAAAAGCCAGGGGTGCTTGGGATCCAGGACAGCTCCAGAGCAACCTGTCAGAACCATGGACAGAGCTGATCAGGAGCCGGCTGCAGCAGCAGCAGGGGAATGTTGCTCCAGCAGTGTCAGGTTTAATAACCTGCTGCTGGAGCAGGGTGTCTAGGCCCCGCCCCCTCCATAGGCAAGCCTCGGTGTTTAAAGAGGCCTTGCCTGATTTTGCAGGCATTTGCTCCAGCCATTCTGGGGAGTCTTCACCATGGCCAGATGGTCCTCAGAGAACTGCTCCAACTTGGAGGATGTGGGCAGCGTGGTGTCTTCGGTTTTGGTGGGGTGGCTGGTCAGGTGTCTGGTCAGAGAGCTGGTCTTGTGGTAGCAAGCATGACCTATCCCCTTTGCTAAGCGGGGTCTGCCCTGGTTGCATATAAATGGGAGATTACATGTGTGGGCACTGAAAGATATTCCCCTTATGTCATGATGCTGCTTGGATGCAGAAGGTTCCAAGTTCCCTCACTGACCTCCCCAAGATAGGGCTGAGAAAGATTCCTGCCTACAGCCTTGGAGAAGCCACTGCCAGTCTGTGTAGACCAAGGGTTCTCAAGGTTGGGTCTCCAGATGTTATTGGACTTCAACTCCCATAATCCCCTGCTCCAGTGGCCTTTGGCTGGGGATTATGGGAGTTGAAGTCCAACAACATTTGGGGACCCTACTTTGAGAATCCCTGGTGTAGATGATACTGAGCTGGATGGACCAAGGGTCTGACTCGGTAAAAGGCAGCTTCCTATGTTACTATTATCTCCTGGTTCACCCACAATGGGAGTCCAGAGCAGCTGAGGACCACCTTGTGCCTGGGTCATTGATGGTTGCCTCCACCCCACCCCTGTCACCTGGAGGGTCATGACATGGACTGCAGGCGCCTGTCTTCTGCCCCTGCCAAAACACCCTTTTGGGGCCCACAACAGCTGCCGGAACATCTGGTCACTTTCTGTTTTTAATTGTGAAGTGTTTCAACTTGGAAAATGGCGCGTAAGCAACTCAAGTAAAATAGGGGAGAGGAGGAACTGCAAACTGAGCACCTTGGAGGGATGAATGGCGGGATTACAGTGCAGTCGTTGTTATGATGTATCAGCTTTCAAGTGCTGAGTGCTGCAAATGAATATGAGGTGGTGCATGTATGGACATGCTTCCTTGCAATCTGAAAGCATGCCCAGAGTAGCAACTCGGACAGAGTGACAATGTGTGGGTGACTTTTGAAGGCAGACAATGGCTTGGGTGTTGGCTATGTGAGCATTAACAGAGAATCCATGTATCACATACTGATATTTTAATATAATCATGATGAAGGCATGTGATTAAAAGACTGTGCAATTGCATAAGTTGTCATGGTTGTTTTGTCGAGTTGGTGTCGACTCTTGGTGACCACAGAGCCATGTGGTTTTCTTTGGTAGAATGCAGGAGGGGTTTACCATTGCCTCCTCCTGCACAGTATGAGATGAGGCCTTTCAGCATCTTCCTAGATTGCTGCTGCCCGACTATAGGTGTTTCTCATAGTCTGGGAAACAGACCAGCGGGGATTCGAACCAGCAACCTCTTGCTCCCTAGGCAAGTTATACTGGATCAATAAAAATAGATCTGCGTGTTTCAATAAAATTTATACGAAGTAATCATTAAAATGATCTCTATATCCAATTGCAAAGATCTATTTTTATTGATCCTGCATTATTAAAACGTATGCAATGGCATAGTCTTTTAATCATGTATCTTTAATATGATTATATTAAAATATCAGTATATGATACTTGGATTCTCTGTTAATGCTCACACATATTGTTGAATCCATATGGGGTTTTCTTTTCTATACCAGTGCAGATGCTCACCCCCGCTTTCCTGCTCTTCCTTCTTTTGTCCCAGCCTCCTAGCAGCAAACCTGCCCCAAAAGTCCCTAAGAAAGGAACAATGGAGATCTCCTTGCTTGACCTGGATGACTGTAAGTGTCGTGCATCCTGCCTGACTTCTGATAGGCAACCTTCTTTGCTTTGGCCAAAGCTCTCCAGAGGCTGTTGCTTCCTGTTGGCTCAGCACTGTGGTACTTGCCCATCTGCTGGTGAGCTGAAGCCTCTTCTTGCCTGTGTGCTCTGCTTCCCAGGGAAGGGATTGCAGGAGGTACTCAGGTTGCCAGCAAGGTGGGAGCCGTTCTTACCATGCTTTCCCCGGGATCGTGTGCAGGTGCCAACGTAGCTGTAACTGCAGATGACCAGCACTTGTGGCTTCAGCATGCAACTTGGATAAATGATCCCTGCTAACTGGGCAAAGAGATGCCTTTTAAATGTGGTGATTCTCTTTATTTAGCAGGGGGAGAATAACTGGCCCTATCCATCCCCAGCACAGGACCTCCAGTGACTGTTGCTGGTGTCTTATCTAATGTTTCTTTTTAGCTTGTGAGCCCTTTGGGGACAGGAAGCCATCTTCTTATTTATTATTTCTCTATGTAAACCGCTTTGGAAACTTTTGTTGAAAAGTGGTATATAAGTATTTGTTGTTGATGATGTTGATGCACATGCTGTGAAGCTCTGTGAAAGAATCCCAGTGCTCACTCCTTTGCTTGATGTTGCTTTTAATCATACCTCTTTGCTGCTGAATAACCATTCTTTCTCATACATTTCATAAATTAAGGACGCACTATGTGGGGAAAGTACTTCATTTCGTTTGTTCTGAATCTCCTGCCAATTAAATTCATGAACTGTCCCCAAGTTCTAGTGTTATGAGAAAGAAACTCCTTCCCCACTTTCTCCACATCATGCACAATCTTATAAACCCCTGTTGCATCCCTCTTGGTCACCTGTTTTCTACATTTAAAAAGCTCTAAACCAGTGGTTCCCAACCTGCAGCCCTCCAGATGGTGCTGAACTACAACTCCCATCATCCCCCAACTAAAACTCATTGTGCCTGGGGGCTGCTGGGAGTTTAGTTCAGCACCATCTGGAGGACGCCAGGTTGGGAACCACTGCTCCAAACGTCGTAGCCTTCCCTCTTAAGAAAGGTGCTGTCGTCACCTGATCATTTTGGTGGCACTCATTTTGGTGGCCTTTCTCAGCTCCATCGTATCCTGACGCAGCTGCATGATGCGAGCCTCGCTGAACATTCAAGGTACTCTCTGGTGAATCTTCTGTACCCTGGCTTGTGTTAGACCATGGACAGATCATTTCCGTAGAGCAAGTGATCTGTCCATGGTGCTAGAAGTCATTTTAAAAAAAAAAATTTGGTTGGCCATTTACTCACTTTCAGCAGTTCCTGTGTCTGTTGTGCAAGTTCTGTTCTACCCCAGATGTTTCCTCCATCTCAGAAGGTTGGGATCTAGAAGCTGATTAGCCCTTTCTCTTCCTGTTTCTCTGCCCCACAGTCACACCTCCTCCCCCACAACCAGTCACCACCAGCCCCATTGTTTCCACCAGCCTTGTGACCGACCTCGAGGGGCTCACACTGACGGACACTTCTCTGGCTCCTGCTGTAAGTGGCTTGCAGTCTTGTTGCTGATGGTGCCCTCAATAGAGTCTCTGGGACCCAGGTCCTGATTAATTCTGTATCTGGTGAATGCTTGAAGCCTTGTGAAGCTTGCCAGAAAACGAGCCTTCAGGGTGTGCTGTCTGTGATCTAAATGAATAGTGTGAACTCCTAGTTTGTGGGTAGTGACATCTATAGCCTTTGGATCTCAGTTCTCAAACTAGCTGGCTTTTTGAGTTGTTTCCTTGGGCATTTAGGAAGAACAAAATAGAAGAATTTGAGAGGTCTTCTCTCCAGCGTTTCCCAGCCAGCCTTCCACAGCATGCTAGTGTGCCATGGGCAAGTCAGCCCCGAAAGCAGGGAGTTTAAATTCCTCACTTTTGGGGCGAACTCATCCCCTTCTGCACTGAAACACGTCCCTCCCACAGCATTATGGTGCAAATCCTCCCTGAAAGTTAGGAGCTTTAAAATCCTCACTTTCAGGACTGACTCGCTGCTTGATATGCTGGGAGGATGCATTTCTCATAGCACAGAAGGAGGTGGGTCTGCCCAGAATGCGATGAATTTAACTCCTTGCTTTCTGGACTGACTCACTCCGTAATGCAGCGAAAGAAAAATTGGCCTGCAACTTTGCTGCCACAAAAAAAGCAGGAGGAGGGGAATGTGCTGTGGCACAAATGTAATTAATGCAAGTGTGCTGTGGCGCACAGAAGGCTGGGGGACACCATTCTAGGGAATGGTTCTAGTCCATTCCCCAGCTCCATGTAGGTATCTGCTGCAGCATCTGACAGATGGCCATTCAGCCACTGTTTGGACATCTCTGGAGAAGGAAGGGGAAAGAGGGACCTGTTCTCCCTTCCTGTGTTCCCTGTAGCAGGGAGCCCCGAATATTGTTGACTGCAACTCCCATAATCCCAAGCCAAAAGTCATTGCAGCTGGAGATGATGTAGTAATCTCTGTTACAGGGAACACGACTTCCTTCCCACTTTTCACTGCCTCCTTCCAGATTAATGTCCACCCACCTCTCCCCACTGCCCCATCGGCCTCTGGTTTAAGCTTTCTGCATCTTCCTCTTCTCCTTTCTCCCCCTCCTGTCATGTAGGCGATCAGCCCTGTGTTTGGCGCCGTGAAGACACACGAGCTGCTGCACCGTATGACAGGAGAGGGGCTCTCCGTAGAGTATTACTTCAGCCGGCAGCCTTTTACTCCGGACGCCCGCATGGTGGCCGTGCAGATCCAGATCTCCAATAACACGGCTGCTGAGGTGAAGAATATCCGCGTCAGTGAGCCCAAACTGCTCTCAGGCATGCGTGTCCAGGAATTCAAGGAGATCGGTAGGGCTTCTATGAGTGTTGAGGGTTCGGGAACCAACCTGCTCTTTTTAGGTGACTCTGAGAAGTCACTCGTGCCATTGTGGGACCAAATTGAAAAGTGGCAACGTTCCCTACCGAAGGAGAGCTACTACTGCTATGATGACAGTGTCTGTTTATACAGGAGAACCTCCTAACTCGTGGAGGTTCTGCTCCACGCCTACTACCACGAGCAACAAGGCATTATTGCTATGGGGAAAGCGGGGTTATGTTCTAAAGTGGAGGGGAAATGAGAAAAAACGGCAAAATAATGTGAAACAACTTACTGCGGAGTGCTCCACTGAGTCTCCCTCCGCCCCCGGAATCCCCCCATGTACCCAGGAATGCCCCCCCAAATAATGAAAAATGTGGGGGGAAGTCCGTTTTTAAAAATGGCTTCCAAAGACAAAATGGTGGATAGAAGTGACCACTGAGGTCACATCCGGCCCTCTAGGAACCACGGATATGTGGGTTTTAACCCTGTTGTATCCGTGGATACTGCAAACGTGTTAATGTGACTTGGGTCCACAGATTAGGTTGGACTACAACTCCCATCATTCGCAGCCACAATGGCCTTTGGCAGGGAATGACGGGCATTGTAGTCCAACAACATCTGGGGTCCCAAGTTTGAGAATCCCTACCCTTTCCTCTGTGGTAGGGATTAAGGAAAGGGTGACAACACTCGGAAAGCTGCTTGAAAGTGCAACACAGCTATCATCTGTTTTCCATCTCTGGTGGGGTGGACCTTGTCAAAAAACCTTCATGAGCTTTCATCCTCTAGGATGGTACCAGTGGCCAAAATGTGTGGGCCTGGCTCATGGACTGGAAGAGGGTCACCACTTTATTCCTCTCCTGCTCTTCCTCCAAGGAGCCCAGAGTTATGTTTGTTTGTTTGTTACATGGTTATGTTTGTCTTCACAACAAATAGATAGATAGATAGATAGTAGATAGTTTAGGCTGAGAGAGATGCCAACTGGCCCAGAGTCACCCAGTGAATTTCATGGCTGAATTGGGATTTCAACTCGGGTCTCCCTGGTCCTAGGGTCTCTACTCTAACCACTGCACCACACTGGTGCTTTTGCACTCAGGTGCCTTTGCACTCGTTACATAGTAGGGCTATGTAATGACTCCAGATCCAGGAGCCCTCCATTGGGGGTCGAGGTGTCCAGGTGTGGAAAGAACCTAGCACCCAGCCCCCCCCCCCAGGAATCCAGAAGAGCCTGAGTCCACACCTTCACTGGAAGCAAAGGACACAGCAGGTCATCTGATTAAGAGGGAGCCCTTAAGGGACACACCAGTCTGGGTAGAGGCCCCTCCCGCCATGTTGCTTGAGCCAGTACCTAAGAAACAACATAGGGAGCTGCCTTATACAGAGTCAGGCCATTGGTCCATCTAACCCAGTATTACCTACACAGACTGACAGCAGCTTCTCCAAAGTTATAGGCAGGAGTATCTCCCAGCCCTATCTGGAGATGCTGCCAGGGGTTGCACCTGGAACCTTCTGCATGCAGATGCTCTTCCCTGAGTGACCCTGTCTCCTAAGGAGAATATCTTACAGTGCTCGCATATGTAGTCTCCCATTCAAAAGCAAGCCAGGGCAGATGCTGCTTAGCAAAGGGGACAATTCATTCTTGCTGTCATAAGACCAGCCCTCCTCCCTTCAGGCAAGGCTCCTTGAAGATGCACAGCATTCTCTAAGCGGTTTATAAAATAAGTTAAGAAAGATGGATCTATAGAGGGCTCACCATCTAAAAAGAAACATAAGATAGACACCAGCAACAGTCACTGGAGGGTTACTGTGCTGGGGGTGGAGAGGGCCAGTTGCTCTCCCCCTGCTCAATAAAGAGAATTGGCCGTCTGTTTCAGGAAGCTGCTGGAGCAACGTTGCATTAGTGGTGCATTAGCCAGCAGTTGTGTTTCTCCTTGGTGCTAGCCAAGGTGCTGACTCCTTGCACTTGGAGCTGTCCAAGGTCTGTAGCACTCCAGCACCACTTCTTTGGTGGAGACCCCAGCTTAGCCCAGAACTTACTGTACCAGTATGGGCTCTACCTGACTGTGGGCAATGGAATGGTATCTTCCCCACCCCTCAGCCAGGTGAGCCTAATTGATATGGGTGGAGGTGCGCTTGAGTGTGCCTCTTGTCCAGGGTAGTGGTCAGAGCAGGCCTGCACAACTTCGGCCTGCCAGCTGTTTTTGGACTACAGCTCCCATCATCCCAGGCTAGTTCCGCTTCTGCTGGAGGGCCCTGTGCAGCCCTGTTTTAAAGTCATGACCTTCGGCTTAGGGGCAGGAGTTGGGCCACATTCCTGTACAACGGGGCTGCACCACTTTGGCCCTCCAGTGTTGTTGTCCAACGACAAGCCCTCCAGCTGTTGTTGGACTACAACTCCCACCATCCCTGACTCTTGGCCACTGTGGCCTGGGTTGATGGGAGTTGTAGTCCAGCAACAGCTGGAGAGCTGAAATTGTGCAGCCCTGCTTGACTGTAATCCCTGGGCTAGTTGGAACATTCTGTTTCATACCACTTGGGCAGAGCTGGGTGAAGCCAGTAGAGATGCTATTGTTGTTTGACTGCCTTGATGTGCTTCAGAACCTCCTGGTGCAAGCCAGGAGCAACCATTTCCCTCTTGCATAACACTAGAACCAGGGGTCATCCAAGAAACCTAGGACCGACAAAAGGAAATACTTTTTCACCCACTGCATAATTAACCTGTGGAATTCTCTGCCACAAGATGTGACAGCCAACTACCTGGATGGCTTTAAGAGCGGTTTGGATAAATTCATGGAGGAAAGGTCTATCAACAACTACTAGTCTAGGGGCTATAGGCCACCTCCAGCCTCAGAGGCAGGATGCCTCTCAATACCAGTTGCAGGGCAGTACCAGTAGGGCATGCTCTCAGCTCTTGCCTACGGGCTTCCCAGAGGCACCTGGTGGGCCACTGTGGGAAACAGGAAGCTGGACTGGATAGGTCTCGGGCCTGATCCAGCAGGGCTGTTCTTAAGTTCTTATGGAGATTTGCTGAAAGGCTTTCCCCTTTGCTTGCAGAGTCCCTGACACCAGGTGAAACAGTCAGTGTGGCCATGGGCATAGATTTCTGTGACTCCACCCAAGCAGCCAGCTTCCAGTTGTGGTGAGTACCTATCCTCCCCTTCTTTGCGGTAATGTTCTCTCCACTGGGCCACAGACAGAGACTGCAGCATTGCTGGGGAAAATGTGGAACAGAAGGGGCACCCTATTCTCCCTGGTGCTCATTCCCAAAGATCAAAGAGTTCCGGGCATTTACGCACCAAAGCATTATATCTGTCACTGGCTATGTCATCCCATTGGAGTCCACAGCAGTCTTGTTAGATTGTTGGATGCTGATCTTGCCCCATAAATTAGAAGAGGACTAATCTTGTTGACCGCTGCTAAATTGCAGCTGGCAGCTGGAAAAGCCGGCATCCTCCACCTGTACAAGTTGGTTTGATAAAACATAGGAATTCTTAGTTATAGGGAAGATCTCTGTCCAGATCAAAAGGGCATGCAAGCTGTCCCTTGTGGATGATTTATTAGAGAAATCGGTTCCCATTTTTTCAATATATAGACTTGCCAAAGACAGTGCATTGGAGACGATTGCCACTTAGCTCAGACCTTTTATTTTGTAGTGTGAAGATCTGGGAGAGTTTCCCCCCTCTTGCTTTTTGCTTGGGGTTGTAATCTTTGATTCATTTTGGACTTTGTGGCACCATGGAGAACCTGTAACGTGGAGAAGTTATGGCCATTGCTTATTTTGTAAACTGGAAGATGTTTATAATGAAAAAATATTTATGGGCAGGAGAGAGGTGTTGGAAAGCAAAATACCAATACTATGCTCACAAGACCTCTGGTGAGTCCATAAGTGGGTAACATGCTGATTAAATGTGAGCAACCAAAAAGGCCTGTGCTCCCAGCAGGCATGATGTCTGAACTTGCCTGAATCTGTTTCTCGAGATTCTCTGCCTGACACTGTGCCAACTTTGGTAACCAAGATCTGAAATTTAGGTGGAGAATGCTGGAGTACATGGATCAGTGGGGGTGTCAGTACCATCTAGGGCAGGGCTGCACAACTTCGGCCCTCCAACTGTTTTTGGACTACATCTCCCATCACCCCCAGCGACAGTGGCCCATAGTTGGGGGTGATGGGAGTTGTAGTCCAACATCTGCAGGAGAACCAGAATTGAGCAGCCCTGATCTAGGGGGAGAAATGCTCATTGAGATGCAAATTTTGGGTGGTATAGAAATAGGTTAAATAAGTAAATTTGTGATTTTTGGCAAGGTCGACAGCCCTAGAGATGGAAAAGAAGCCAGAGCATTGCAGTCCTTTCAGCTTTCAGTGTTCTCGTGCTTTTATTATCTTGACCACTGGGCCTGCTGCAGCCAAATTTACAATGGTGTGTTAAAAGCTTTAAGAAGTTTTTTCAAAACACAAAAAATACGATAAATTTTTTATCGAAGACGTCAGAGGAATGGAAATGAAATTGGCAAGTCCTCCAGAGCTTACTTTATGGAGATAGTACAACCATTTGTCCGTTGTTATCCTGACCGTTACCCTCTCAGTTTCCTCTGTGCAGAAGTGACCTCAATTTCACCCTAATTGTTTGGAAATAAAGAAGGAGTCGTCATAACACAGAGAAAGCTGTAAGTGTAGCAGTACGATCACCTATTTTCTATTTTTAGTAGGGGTAGACAGTGCCAAAAATCATTATGAGCATTAATGGTTGTTGCTACGGCCAGAATTTGTGGACCTGGCTTACGGATGACCGGGAGAAAGAATGTTGGGCAGAGAGTGTGGGCATCGGACTTGGGTGAGTTCAGACATCACGCCCACCAGGAGTGTGCACTCTGACATTTTACGGACATGTTCCCCGTTTATGGACCTGCCAGCAGTTGTGTGAGCCTGCCCATTGTTGGCTTGGGAGGCTCTCTTGTTCCTCTGGGCAAGGTGAACTGTTGCTAAAGCCAAGCTGCCCTTTGGCTGTCCTGTTTCTCTCCTCAGCACACATACTCGCCAGTTCTACGTGTCCATCCAGCCTCCAGTGGGGGAGCTCATGGCTCCTGTGTTTATGAGCGAGAATGAGTTCAAGAAAGAGCAAGGTAAGGAACTGGGGAGCGACCTGCCACTGCCTTTTCCCACCCCCACCCCCACCCAGGGGGATAGGGCAAGCTTTTGCCAGCAGGAACCAAAGTGGGCAAAGAACCTGCTGAGGGCTCTCCCGCATCACTACAGACAGGGGCCCATCCTGCCCTGGCACGGAAGCAAAATTAGTTAGAAGAGACTCACCCTGGCCTGTTGCAGCTTTCCCCCGCCGATCAACCCCTGAAGAATTTTTGGGGCTACTTCTCTTAAAAAGGAAAGGGAGAGAAAGCTCCCAGTCCAATGACCTGAAGGGCAGTAGCCATGTCCCTTATTTTCCTGGTGCAGAGGGAGTCCCTGCAGAGTTGTGCATTTGCATCCAGACACTAACTCTTCTTTGAGAGCAGCCTGGCTCTACCAGTTAAGGTTGGCTCTCCATCAACCTGTGCCCGGCGCAGTACTGCCCTTCCCCACTCCTGTCCCTGTGGATTTCCTCTGGGTGCCTCCTGTCACTGGCCAGTAAGAGAACCAAAAAAGCGAGCCCACAAGGAGGATGTCCCCAGAACCCACCTTTTATCCCACCCAAGCTGGCAATGGCTGTGGGGAGTGCACCCCCTGGGCTGTGCCGGCAGCTGACGCTAACCATGTGTTTTGTTCTCCTCCGCTGCCTTGTGCATTCTTGCTTTTTTTCCCCCTTTAGAGCAACTGTTAAAGATGGGTGTGGGTAAGTGCCAGCACAGGTCGCTACTTCCTGCGAGTGCTGCAGCTGTCTGCTCCTCCTAGCCGTCGTGCTAGTGCTGCTTTCGCTGGGTGGTGTATCTCTTCTTTAGCCACAGTAATAGCACTGCTTCTACCCTGGGGCTCTCCCGCTCCTAGCCACAGAACCACTGGCACTGCTTCTACTGGAGTGCACATCCTTCTCTCTCTCCTTGCCCTAGTACCAGCACTGCTTTCACTGGAGCACACACCCTTCTCTCTCTCCTCACCCTAGTACCAGCACTGCTTTCACTGGTGCGCACACCCTTCTCTCTCTCCTTGCCCTAGTTCCAGCACTGCTTTCACTGGAGCGCACATTCTTCTCTCTTCTTGCCCTAATATTAGTGCTGCTTCCTCCACAAATGTGCCTTGTTCCTCCTGCTGCACTCTTGATTCGTTCCCTTCTGGCATAGCACCTCTGACTACTAGCCCATTAGACTACTAGTTCATTAGGTTGAAGAAGTAGGTCAAAGTGGCTAGGAATATACCATCTTTCAAGGTTCAGAGTTCAGCTTTTCAAGGTTCAGACAATGAAGGGTTGGGTGGCATCAGGGCTGGGGGGAAAAGAGGCTTATACATAGCTACTCTCCTAATTGCTTTAGGAAGTAAGAATTGCATTCAGGCAATTGGGATAGAAAGTACTGTAAATCTGAAGAGAGTGCGTTCTTTCCTTTCATGCCATTGATGTGCTTCAAATTACTAATATGGGCAAGATGGCTGACAAATTTTTCAGGAAGCTAGTGGTTATTTTAAGACTCATTTTTCAAGATGGCAAGAAGAACATGTAGAAATTTGGAGCCAAGTCAGTTTATAAGCCAGCTTCAAATGTTGATGAGGAGCACAGCGCAAGAAGGAAGGAGCTGTCAGCAGCCTTCTCTCTTTGCCCCCCACCCTTTAAAGCCTGCAGAGGGCATGGCGGTGCAGCATTTGGTGCCTTGCCCCTGGGCACCCCAAGCTGCATACCTGATCTTTCAGGGGGAGTATAACCCCATCCAGAACAGGCAGATGACACCCAAATCTATTTCTCCATTTGACCTCATCAGGAAATGGCATAACTTCCCTGAATGCCTGCCTGGAGGCAGTAATGGGCTGGATGGAGGATAAAAAACTGAAGTTGAATCCAAATAAGACAGAAGTACTGACTGTGGGTGGGGGGTTTCAGGACCAGAGAGATAGTTTAGATATTCCTGTTCTGAATAGGATTACACGCCCCCTGAAAGATCAGGGATGTAGCTTGGGAGTGCTCCTGGATCCAAAACTCTCTGGTTTCATACCGCTCTTCAACCAAAGTTCTCAAAGCGGTTTACATAGAAAAATAAATAATCCAGGAGCACTCCCAAGCCACATACTTGATCTTTCAGGGGGAGTGTAATCCCATCCAGAACAGGCAGATCTAAATCATCTCTAGGATCCTGACCCCCCAGAGTCAATAACTCTGTTCTGTGTGGATTCAACTTCAGTTTCTTATCCCTCATCCAGCCCATTGCTGCCTCCAAGCAGGCATTCAGGGAAGTTATGCCATTTCCTGATGAGGTTGATATGGAGAAATATACCTGAGCGTCAGCAGCATATTGATGACATCCTGCACCAAACCTCCTGATGATCTCTCCCAGAAGTTTCCTGTAGATGTTAAAGAATATTGGAGACAGTATGGAGCCTTGTGGACATACTGTAGCCATTAAGGCTGGGGATTATGTGACTTCAATCATGTTGTTGGCCATGGCATGTTTGCGCCCCCATTCCTCACCCTCATAAACAGTGTGTATGAGGCCACATTTGGATTGGAACCAAACTGAGGGGGTCAAGGAAAGACCATAGCTCACTGGTAGGGCATCTGTTTTGCATGCAGAAGGACCCGGGTTCACTCCCTGGCGGCATCTCCAGGTCGGGCTGGGAAAGACCCCTGCCTGAAACCCTGGAGAGCCGCTGCCAGTCAGCGCAGAATGCTGAGCAGGCTCAGGGCTGCACGACTTTGGCCCTCCTGCTGCTGTTGGACTACAGCTCCCATCATCCCTATTGGTTGCTGTGGCCAGCAGAGATTATGGGAGTTGTAGACTGGCCCTGCAGGAGTTGTTACATTTCTGTAGCCCTGAGCTAGATAAACCAATGGTATGATTCAGTAGAAGGCAGTTTGCCCACCATCTGCCACCCTTTTCAATGCTATTTACCTGGTGGCGGGGAGCTTCCATTGACTCCAGGCCCCCACCCCGAAGGCTATGGGGTACATGCTGGGGAAACCTAGTCTCCCCACACACACACACCCCAGGACCATATTAAGGGCTCCCTACGGTTCCCATTGGGACCTCCCTCTTCCTTCACATCTGCTACTTGCAGAGAGAAATAGCTAGCGTGTCAGGGCCAATGATATTCTCAAAGCTTCCTTAGTTTGGCCCTTTTTTCTCCTGTGCTTTATTGCTGTGGATCTATGGCAGCCTTTGAAGCAAAGTGGATGGGCTCCCGATAGCTCTCTATGTAGACAAAAAGTCTATGTAGACCAGCTAGGACAGTAGTCATCACTATTTTTGAAGCAGGGGCCACTTTGGCCCCCCCCAAAATAAAGATTCAGTGTGAGAGCCACCTCCCACTGTGCTGACTTCTGCACAGTACTGCACTTTTCTCAGTGCTGGGAAGGCCCTTTAGGAGAGATGGCGCCCCTCTCTCATTATGTGCGCCCTCTCTCATTATGTGCTTTAGGAGGAAAGCACCTGGGTAAGCTTCCCAGCACTCCGTGCACACCTTCCAAGATGGTTCAGGGGCTCAAGAGGGCTCTGTTTCCCTGGTGCTGGGGAAATTGCGGCACTGGGTGCTGGGAATGGTAATCTCCTCAGGGTGCCAGGGGGAGTATTCTGGCTGAAGCACCAAACAGGCCCTGTGAACAATTAATCAGGTAGCTGCACTTAGGGTTGATGACGGCTGCCCCTGCCCCCCGGGCCTTATGACGGAGAACAGAATGTGGGGTGTTGTGTGAGCTGGGCCCTCGCCTGGTCGACAGATGGGCTTCATTGGCACAGTGTCTGGCATGGAAGCTTGGGAAAGGGCACGGATGCCTACAGCTTCTTCCTCTCTCTTGGGCTGTTACGTTTTCTCTCCCTGCCTCCGTCTGCAGTTTTGTTGCATGTATTTTGCATGATACTCCAAAGCTGCAAGAGAGGCTCGCAGGTCCTTTTGGGGGGTGGCTCCTGCTCCTGAGCAATTGTCTTCCTTCCCTCTTAATCTCCCCTCCCTTTTTACCTTGGCAGAGCTCCTGGGCTGCTTCTTGAGCACCAGACTCCCTGCATGGTTCAACTAGGCAGCCATTGGCATGTTACGCCCTAGCATCTAGGGGTTAACCTTTTTCATACACACTTACCTGTACCATTCCTGAAGAGGAGGGCTTGCCAGGTCAAGAGCCCAGAGCCTATTTGTTTGAGAGGCCCACCCACCCACCATGGTGTAGCGGTCAGAGTGTTGGACTAGAACCAGGGAGACCCGAGTTCGAATCCCCATTCAGCCACCAAACTCACTGGGTGACTCTGGGCCAGTCACTTTTCTCTCCGCCTAACCTACCTCACAGGGTTGTTGTGGGGATAAACATGCCCACCGCTTTAGGCACCTGGGAGGAAGAGTGGGATAGAAATGTGAACAATAATAAAAATAGATGGCCATTCCTACAGCCAATCGAAATCTGGTCTCTGCAGTTGGCGGGGGTGGGTACTAAATATTTGCATGGATTGAAAATGTCTCTGGCTTGTAAGGGTCTCCTCTCTTAAGATGTTAAGGCATCCCCCTTCCTGTGCAGACACTGTGCTTCCAATTAGCGCAAATGTGCCAGTAAAGCCATTATGAGTCCCGAATCAGTCTTCCCTTCACATAGCTCAGCAACAGGTAAGGATTTGGGGCTAAATTTTGATTCCGCATATAACATGGTTGTGGTTCAACTAGAATCACTTCCCCACACCCCCACCCCACGAAAACCTCTTGGGGTTGGGGGCACCATGTGAAGGTGGTGGATCCTTCTTTTGCTGCCCTCTGTACAGAAACTAAACAGCCTTTAATCCAGGGCTTCTCAGACTTGGGTCCCCAGGTGATGTTGGACTACAACTCCCATCATCCCCAGGGCTTTGGCCATTGTGGCTAGGGATCATCCCATCCCATCATCCCCAGTGGTCTTTGGCCATTGTGGCTGGGGATGATGGGAGACGTAGTCCAACAGCATCTGGGGACCTAAGTTGAAAATGCCTGCTTTAATCCATTGGGGAGGTCCTCTGCTTTGTAACCTAAAAGAAAAATTGGCATAAAATAAAGCAAGTATTGCTACTGGCAGGTAAAGCCGGATCTTCTGGATTGTATCAAAAAAGTAAGGCTCGGTTTATACATGCAGCAGAATCAAGCAGCAAGCTTCTTTTCTGAAACATTACTGCTTAAGGATGGAGGTGGGGGCATTAAATATCTGGATGCTCATGCGTAGTAAACATTCCCTGCATGCAGAAAACTATCATGTTGCGGAGGAGGGTGCAGCCAAGCTGCATCCTTGATCTATTGCTTTTCTATGTTTAGGGAGGTCACATGGGAGCATTCAAATAGCCCAGCCTTCTTTTCCATACTGTTTTGTTGCATAAGGAAGAATCAGTGCTGAAATCCCAGATCAGAGTTTTAAATTCAGTCCTCCTAGCGGAGATCAGTGAACAGTTGCAATTGCAGCTGATGATGTAGCCCTTCTTAGGGGGAATTTTCCCTAATTAAAATTGATCCCAGGTTCTTTATTCCAAGGGTGGGGGGAGGAATATTTTCTCCTAGGGAATATTTTCTCCTAGGGAGGTTTTCCTCGTCTCTTTATTTCACGTTTGCCCCAAAAATAAAATAGGTGCTATGGTGACCCTGGCATATAATTCAAGAACAGACTGAACACCAGCAATAACAGAAATAAATAATTTTTAAAAAAAACTGGTTAAATTGTTATGTTAAAAGAAGACATATATATAGGAGACGATAAAAAAAGTTCATTAAAATATAAGCATTCCATAATTAGCTATAGACACATTATAAGCCCTTGAGCAGTGATACAATGACTCTTGTCTTGTTCAAAAGATGCATCCTTTTTAAGATACCTTGTGGCTCGTCTCAGATGCGACGAGTATTTATATACTGCTTTTCAACCGAAGTTCCCAAAGACATTAAGTCCCCACTTAGTTCTAAGCAATCAAATAAATAAGATGGCTCCCTGTCCCGAAAGGGCTCACAATCTAAAAAAGAAACATAAGACAGACACCAGCAACAGCCACTGGAGGGATGTTGTGCTGGGGATGGATAGGGCTAGATGTCCTCAGTAATAAATGGGAGAAAGACCCAGTGTGCTTTTCTCTTTTCTTTTCCTCTTGCTCTTCTTTCCTTCTCCCTATATCTGTTTTCTTTCCCAGAGCCATCGTTGGTCTCCTAACTGCTGCCAACATCTCTCCCTTCTTTCAATTGGCTCCTGCCCTCTGGAGCATTGTACACATTTATTTGGTTGGTTGCAGGACCCTCCTTCTGCCCACCTCCCCGCCTTTTTCCAAGCCAGGTATGCTGGCTAAAGCCAGGCACCTGGCTAAAACTATCCCAAGCCAGTCGGAAAGTGGTTGAACTCTGGCAGGCTTGAACAAAATTCAGGCTTGGTCTAACTTTTTTGGTAGGCAAGCCACCTAATGGCACAGTGGGGAACTGACTTGACTAGCAAGCCAGAGGCTGCCAGTTCGAATCCCTGCTGGTATGTTTCCCAGACTATGAGAAACTCCAGCAGCGATATAGGAAGATGCTGAAAGGCATCATCTCATACTGCGCGGGAGGAGGCAATGGTAAACCCCTCCTGTATTCTACCAAAGACAACCACAGGGCTCTGTGGGCGCAAGGAGTCGACACCAACTCGACGAAACAACTATTATTACAACTTATGCAATTGCACAGTCTTTTAATCACATGCCTTCATCATGATTATATTAAAATATCAGTATGCGATACATGGATTCTCTGTTAATGCTCACATAGTCAACACCCAAGCCATTGTCTGCCTTCAAAAGTCACCCACACATTGTCACTCTGTCCGAGTTGCTACTCTGGGCATGCTTTCAGATTGCAAGGAAGCATGTCCATACATGCACCGCCTCATATTCATTTGCAGCACTCAGCACTTGAAAGCTGATACATCATAACAACGACTGCACTGTAATCCCGCCATTCATCCCTCCAAGGTGCTCAGTTTGCAGTTCCTCCTCCCCCCTATTTTACTTGAGTTGCATACGTGCCATTTTCCAAGTTGAAACACTTCACAATTGTTGGTTTCCCCCTCTTGCCTCTGCCATTTTAATGGATGCTGTGCTTGGGTTCAACCTGGGAGTGGAATATAAATACAGACCGATTGATTCCAAGCAAAGTGGCCCGCGGAAATAGCTGTGAAATGACAAAGCTATTAAACAATTAAAATGATAGGCTAACATAAAGCAATGGAGCAGTGTAGGCAGGCACAGAAGTAGCAGCATCTGCAGTGTGCTTCCCAGAAGCTCTGGTTGAGAAATGGTGAGATGGTTTTCCCCACAAGCACAATCCGGGTTGGGGAAGCATCCAGCAGGCTCCCAGCCCCACGCACACTCCCTAGAAATAGTTGTGTGTCGGCCAACTCGTCTCGATCTGGATAGTGGGGCAGCTAACCCGGCTTGTGTACCCAGCACTGTGTTGGGTGTGGCGGATGGAGACATCTGCCATCAAACACTGTTCTTCAGGACCAAGATTGTATTAACCATTGTAGGCTTTTCCTTAGCCTTCTCCTTGGGAGGGGGGCAAGAAATCGATAGGCAGGAATTGCTCAGAAGAATCTGCAATGTTGGGAAAGCTACATAGGACATCGGAAGCTGCCATATACAGAGTCAGACCATTGGTCCATCTAGCTCAGTATTGTCTACACAGACTGGCAGTGGCTTCTTCCAAGATTGCAGGCAGGAATCTCTTTCAGCCCTATCTTGGAAATGATGCCAGGGAGGGAACTTAGAACCTTCTGCTCTTCCCAGAGCAGCTCCATCCCCTGAGGGGAATATCTTATAGTGCTCACTTACACTTCTAGTCTCCCTTTCATATGCAACCAGGCTGGACCCTGCTTAGCTAAGGGGACAAGTCATGCTTGCTACCACAGGACCAGCTCTTCTGACTCCACCTTGCAGGACTCTGGCATCTTAGGGGCACAAGCAGAGATACTGAGGGAAAATATCCCAATCTCTTGGTTGCCAGCACTGAACAGATACAGCTGCCCTATACCAAGTCAGACCCTTCAGCCCTCTGGATCAGTCTGTCTACCCTGGCTGGCTGCGGTTCTCCAGGGCTTCAGAGAGGGGGGTTTCCCCAGATCTGCCTGGCAGGGATTGAACCTGGGACCTTCTGCATTCAAAGCATTGAACTGCAGCCCCATCCCTAACCGGGGACTTGTCTCTTTAGCTCCTGAGAATTCTAGCCCTGCACAGAAGGACCAAGATGGGAGCTCCTGAGAAACTGCACATAGTTACACTCTGCCATTCTGGGAGGAGCTATGCCCCCGAAGGCCGTGGAACTGCCACTCTTTCCCTTACTGCCAGGCAACCCCTCCCCCAGCCCTGCAGTCTTCTTTAAACACCCAAGATTTGTTTTCCACCCCGACGAATCCTGATTTCCCATTCTGCCTTCCAGGGAAGCTAACGGGGATGAGTGAGATCACCGAGAAGCTGACCCTGCCGGACAAATGCCAGAGTGACCACGTGATCGTGCAGCAAGTGACCGCAGCAGCTAATGTTAGCCGTGTGCCCTGTGGTTCGGACAAGGAATACCGGTGAGGAGCAGCTACCGCAGGCCGGGGCCTCGATCGTCTGCTTCCCCCAAGTCTAGCCTTGCTTCTTGAGCTGCTCCCAACCCAGATCTCTCCCGTTTGCTATTAGCTGTGAGCTGAGGCTGTTGTCCTAGCCATGATTGCCATCTGCTGCCTCCAGGCATGTCTTAACTAGTTTCCCAAGGCCTCAGAAGGCGGGAAACGGAGGTTTTCCTCCCCGTCTCCAGGCTCCTGAGAGTGGCTCTGGAGATCCTTCTGCCTCTTAAGGCAGCTCTTCAACCAGTGTTCCACTCCCTGCCGCCTTGCTGCTCATGATCAGCGCCTCACTCGTGGATAGGCAGCTCACCTGAGCAGCAGGCAGGGGCGGCCCTTTCATGAGGCAAGGGTGGCAGGGTGCCTTGGGTGGCAGATTATTGAGGCCTTAGCAGGGTGGCAAAATGCCTCCCACCGCTGCCTCTGGAGCAGCTCTTGGTAATCAATCTGACCCTTGCAAGGAGGGCCTCTCCTCACACTCCCTATAATGCTTGCAAGAAGCATGGGGGGAGAGAGGAGGAGGCTGCGGGCCACCTCCCCACCTCTCTCCCACCACTACGTTCAAAGCTTTCAAGGGTTGGTTTTGAAAGGAGGGTGGCCCGCACCAATCACGTGGGACAAGGTAGCATTGCACACCTTGCCTCAGTACCTTGGGCCATTCCTGCCAGCAGGTTCTAAGTCCTGCTCTTTGGACCCTGGTTCCTGTAGCCTCCGGTTCCTCCCATCCGGGGTCACTTGCTGGAAAGGTTGCTGGGTCAGTTGCTGGTCTCCAGATTGTGCTTCTTTACCAATCTGTCCCCTACCTCCTTCACTCTGGTCTCCAAAGTCCACCTTGGTCCCACGGTGGCACCCTGCACCAGTAACTACGTAATCAAGCCATGCTGGACGAGCCATCAGGCCACCTGCTGCATGGAATCCTCGAGCAAGTGCGGGGCTTGGAGTGTGTGGGGCAGAGGCCAGTTAAGGGTCGCTTTGACGTGGCGCCATTTCTGTCTCCTTTCTTTTGCGGGGCTGTTTCCTCTGGGCAGGTTTGCTGCGAAAACGGTGAGCGGCGGAAGCCTCATCCTTGTCACCCTGGAGAAGACAGCCGGCACCTCAGCACAGCTGACCATCAACAGTGAGAAGATGCTGGTTGCCACCATGCTGGTGAAGGACATCATCCACTCCTTGACCCAGTGACCAGGCGGCTGCTCTCTCTCTCCCCTGACATGTGTGAACCCAACTGTACATCCTTCCTGTCCTCGGTTCTTGACTCAGCCACCTGTCTCCCTGCCCCTGTCTTGCCTTGCTGTGTTCCCCTGTCCCTACATAAAGTTCACCATAGAACAGTGGCTTCCAACCTGGGTTCCTCCAGAGGTTGCTGAACTACAACTCCTGGCATCCCCAGCTACAATTTATTAAGGCTAAGGATGCTGGGAGTTGTAGTTCAGCAACCTCTGGAGGAATCCATGTTGGAAAGCACAGTCATAGAAAAGGGGGTGCAACCTCTGATGTGGATGGCAGAGGCTAGTTCAGCAGCAAATAAGCGGGTGTTGGGAGTGCTGAAGATCTCCGTGACTCTGTCCTTATTGTGCAGTAGGTCCTCTTCCCTGGTTTCTGTCTGATGACACTATTTATTATGGACGGGGGCCTTTAATAAAGCTCTTCCTGGAATTGGCTTCGACTCGCTGACTCTTCTCTGCAGGGAAATAGTAACAAAAGCTGAAATGGAAACTTGATGTTAAACTCCAAACAAGACCCTCGGTCAAAAACCAAGATACATACAATCATATACAAGGGGGTCTCTGTTGATCCGACAAACAACTGAAAATGGGAGCCTTGGCCAGAAAAATGCTTTTAAATAAATA
The DNA here is from genome assembly GCF_027244095.1 of Hemicordylus capensis. Lineage (NCBI taxonomy): Eukaryota > Metazoa > Chordata > Lepidosauria > Squamata > Cordylidae > Hemicordylus > Hemicordylus capensis. Next base: position 15,442,473 of record NC_069666.1, on the reverse strand, counting down.
AATAAATCATATTTTTAACAGTTCAAAGGCACAAAACCCCAAATCACCAAAGACAACGGCTTTCGTATAAGGCTCTGCTCTTGCACAGCTGCGTGAATTGTGCACATTAAATGCACACAGGACAAGTTTTCCACGTAGCTCCTGGTTTCGATACTTGATCAAATGTTTACAGTTTAGACTTGTAAAAGAAGATTCTCCAATGCATTAAATGGAATGGGTAGAGTAATTCTCTGAAATAGTGTCTCTCCCGCTCTAAATAATGCAGGAGAATATTCTTTTCAAAGTCTAGAACTGACAAACTCAAAAGCCCCCATTCAGACTACTGGTTTTTTGTTTTGTTTTTTTAAACGGTGCTCACAGTTAGTTACAGTATCAAAAGTGCGTAGGAAGTCACTCACCCACCCCGCCACTCATGCTATACAGCAGTGGGGTCTGCAAAGGGACCCACTGTAACTTTGAGGGAAGGTGCTTCCGTGACCAGCAGCCTGGATCTCCCCAGTTGGCCAATCACAGAAGTGCCTTCCCTCATGGGTACAGCGGGTCCCTCTGCAGACAACTGCCATCTGAGTGGGGCTAGAGGTACGTAACCACTGCAGAAGCGCTAAGGGGCCCGCCTGGGTTCACAATTCCAAAGTGGAGGATGCCGACAACTGGATTCTTCAGTCTGATGAGAAAATGGTATCAAAAACTCAAACAGAATTTTGATACAACAGTTTGTGGGGAGTGGTCTGTAACCTTGGAGAAGCCAGCCGAAGATGCAAAGCTGAGCAGCCCTGGTGTATTATTATTGCTTTTATTATTATTATTTATTTGATTTCTATGCCACCCTTCCAAAAATGGCTCAGGGCAGTTCACACAGAGAAATAACAAATAAATAAGATAAACAAAATGGATCCCTGTCCTCAAAGGGCTCACATTCTAAAAAGAAACACAAGATAGACACCAGCAAGAGTCGCTGGGGGTGGATAGGGCCAGTTACTCTAATAAAGAGAATCACCATCTTAAAAAAGGTGCCGCTTTGCCAAGTTCGCAGGGGTGTAGACAGTACTGAGCTGGCTAGACCAATGGTCTGACCCGGTATACGACAGCTTCCTATGGAATGTCTAATGAAACTCAGCTCGTGACATTAAACCATCAAACCGTGAGCTTCCTCCCCACCCCACCGGCTCAGAAGGACTGTATCTCGTTGGGAGCACCTGCTTTACCTTCTGGGTTCAATCCCTGGCAGCATCTCCAGGTACGCTTGAGAGAGAGAAAGAGAGACTGACATTTTGGAGAGCTGCTGCCAGTCAGTGTAGACCAGGGATTCTCAGCGTTGGGTCCCTTGATGTTATTGGACTTCAGCTCCCATAATCCCCAGCCCCAGTGGCCTTTGGTTGGGGATTATGGGAACTGAAGTCCAATAACATCTGGGGACCCATCATCATCACATTTTATATATCGTTCTTCCTCCAAGGAGCGCAGAACAGTGTACTACATACTTAAGTTTCTCCTCACAACAACCCGGTGAAGTAGGTTAGGCTGAGAGAGAAGTGACTGGCCCAGAGTCACCCAGCAAGTATCATGGCTGAATGGGGATTTGAACTTGGGTCTCCCCGGTCCTGGTCCAGCACTCTAACCACTACACCACACTGGCTCTCATTCTCAATGTTGAGAATCCCTGGTGTAGACAATACTAAGCTAGATGGCCCAATGGTCTGGCTCTGTATAAGGCAGCTTCTTGGGTTCTTCCGAGGACACTCCTCCAGTTCAAAACCCTGCTCAGCTGCAAAGCTAGTTGGGTGACCTCAGGCCAGTCACTGTCTTCTGCTGAGAAGAAGCCCCATAGCTCTAGGTCAGGGCATCTGCTTTGCATGCAGAAGGCCCCATGCAGAGTCCCTGGCATCTCCCACCAGAGCTGGAAAGGCTCATGCCTGAAACCTCAGCCACTGCCAGTCAGTGAAGACTGAGCTAGATAGACCAAAGGTCTGACTCGGTGCAGGAATATAGGAAGCTGCCAAATACTGAGTCAGACCCTTGGTCCATCTAGGTCAGTATTGTCTGCACAGACTGGCAGCGGCTTCTCCAAAGTTACAGCCAGGAGTCTTTCGCAGTCCTATCTGGAGATGCCAGGGAGGGAACTGGGAACTTTCGGCCTGCATGCATGCAGATTTCTGGACGGCATAATGCTGTAGAGGAAAAGAGAAACCAGGCTCAAGAGGGCTGATCCTACAGGCCACCTTGAGGGCTCTCAGACCGGGGACGGAGGCCTGCAGCAATGCAGCACTCTCTGCCGATGAGCAAAAATAGCTCAGCAGAACAGGAAGCCTTAGAAATGTGCATCCAATCATGCTTCGACCCACAGCAGAACTTGAAGCAACTCAGTCAGTGGCTACTTTCTGCTTGCCTGGTACAGAAGAGAATTTGATTTGCCGCTTTGTGTGCCATACTGGGGAGGGTGCGCATGAAAATGCGCCACCTAATGGCGGAGCGGGGAAGCGACTTGCCTAGCGAGCAAGAGGCTGTCAGTTCAAATCCCCGCTGGTGTGTTTCCCAGACTATGGGAAACACCTATATCAGGCAGCAGCGATATAGGAAGGTGCTGAAAGGCATCATCTCATGGTCATCCCCTCCTGTATTCTAACAAGTAAACCACATGGCTCTGCGGGTCACCAGGAGCCGACGCCGACTCGACGGCACAATCCTTTTCCGTGCATGAAAATGCAGCATGAAAACAGCCAGCTTCCTCACTAGCACAGCCTCTGCACTCAAACTAGCAAGTGCTCTCAGACATTGCCAGAGTCATACGAAACTTTCATTCTCAGCCCCGTGGCCATCACTGGAGTCGTTTGTCAGGCCTCGCAGCAGGTGACCGGAGGAGCCAAGCTGACAGCACCCATCTTCACCTCTCTGTCATTTGCCAGCTCGGGAGTAGGAGACACCCTTGATCACGTCAGGGAGCACGCTCTTGTTGCACAGCGAGGTGCATCAAAGCGAAAAAGATCCCGGCAATCAGGAAGACCTAATTATCTGTGAAACAGGAGCTGAGAAATACTCAGCCCAGCTTGGGGTCACAAAGGGCATAGTAGGGCAGATCGTGGGCAGGTTCCACTTTTTCGTAAAAGCATAGAAATTGCCACACATTGCCCACCAAATGTGTACTATGCCCCAAAGATCCAAAAAACTCGTATGTCCTTGTGCTCCAAGAGGGAACTACACTCATAGGGTGACAGAGATGTTTAAATAGCTACCTATATCAAACTGCATTATAATGCTAATATTCATCACGAGGGTGAATTGAGAAAGCAGCTTTCAACTTGCTGTTTGTGGTGACTGCTGCATTGCCTTAAATCTTTGGCACCAGAAGCCATCTCATAGGCACCCATTAGATGGCTTGCCACTGGCCCAGGAATCATTGAGGATCTCAGTGCTGATAGGTTCTCCATTATCTCAGTCATTCCTCCATCACCCTTAATTTGCTTGCTCATGCACTTGATCAAACAGGTGAGCTGAGTATTCTTGCTCCGTTTTGTGAACAAGGTTGCCTTTGTTAAATTGCGCAGCTACCCGTGGGTGTAGATTTTCCAGTGACATCATGTCTCGCAAGTGGATGTGGAGCCCACGGGAATTGTGGGAACTATTAAAATATGGTAACAATTCAGAGAAAGCTTCACGGTACAGGTCAAAGTTTGCTCCTCTAAATGACCAAATAAGGGTGCAGATGGTCAATTCCATCCAAAGTATCAGCTACCAGAAGTGACAGTGTGGTCTTTCCCGTTTTCGCTTCACGTGCCATGTTGCAAAGTCCATGCGATAACGGTCAACAAGCATGAAGAGGAGCTCATCCCGGAGATGCCATGAGAATACGGCTGGAGAAGCTCGCTCGCTCGCTCTCAAAACCAGTTAATGTTAAAATATGTTCATGTTCAAAATATTTCAAAATATTTACCTGAACCCTGTCCAAAATATTTCAGCGCTGCTTCCAAAACTCAAGAACATATTCTCAAGAACTTTTCTTTTAACTCATAGAAACAAAATTCAAATACAACACAACGTTCCTAAAATCTAGCAGCAACTGAACTCCAAGCCTTGGCTTCAAGTACAGATTCATGGAGCTCTTTTGAAGGGGTTGACCAGCTCAGGGGTCAGGGGGAAGCGAGAGGGCTTTCTTTGGCACTAGATGTGTTCGTCCTTGCTTTCTGAGAGGGCAAGCTGGAGTCCAGGTGGTATTCAGACCTGTATTCAGATCTGTGTTTCTCCCTGTGGGAATGTATTTGTATTGTGATTGCAGTTGCTGCATTGGGTTTTTGTTGTTTAAACTATTGTCATTATTTACTTGAAATTGAAAGCCCTTTATAATATGTAATCCATTCTTTTGAGAGAGAGAGAGAGAGAGAGAGAGAGAGTGTTCTCACCCTTCAATGTATGGATTTTATCTGCTGTGAGGGTTTTTTAACCTTTTTTCTTTGGTTTTTCTGTGTGCATGGATTGTGCCCTCTGCTTTGTTTATGACCTATGGCTGGAACAATAAAAGCACTTAATATTACTATTCTTCAATTGCATGCAAAATATGGACCCCAGCTTTGCAAGAGGAATAACCTGTGAAGAAAGAAATCTGTTCCTTCCATTGTAGTGTCCAGCGTTCATTCAACAGACACTCAAGAAAGCAAGTGTGCAATTTCTCAACTACACTAGAAGGCAACGAGTGTGCTTTGGACCTTTCCTGCCCTCTTCCTCTTCACACCGAAGGAGAGAATCTCTGCTCAAACTGCTGAATGTCCAAGTGGCTGTTCTACCACTGAACCAGAAGGAGAGTGCTAGCATCAAGAGGTACTTGTTAAAAGTGGTGGTCCTCTTTACTGAGCAGGGGGAGAGCAACTGGTCCTCTCCATCCCCAGCACCGCATCCCTCCAGGGGCTGTTGCTGGTGTCTGTCTTATGTTGTAGTTTTTTCAGACTGTGAGCCCTTTGGGGACAGGGAGCCATCTTTATTTATATCTATGTAAACCACTTTGGGAACTTTTGTTGGAAAATGGTATATAAATATCGACCGTATTCGTATTTGTGCAACTTCCAGCAGGTTTGTTTTTGTTACGTCTTTCTCCCAAGGAACACTCCACCCTGGCTATGCCTCGTCTGCCAGTTTTTCCAACCAAGGCAGATGCCACAGGAGAACCCGTATACATTTCTGCATATAAACAAGGTCTGGTTTTTCCATGTGGACTTGGAAATGTCCTACGACTGAATTAAGTGGGGCTGACACCCAAGCCAGGATATACAGAGCTGCAATTGTAGCTGGTGGAAATGTTACTTGCAGAAATCCTCCCTGCTTCCTGCTGAACCTCCAGCAGCTCCATGCCGTGCGTGGTCTGGGCAACTCCAGTTTGCCTCTTTGCTCCACCAGATTGCAGCACTCGAGGGTCTGCTGAGGAGTTTTAACTGAGTGGTTTGGGAGGGGGCAAAGGGTGTCCGCATATGGTTTTTGCCTTAGATTGGATTTGCCCTGGGTGATGATTATTGGCCTAGTGACAGATGGTGGCCAAGCTAATCCGCGCCACCCCACCCCGCCAAATCCCTGCTTCAGAGCTGGCTTTTTACTGACTGAGCGGAGGTGAGATCAACAGGGGCACAAATTAGCCAAGTCAGCATATGAGGCAGAGCTCTACGACTCCCCAAGAAATGGCCTGCTGGTTAGCACAGGAATTCAGAGCAGGGAGGGATCAAATCCTCTCACATATATGCTTCAGTTGCCCCTAATTCTTGGGGACAATCCCTATTTCCCGGTTCCTGTCCTAGGCAGGTCACCAAAAGGTTCGCATGAGTCACCCGAGTCATCCTCCTTCAAGGTTCTCCTCCCTTCTGAGAGACTAGAAAAGTTAAACCGTTTCATCTGGCATTTTCCAACCAAAACAATTTCTTCAAAGCCAGTTACATAGCAAAAGGGCTCACAATCCAAATAGAAGACACTACCCACAGTCACTAGGACAACACTGCACTGTTGTTGGGTAAGGCTAGTTTCTCCACAATGCTAAAGATAAGAGACACACAAAATGTTAGAGACACAGATAAGAGACATACAAAATGCTGCCATATTCAGACCATTGGTCCATCTAGCTGAGGATTGTCTACACAGACTGGCAGCGGCTTCTCCAAGGTTGCAGGCAGGAATCTCTCCCAGCCCTATCTTGGAGATGCTGCCAGGGAGGGAATGTGGAACCTTCTGCATACAAGCATGAAGATGCTCTTCCCAGACCAGCCCCTCCCCTCCCGTGGGGAATATCGTACAGTGCTCACACATCAAGTCTCCCAGTAATTTGCAACCAGGGCAGACCCTACTTAGCAAAGGGGGCAAGTCACATTTGCTACCACAAGACCAGCTCTCCTCTGTTAAAAGCTGCCTCTTTTTCAGCAAGATTATACCAGTGTGCCACAGAGGGCCTGAAGACAGTTCCATTTACCAAAGATGCTATGAAAAGGTATAGTTCCTCTCCCCCTTGTGTTTTGTACACAAATTGTACACACACACCTGCTAGAGGGCAGTGAGTTGAGGTTCAAAGTACAATTCTCAACATGTATGTATTGCAATGGATGAATATTTTATTTACATTTATAACCTGCTCTTCCTCCAAGGAGCCCCGAGCGGTGTACTACATACTTGAGTTTCTCCTCCTCACAACAACCCTGTGGAGTAGGTTAGGCTGAGAGAGAAGTGACTGGCCCAGAGTCACCCAGCTAGTCTCATGGCTGAGTGGGGATTTGAACTCGGGTCTCCCCGGTCCGAGTCCAGCACTCTAACCACTCTGGCATTTTGAAAGGACTGGTGATGGCCGCCTCCTCCCTCCTCATTCCATGCAGCGATTTCACGGCAGCTGAAACGGCTCATTTGCCTGGCGTCAAGCAGACCCCAGGGCTTGACAGGACCCAGCGGGGATGAGGGGCTCTGGATGCTCTAAATGATCTCAGAGTGCCTAAGCCCCATCAAAGGGATTGGAGAAGAGGAAGCTGACAGCTGACTCCTCTCTGAATTAACTGGCCATCATCATTCTGCCAAGCAAGAGGGTGGTTGCACCTACAGATGGCAGTTGTCGGGGATCTAGGTCAGGAGCAGGGAGCCGTGGGGGGCGTGTGGGGGGGCACATTTCTAATTCAAGGAGGAGATAGAATGGCCAAGGTTACTGTGTCGCAAGGCAAAGGCACAGCTGTGGAGGGGGACACACATATTGGCTGCCAAATGTTCCGTTTGAGAACATTTGTTTAAAAGCTGTATGTAGATACCGGTAGTCGTTGAAGGAGATGGAGGACCACCAGAGACTGCTCCCTGTATCAGAGCAGGATCACTGACAGATCAAAAAGAGTAGCAAAGATACAAGGCAAATGGTTAGGACGTTGCTCCAGCAAGTATCTCGGAGTAAAATAGACCAGCTGTCTACATAGGAACATAGGAAGCTGCCATATACTGAGTCAGACCATTGGTCCATCTAGCTCAGCATTGTCTCCACAGACTGGCAGCAGCTTCTCCAAGGTTGCAGGCAGGAATCTCTCTCAGCCCTATCTTGGAGATGCTGCCAGGGAGGGGACTTGGAACCTTCTGCTCTTCCCAGAGCGGTGGCTCCATCCCCTGAGGGGAATATCTTATGCTACTCACACTTCTGGTATCCCATTCATATGCTACCAGGGCGGACCCAGCTTGGCTAAGGAGACAAGTCATGTTTGCTACCACAGGGCCAGCTCGCCTCTCTAAGGAGGAGAGCTGGTCTTGTGGTAGCAAGCATGAATTGGGAACTGGACATTGCCTCTCTCTAGAGCAGGAGTGCTAAAGGCCCAATATGCTAGACTACAGACTAGAAGCATATACAGGTGGACTTTTGGGGGGGGGGTTAAAGAGCCTATGGTATACACAATGTGATGTGCAGGAGATCCCCATGTGGGTCTTCAGCCATCAGGGGAAGCCCCCGCCCAGCCAGTCTCCTCGGGGCAGGAGAGCTGGCCTTGTGGTAACAAACATGAATGGTTCCTTTTGCTAAGCAAGGTCCACCTTGGTTTGCATTTGAATGGGAGACTACATGTGAACACAGTAAAATCTTCCACTTAGGGCAGGGGTGGGGAACCTTGGCTCTCCAGTTGTTGTTGAACTACAACTCCCATCATATTGTGGCTGAGGATGGTGGGAGTTGTAGTTCAAAAACAGCTGGAGGGCCAAGTTTCCCCACCCCTGACTTAGGGGATGGCTCAGCTCTGGGAAGAACAGAAGATTCCAAGTTCCCTCCCTGGCAGCATCTCCAAGAAAGGGCTGAGAGAGATTCCTGCCTGCAGCCTTGGAGAAGCCGCTGCCAGTCTGTGTAGACCAGGGATTCTCAACGTTGGGTCTCCAGATGTTATTGGACTTCAACTCCCATAATCTCCATGCCCAGTGGCGTTTGGCTGGGGATTATGGGAGTTGAAGTCCAATAACATCTGGGGACCCAATGTTGAGAATCCCTGGTGTAGACAATACTGAATTAGATGGACCAATGGTCTGACTCAGGGGTTGAGCTCGAAACATGAGTCACAGGGACATAAGAAGCTGCCATACACTATTTTTGGCAGCCTCATCATGTACCTTCAGACCAGAGCCTGGTATTGTCTGCTTCCCACTATAATGAGGTGTAGGGTCACTGATTCCCTGGAGGGATGTTGCTTTTTATGGAGTCCTTTCCCCCACCTCCAGCAGCAAACAATGGGAAGTGGATGAATGCACCATACTATTATTTCATTTTGATGGTGCTCATGGTCCAAGATAAATGAGCCTATATATCACAGGGTGGGATTCTGACACAGAAAGGACTTGTTAGCAGCAGCAGCAGCACCATGTTCCACATAACACGCACCTCTGCCACAACTGGAACTGCTAAAGAGATGCAGCGAAAACAGCTGTGTGTGTTTCACTTCATCTCAAGAGCTGCAGATGCCATGAAATGAAGCGTGCGGGTCTATACAGAGTACCTTATCTATTGCCAGAACGCTGACACTAGCACCTTTTCAAGGCCTGGTCCACCGTCTCCTCTCCTGTCATCCGCCCTGCTTGCATATCTGGGTATCCCCCAGTGATTATGTAACAGGCGATGACAGTAAAACTCACTCTGACAGCCTAGCACATTTTGAGATTTGAGGGCTTTGACACAAGCTTTAGCTGCTTGGAGATAAACTCCAGTGGTGAAATTGGATCAGTTTTAATCACTTGTGAGATATCATCGCAGATGTGACCTTCCCTCCCCTGCAACAATAGCCTCCTGTTCTGATTGAAGACCTTTCCTCATTCTTCATAGAGGTAAATAGAGCAACTACGGGAAATGACTTGCCTAGCAAGCCAGAGGTTGCCAGTTCGAATCCCGGCTGGTATGTTTCCCAGACGATGGGAAACACCTATATTGGGCAGCAGTGATATAGGAAGGTGCTGAAAGGCATCATCTCATACTGCACTGGAGGAGGCAATGGTCAACCCCTCCTGTATTCTTCCAAAGGCAACCACAGGGCTCTGTGGGCGCCAGGAGTCGACACTGACTCGACGGCTCACTTTACTGTTGTATCGACTTTCTGTATGGAAACAGGGAAAGGGGCTGTATTCATGGGCATTGCAAGATATTGAAAAGGCCTACCAGTCCTGGTTCAGGCTTCAGACCCCCAACAAAGAAAGCCTCCACAGCACCACCAGGGCCACTGCCCCAAGAGACCACCTCACCCCAGCAACGCTGTCTTTTCCTTCTAAGTCTGTGGTCACTAGAAAGGAAAAGAGGAGCACTGGACCTTCATTTCCTCTTCGATTCCAAGAGCAGAAGAAGACACTCCAACCTTCCTCCCTACTTTTCATTATAGCATCAAGTTGGAACAAGGGACGGTATGTACAAAGGATGCTTACTTTTCAGTTGCTTACTAAAACTGTAAGTAAACATTGCAGCCCAGTATATAGCCCCCAGCCACCTCCTCCTCAAACAAGGTAGGGGGAACCGGAACGTAGGAATCTGCCTTATACCGTTGGTCCATCTAGCTCAGTGCTTTCTACACTGAATGGCAGTGACCACTCTGGCACCTTCTGCATGCCAAGCCGATGCTCTGCCACTGAGTTCGGCTTCCTCTGGGGCACCCAGCAAAACATTAGGGACATCCGTCCCAATTCATCAGCTCCACCCAGTTAACTCTGAGGACTGCAGAATTCAGGGGAGGGGAGGTTATATCCCCACACACATATAAAACATCGCCAGGAGCATTTCCAGACAGCAGGCGTTACTGCAAATTTGATTTTACTGCAAATTTAATGCAAATTTGAATTTGCCCCCCCCCCCAAAAGATGACACAAAAAGGGTTTAAAAAAACCAACAACAATCCTGGACATAAATCAGGCTCCACTCTAATGAACAATGAAAAACCCAGATTGTGTGTGGAGGATTCCCCCTCCCCCAAATAGCTCACAGGGAATTTGGGGTAAATCTGGTTGGTATGTGAATACACACCCTCCATTCCAGAGGAGAAGTGAGCTAAAAGCCCTGTCTGGAAGTGCTCCAGGTGTTTTAAATGCCTGTGGGAAAGCACAGCCTTCTAGGTCTATGTCTTCTGTTTTAGTCTTTGACAGGACAGCATGCTCCTATGCGCAAACAGTGCAGTAGCAAGCACTCAGTCACTACAGAATTAAACCATAATGGTTGAGGTGCTGAGGAAAACCACACAATTTCCCATTTAATTCCAATGGGTCCACTTTGAGTAATTTTCCTGCTCAGGTCAACTAATGAAAACCAAAATTAAACTTTACCCCCCAAAAATCACACAAAAGTATGGGAGAGAGTGTCTAAAACCTTGGAGGCCTGCTGCCAGTTGGGGTAGACAACACTACAGTTGGTGGCCCAGTGGCCTCACTCAGTCTAATAAGGCAGCGTCATACGTAGACGCCTTTCGATACGACATTGTATAGGCCTGCAAGCTTCAAGCCATTCCAGTATCAGGGGATGTGCCGAGAAGGATGCTGTTTGATGCTCTTGGAATAGGGTTGCCATCTTCTGGCTTTCCAACTCCAGGTGCCTTTCCAACTCCAGGTGCCTAATTTGCATATTATGTAAATTGGCTCAAAAATAATGTCTGAGCAGAAGAGTGACTGCACGTTTTGCTCCATAATTCCGCTTCTACAAGGGCTAGAGCTTAGCCGAAATCCGGGTGAATCTGGGTGGGCGAAGCAATCTGGGTGAGATGCTTAAAACCCGGGTGAAACCCGGAATTCCGGGGGGCATGGCAGGGTGGAAGGGTGGAAGGGTGGTGGTGGGGGGTTGTGATAGAAGGAACTGGATGAGAAACAGCCTGTGGAGTAGCCTCTTTGCACCTGCCATGCACATCTGACCTTTGAACTTCTCAGCCAAGCAGCTGTGACTTGGGCAGTTGCCAGATGTGCTTTGCCCTGGTGGAAATGTCCCCAATGCAACCAGGGAGTCCGTGCTAGGCTGGGCACCTCCCTGCTTAGGAAGGGTCTCCTGGAGCGGCAGTGGGGGGTGGAGGGGTGGGGGGGAGAGATCAGGGCTGCAGACTAATTATGAGGTAATTAATGCCTGATGAAGCATCCATCACCATCTGGCTGCTGTCTCAGTCAGGAAGCCAATTGCTTTTGTTAAACCAACAGACTCTTCAGCCTACTTTGTTATCTTTTTCTACCTCCTTACACAGAATAAATGGATTAGGTGGCAGATTGTGCAGAAGACGTGTGTTCGTACAGCCGGTTGCAGCTGAAGGGTCTGCTGCAGCAGAAAGGCGGACCCCCCCCCCTCTGCTCAATGACTTTCGTACAGTGTCAAAGCCTACACAAGGAGGAAGCACCTCTAAGTCCCAAAGTCAGGTCAAGTCAATAGCAGCAAATTATATGGGGATGAGATATCACAGCACTCTCGTAAGCAAGAAGGCACTCTCGTAAATATTACGGCCACAGCCTGATCAGGCTTTATAGGTCATAACCAGCACTTTGTATTTTGCCCAGAAACTTTTTGGCAGTCAGTATAGTTATTTTATAGCCACCTTGGCACACCTTAAGTGACACCTTTTATAGCCAACTTAAGTGGCACAGCAGGGAAATGCTTGACTAACAAGCAAAAGGGTGCGAGTTTGAATCTATACTGTTACTATATTAGGCCACAGCAATCTAGGATGCTGAAAGGCATCATCTCATACTGTGCGGGAGGAGGCAGTGGTAAACCCCTCCTGTATTCTACCAAAAGAAAACCACAGGGCTCAAAGTCGACTTGATGGCACACTTTACTTTATAGTTCTTTTAAAATAGTGGTCTTTTCAGGTAGCCCCAGAGACCAGCCTGGCAAGCTGCATTCCGCACCAATGGAAGTTTCTGGATTGTGCGCAAAGGCAGCCCAATGTAGATTGCATTGCAGTAGTCAAGCCTGGATATGCTTTCTCACGTCATGTGGCAGAGTGTAGGGAGATAATTGAATTGGATTTTGGAATTGTATATTTTGGCTCCATGGGACTATGCTCCACTTGACTCTCTGGCTATGTTCCCTACATAGGTTGGGTGCTTCCTGTTTCCCCCATTTTCGGGAGATGAATTGTGCCATAGCCACTGGCTTGCCTGATAAAAGCAGGGCGCTCTGGGGAGGGAGAGGTCAAGGCCTCCCTCCTTCCCAGCCCCTGCGAGTTCCTTGGTGTGGCTCTTCACCTGTTGCCTTTTCCTTCATCAATAATACAGGTCTACTCACAAAGTCAGGGCATGCACCTGCCTGAAGGGGAAAAAAAGGTCACATAAAATATTCAGGTCTGATTAGCAGCTGCCCTGGGAGGCTGAGGAGCACACCCCCTTCCAAAAACTCTTTGCTCAGGGCAGTGGGTGAGCAAAGGTGGCTGGTGCTGGGGTCAGGGCAGAGGCAGATCATATATCGAGGGAATACAGCCAGCCTTCATCTTTGGCATCCCAGTTGACGGATGAACAAATGAGCTGTAATTGACCCTTCGGCAGGAGCCCAGAGAGTGCAAGGCATGGAGGCCGCTTTTCTGAAGCGGGTGTGGACAGGACCAAGCGGGGCAGACAAGAGTCCTCATCACGGGGGTTTTGTGAGCAGTGCTTTGGTACCATTGAAGGATCTTGGCAACTTTTCCTGTTCTCCATTGTGCAGCTGATGGTTCTGCCTTTGAAGGGAGTCTAAAGATTAAGGGATGACAAATAGGCATCTGCTTACACAGCGTTAAGGGCTAATCTTCCGGGCTACACGGCAGGAGCCTTGAAGAGCAGGGGTGCTCAGGCGTGGGCACACACACACACACCACACACACACACACACACACACACACACACACACACACACACAGAGCGACCCCAGAGATCTTCAGGGAGAGCCAAGCTCCGTCTCCATGTTCTGGAAGCTGATGGTAGAGAGCCTTCCTAGGAAAGGGCTTCCTCTGGGTTGAGGCTATCGCAGCTGCCACAGGAGTGAAGCAGCCAGTCACAGCTGCCTCTCCTGGTGGACACCTCAGGAGGAGGCTGGCTAGGCACACAGCAAAGGGGAGACCATAGAAAGGAGGAGTCAACGCATCCTGCCTCAGTGAGTGATCACCAGCATGACCACCTCTCCAACAGAGTCTGTGATGATGAGCAAAGGGACCGATGGCAGCCAGGCAGGTAAGTGGCACTTCTGGAGTAGCTTTTCCTTGCTTTCCTGGCCATTCAGACTGTCCCTAGTTAGAAGTTGGAATGCCAAGCTCAGGGGATTAACGTGTTTAGAAAGAGCTAAGGAGCAGCCCCATTTAAAAGAAAAGGCATTGTTGTCACCCGTTCCACCTGGCCCAGAATTGCAGCCCTAACGTTTTATGCAGCACTTCACCCAGATGACAAGGGTCATACAGGAGGAGAGCTGGTCTTGTGGTTGCAAGCATGAATTGTCCTCTTTGCTAAGTAGGGTCTGCCCTGGTTTGCATTTGAATGGGAGACTACATGTCTGAGCACTGGGAGATATTCCCCTTAGGGGATGGGGCTGCTCTGGGAAGAGCATCTGGAGGCTTGCATGCAGAAGGCTCCAAGTTCCCTCCTTGGCAGCATCTCCAAGATAGGGCTGGGAGAGATTCCTGACAGTCGCCTTGGAGAAGCCGACACCAGTCTGTGTAGACAAATACTACACAGTATTGATGGACCAATGGTTTGACTCAGTATTAGGCATGTTCCTAAGGGTCAGCTCATTACTTAGCCCTGTGAACAGGGATTGGGCGCAAAAAACAACAACCCTAACCCTGCTTCTTTGCATGTTACCCCTGCTAACTGGGCAAAGAAGCACCTTTTAAACATGGTGATTCTCTTTATTTAGCAGGGGGAGAGTAACTGGCCCTATCCACCCTCAGCACAATACTTCCAGTGACTGTTACTGGTATCTTCTTTTTAGAGTGTGAGCCCTTTGGGGGACAAGGATCCATCTTATTTATTTATTAATTTATTATTTCTCTATGTTAACTGCTTTGGAACCTTTTGTTGAAAAGCGGTATATAGTTGTTGTACTAATTCATTTATCTGCATGCATGTTTTTAATGGCCCTTTTGTTTGGTATTGTGGTAGTCTGGTGACAGTAATTAACCTCTTTGGGGAGAGCATTCCACAGATAAAGGGAGCTACCACTAAAGGGATTCTTTCCCTGGTCACTACCTATGGATGGCTGTTGCAACTCCTTGGTATGCTTTTAAATTTAATTGTGTTATGTGTATTTGGACCAGGGGTGCAGAAACTAAGAAAACTTAGAGCGCAACTCCTCACTCAAATTTTTGAGAGGGGAAAAGAAATTTGAGTGAGAAGTTTGAGGGGGAGAAAAACATTATTTTGAGAGTTGAACATATATTTGAAAACAATTGGAGGGTGACATTTGGTGAAGGGAAAGCAGCCCAATGAGAGGGGAATTCCTCAAATGCTTAGTCGGGAATCTGCACCCCTTTTGAGAGTTAAAAGGAGTATAGACATTCTTAAGCAGCAAAAAAGTTTCTTATCATGCCTGACATGGTAGATTATACGATGCAGATGAGCTGAAACGGGGCAGATAATTCTTGGCAACCCCGAAAGAGAGAATGCAAACTCCTGCCAGAAAAAAACAGAAGGGCAAAGTTCATGATTTCCCTGACTTCCTAGAATGCCAACTTGTGCTGGGACTGACAGCTTTCTCCTCTCCCCACAGGGCTCACGCTAGTGCCTGGCAAAGCTGGAAGTCCAGTGTTGCTGTGCAAGGTGTGTGGAGACAGCAGCAGCGGGAAGCACTATGGCATCTATGCCTGCAATGGTTGTAGCGGTTTCTTCAAGCGTAGCGTCCGCCGGAAGCTCATCTACAGGTGTGGCTGCTGTCTGACCTGGATAAAGTCAGGGCTCTCCATCTTGGATCTTTGGACATTGGCACTGGGGAAGAGGGGACTTGTAGTCCAACATCATCTGGGGACCCTACTAAAAAACCCCCCTGTAGTACAGGATGGTGAAGTCCAGCCAGTCGTGCATTCCGCTAATCTAAGTAGCAGGACTGATCACACAAAATTTGGTCTCTGTAGGTAACTGGGAAGTATAATTTCTTATACCAATTAAGTCAAAATGTAATCACACACAGTGCATGAGAGAGCCATGACAACGTTATTTTGTTTTTCCTTTAAAGCGGCTGGGGTGGAGGTGATTTTAATTGGAGCAGCAGTTCTGAAAGGGAGCTGAACAAATTCGACAGGTTGATCAGTATTTCTGTACGCTCCAGTTCAGAGCCTAACTGTAAACAGTGGTTTTGTGAACAGTTCACACTGGACCAGTTTTGAACTGGTTAAGATAAATTTCATGCAGACACTTTTACTTGCAATGTAAAATGAATATTGTGATAAACTAATATATTTTCAATAGTTAATATCTTTATTAGAGGATGTAGTGGATTAAAACCTCTGTCTCAGAGCAAGCTCATGTGAGGGAAGGAAATGCTGAATCATCTGTGATTAATTCAAGGTCCCTCTGTCGCTAGGTATCGGGCAAATTTTAAAAAGTTCCATGTGTATACCTACACAGGATGGAAAAATTGGTAGTTGCTGAATGTCTGAGGATGTGTTTGCACCAGAGTAAACGCCCTTCCTTTCACCCCTTCCTTTTTCCTGAGTTAAAAACCAACTTGGAGGGGCTTATAAAAAGAAAAGAACTTTAAAAAATTTTTTTATTCAATTACTATAGACTGCTTCTGTCTGAGGCTTCTAGCTTTCTTAGATATAGTTAAGCATCTTAGTAAGATTACAAAAATAGGTTGTCTTAATGCACGTTTAAATGTTTATAGAGTCTTTTGCAAGGCCCTGGGTGGAATGGGAATACACTAGTGATTCTTATTTTAATTATGTTGCAGGTAATCAATACTAGAGCAGTATCAGGGATATACAAAGCACACACCAAAGAAACAGAAATTCTAATGCAAAGTCTGACTGAACAAACTTCCCCCTAAACTTCTTGAAGCCAAAGCCCAGGCTTTCTTTTTCCCTTGAACTCACCAAAATCTGGTTGAGAATTCAAGTTTCTTGCCCTCCTATCTTTCAAGGAGCTGCAGAGTTATTATCTTTCCTGCAGGCATCCCCCATAGCCACATGTCCTCCTCTAACAAAGACCTCCCTCCCACCCACCTGGTGTGCTGATTGGTTGAGCTCTAGAGTTCACCAGCCTCTCAGTCAGGACAGGGTTCACTTCTGGTTAACGCTTTAGTTAACCATACTCTTTAGTTAACCAGTGGCTGATCACTACAGAGGAACTATTAGAGCAAGGATTCTCAACATTGGGTCCCCAGATGTTATTGGACTTCAACTCCCATAATTCCCAATCAAAGGCCACTGGGGCTGGGGATTATGGGAGTTGAAGTCTAATAACATCTGGGGACCCATTGCTGAGAATCCCTGTATTAGAGGAAGGGGGTTCTAGTTGCCCAGCATACGTATCTTGCATAGCTCTCAGCTTTGCCACCTTATTAACAGAAGCCGAAAAATTTATACTAACACTGGCAAACAAAATACATAAAACAGAGTCATGCATTCTGCTAATCAAAATGGCAGGATTGATCACACAATTTGGTCTCTGTAGGTAACTGGGAAGTATCATTTCTTAAACCAACAAAAAAATTAAATGTTCCCCAAGCATGTTCTGATGTTAAATGTAGTGCATTCAGCAAATTTCAATGGCAGGATTGTGTATGCAAAATTTGGTACCTGTAGGTAGTCGGGAAGTATGGTTTTATGTCACACAAACCAACCAAGCAAGTCTTCAAAATTGTACAAACTTTTAAAACAAAACAGAACACTGACAAGAGCAGAAAGCAGCAAACAGCTGCTCAGATCCGTCTTGAAGCAAATAAGCAGCTTCCACCTTTCGTCTAAATTTTGGCAAGCCCTGAGGAGCCTCTATCTAGGAAGATCAGTCTAAGGCACCTACGTGCAGTGCTGCTGCATTGTATCCCCTCAAATGGGAGATACTAGGGGAGAGGGGGCCTGTCTTCACCCCTCTCTCCAGTAGCCTCTTGGAGAGAGGGAAATAGGGGGCAGTGGAGCTTGGGGGCCCTCGGGAGCTGGAGGGCTCAGGTTCTTTGAATGCATCCACTCAATCATAGCTCCACCCCTGCTCTTGAACAACCTTCCTCTCCTTCGATGCCAGGCTGCAGCCAGTGAGGTCAAAGTCTAGGAGTAGCGCATTTGAGAGAGAATGCACTCTCAATGTGCTGCTCCTGAAACTGCATGATTTGCCCCACCACGACTAAGTCAGTCTTTCTGTAGCAAGATATATTCTGGAATGAAATCAGGGATGATATTGAATTTTGCTTTGTCCTAGGAAGAGCAAAGGGGACAAATTTGCATTTGAGCTTTCCTCAGAATTCAGGGAAAGGGGGTTCCAGTTGCCCGGGATGAGCATAATTCTCTTGCATAGCTCTCAGTTTTGCCAGCTGGTTACCAGAAGCCAAGTTAAGAATGTGAAATCTATCCTAACTTTTTGTAGTGATGGAAGTATAACTTAACATCACTTAAGAGTTCAGCTCTTAACACAGAATTTGCATTTCCTAAAATTCCCAATTTCCTTTTAAAAAAAAAATTAACTTATTGTTGAAAGCGTTGAAAAAACTTGACACAAGTAACAAAATAAAAACATACAAAATCCACCTGGGAGTCTTATTTCTTAACAAGAGCATATAAAATCCTCTGGAGGGTTCCATAACCACCTTTCAGAATTATGAAAGTACATCACTCAAGCAAGATCAAGGGGAGTGGTTGCAGGGGTGGGGGAGAGAGTGTAAAACTATTGTTAACATAGGATTTTAAAAAAGGAAACCAAGTGCTAAAAAGCAATCCTCCTTGGCCAAGCCTAATGCTCGCCTTCTGTGTTGCGTCAATTTCGCTGATAAAGCTATTTGCCAGATTCTAGAGAATCAGCTATGCACTCTGAGATCTTGGGATGATTTCCAATATTTAGCACTTTTCTAATTCTGCTGCCACTATTAAAGATGAAGAGTTTTGTGAATTATAATTTTGTTTCACTCTAAAGAGCGACAAAATGGCTAACTTTAGGTCCAACTGAATGGGAGAACTCATTATTCGTGAGGTAATTTGGAAGATTTTACTCCAAAAAATTTAGAATTGTAGGCAAGCCCACTACAGATGAAGAAGGAAACCATCGCTCTGCAACCTCACCAGCACTTAGGAAGTAATGTCTTCTTGTGATGTAAGCGTAGCAGTGTGAAATATCATCAATAGGAGAGCTTAAGGGAGATTTCCTTTTTAGATGCTGAGATTGAAGGGAATCTTTGTCATACTGGATTCCACAGGAATTGGGGACTGATTATTCCAAATCAGTTTCCCAAGTCAATTTCAAATCAAAAAAGGAGCGACTGGAATGAAACAATAGATCATAAATGAGCTGCCTGCAATGTCCGGAAGCTGCAGCCATTGGCTAACTTTAATCTCTGCCACCTGATCCAGTATGCTGTCTGCTGTTCTCTCGACAGGTGTCAGGCAGGAACAGGGATGTGTCCTGTGGACAAAGCACACAGGAACCAGTGTCAAGCCTGCCGACTAAAGAAATGCCTGCAGTCTGGAATGAACAAAGATGGTGAGTAGGGTCACAGGAACATAGGAAGCTGCTGTATACTGAGCCAGACCATAGGTCCATTTAGCCCAGTATTGTCTACACAGACTGGCAGCGGCTCCTCCAAGGTTGCAGGCAGGGATCTCTCTCAGTCCTACCTTGGAGATGCTGCCAGGGAGGGAACTTGGAACCTAGATGCTCTTCCCGGAGTGGCTTCATCCTCTGAGGGGAATATCTTACAGTGTTCACACTTCTAGTCTCCCATTCATATGCAGCCAGGGTGGACCCTGCTTAGCTAAGGGGACAAGTCATGCTTGCTACTACAAAGCCAGCTCTGCTCCGCCCTTTTTGGCTGTGCACGACTTTACCTGTATACTTCTGCAATTGGTGTTCAGAGGTGGGATGCCTCTAAGTAACAATTGCAGAGAAGCAACAGCAGGAGAGGAGGCATGGACGCCTCTGCTGGGCCACTGTGGGAACCAGGGTGCCCGACAAGACAGGCATTTGGCCTGATCTAGTAGGGCTGCTTCCTGATCCTTTACTGGAGGATGCCAAGGATAAAAACTGGACCGTCTGCATGCAGAAACCATTCTGCTCCTCTCTTCTGCCTCTAGCTGTCCAGAACGAACGCCAGCCACGCAACACTGCCCAGATACGACTCGAGGCCATTGACCTGGATGCTGAGCAGCAGACCAAGCACCTGGCCACGACACGGGATGCACCCCCACCAGCCTGCTCCTCTCTGCAGACACACCAGGCCCCCACTTCCTGCTCCGTGACTGGCCCTTTAAGGCCCCAAAGCCAGACTCCCCCGAGCAACCACCGCTTCATGGCCAGTCTGATGACCGCTGAAACCTGTGCCAAGCTGGAACCGGAAGATGGTAGGTGGCTGCTGTCAGCAGGGCTGGATTCTGAGGAATCCACACAGGGCCATAAAACTGTCAGGAACTTTATGTTAAGCTTGCAATAAAGTAAGAAAAACTTAGTTAAAACGATCCCATTTGCAGACCATCTATGCCCCTGTAGCTCAGGGCAGATTTTATTATTATTATTAATTAATAAACTACTGAGCATGTTCTTCTATACTGCTCGTTCTGTAGAGTCTCTCTCTCTCTCTCATTCTTCCACTGATAAGCAAGTTCCTGGGACGTCCAAGACAGTTCTACAGTTCCCAGCTACTCTCTGACCTTAAGCCTACCATAACTTATAGCGTTGCCAGATACTGTGCGGCTGTGATTGTCATCTGTCGGCGGTTGACGGGCTGTGAACCTCTTTAGCCCTGATTTGACCCTGTAATTGCTCATGCCTCCCTTTTAATTGGTTTTAATGCTCAATATAATTTTTATTCTGGTTTTTATAGCTCTGTTATGGGTTTTTAAAACTCTATTATTTTATGTCCCCCTTTTAATGTATTGTATGCATTTTATGACTTTTAAACATAATAATAGTATTATTATTTTATTCATTTTCATTTTTAGTATTTTAGTACTTTTAGCTTTTTTAGCACTCGTATGATTAGTTCTTTTAATGTTAATATGTATCATCATATATGTAGACACCTTCTATTTCCACTTTTATTTACTAATATTCTTTAACATGTATTTTCATGCTGGTCTATAACTGTAATAAAGGTTGTTGATAATGACAGTTAAAACTTAATCATGCTGGATGAGAAAATGACATGCATACTTGGATGGGGAGAAAATCCAGTGTGCTCCAGGCAAGTATTGCTGCTAGCACTTTTGCCATGAAACCCTTCTCTTCCTGGCTTTGTCTTGGTGGCTGCAGAAGAAAGGCCACAGAAATTGCTTGAGGTCAGCGCTCTGGTTCTTTTAATTCATTCATTCATTCATTCACTCACACACACACACACATGGAAGGGGGCTCCACTGGATGCTTTCTCTCTCTATAACAAATCTATCCATTGGGGTACTCTTGGTACATTTAAGTCTAGTAGATTGGCAAGATCGTGCACAGATGCTGTTGGGCTTGTATTCCCTGGGAACTGGGCAAACAGGTACCTTTTAAAGTGGTGGTTGCTTATGTTAGCAGGGGGAGAGCATTACTCTCTAGTAGTTGCCACCACCTGTTTCTTTCCAGATTGTGAACCCTGTTGGGACATGCATTTTTTGTTTAAATTTTTTAAATGTAAGCTGCTTTGAGAACTTTGGTTGAAAAGTGGTATATGAACATTCGTATTAGTATTAACAGCATTTGCAACCCTGCTCCTAACCACACCCATTTAACACCCTGCCACTTAAAGACACATGAAATCTCTGAGCATGCACAGAATGCCTTTTTCTTGTCGCCTTAAATAAGAGCTAGTTTAATGCAGTAATGAAAGGATTAGGCCCTCCTCCCAAGGAACATCGCAAGGAATTACTGCAAGACTAAGCATCTCTCTGTTATCCATTACATTATATATTGTGTCATTCCTCTAAGGAGCTCACAGAAGCATTTGTTCCCTGCTGTGTCCCAGGTAGGGGGGGGAATGGGGGTCTCAGGTGTTGCTGAAGTACAGTTCCCACCATCCTCGTTCCCAGTGGCCTTGGTGGTTGGGGTTGGGGATGGGGATGGATCGCACTCTAGCAACATCTGGGGATTACAGTCCAAGAACCCTTGCCCGACTTTTATCCTCACAGCAACCCTGTGAGGTGGGCTAGTCAGAGATGATGATTTGCCCAAGTCCGCCCATTTGATTTCATGGCCAAATGGACATTTGAACTCAAGATTCCCCAGTACTACTCAACCACTTTGGCCATGTTTAGAAATTAAGTACTAAATTATTTAACAGCCATCCTGGGGAAAATTAAACACATATTTAAAATGTCTTGTCACCCCTACTAATGTTTGTGTCGATAATCCATAGCTGACTACCTGCCCATTCCAATGGTTCAGGATAGCCCTGCATCAAAGCTAGCTTAGCAGCAGCTCTACAACCAAGCAGCTGATGGGATGATTCTTTCTTTCACAGCTGATGAGAATGTTGACGTAACAAGTAATGAACCCGAGAGGCCAGTAGGAGAGGCCCAGGTGTCTCCGTACCCATCCACCAGCCCCGAGAACCTCTACGAGACATCTGCCCGCCTCCTCTTCATGGCTGTCAAATGGGCAAAGAACCTACCTGTCTTTTCCAATTTGCCCTTCCGAGACCAGGTAAGTTTCTGTGCCAGGCCTAGCTAATGATGACATGACAGAAGAACAGCCCTGCCAGATCAGATGCAAAGCCTAGCGCCCCGGATTCCCCACAGTAGCCCATCAGATGCCTCTGGAAAGCCCACAACAACGCAGGTATGACTTTTGCTGCTTTTGCTCCCCTGCAACTGGTATTCAAGCATCTTGTCTCTGAACCTGGTGGTAGCCTAGAACCATCAGGAATGGTATCCACTGATAGATCTGGAGATCATTCACACAATCAAAAAGTGTGTTCTACCCAGGTTTGGGAGCTGTGTGCACTCTCAATTTTTGGTTGTTTGGAAGCAAGGTAGGAGGGAAATCTGGGTAGCTTCTTCTCCTACCTTGCTTCCACATAATCACTTCTACCCAGGTTTTCCTCCTACCTTGTATCCACATAACTGAAAATTGGAAGCACACACAGCTCCCAAACCTGGTAGGACAGTTCTTGATTGTGTGGATGACCTCCTGTTTCGTTTGAGCTCTTTTTAAAGGGGCTTTAAAAGCTGGTGCCCATCAGCAGATCCACCATAGATTAATTATGTGCTGTGTGAAAAAGGTACTTCCTTTTACATTTCCTGGCCATCAGCTTTACACGATGACTCCTGGTTCTTGCATTCAGAGAGGGAGAGAAAAACCCCACTCTATCCACTTTCTTCACAGTATGCAGAATTTTATATGCCTCTGTTTCCCCACGGCAGCCAAGAGTCACCCCGTCTTTTGTTTTGCAGGTAATTTTACTGGAGGAAGCCTGGAGTGAGCTGTTCCTCCTCTGTGCCATCCAGTGGTCTTTGCCTCTGGAAAGCTGCCCGCTCCTCTCTGTGTCAGAAATGACCCCCAACCTCAATGGAAAGCTGGCATCCACTGGGATAGATGTCCGTGCCCTCCAGGAGATCATTGCTCGCTTCAGAACCCTGGCTGTGGATCCCACCGAGTTTGCTTGCATGAAGGCGATAGTGCTGTTTAAGCCAGGTGAGCTGGCTGGGAGGAGGAGGAGGATTTGGATGACAATCTCAGCGGTGCAAACACGGGGGCAACCCGGTGCAGAGAGCCGTCCGCCTCGGGAGCTGAGCGCGGCCGGAAGAGGGCCGCCTCTCGCCCGTAGCACACCACACGTTCGTGGGGAACCTGGTGCTAAATCATTAGTAGACGGCCCGATTCTGGGTCAGGGTTTCGTATGTAGCAGAGCAGCTCCCTCGCTGTGATCTATTGAAACTCAGCCCTCAACACACAAGCAGTGCAAACTCTCAGCTAAAAGAAAAAGTTAAATTTTGTACCTAGGGAATGCAGATTCTTAACACAGAGGTGATTCGGCCTGCCCCCTGTAGTTTTGTCTCCTTCACTTGATCCAAGGGGCTAAAGGTTGCACACTCAGAATTACCACCCCGCCCTTTATCCTCAGAACCAACCTGCAAGTTAGGTGAGGTGGAGAGACAGGTTCTGATCCAGAGCCATAGTGAGCTTAACCAAGGTTAACCAATGTTAACATAACTTTAACCAAGGTCTCCCTAGCTGGAGATTCTATCCACATAACCTCACATTGCTTCTCCCATTGTTTAAGCCGTCTCATGGAGTGAGTCTAGCCCGGCACATGTCTGCTCTGGTCACAAACGCACTTGGCTGCTCAGCACAGCATGGGCCTGTGGCGTGGCTCAGTGATATCACCACCCAGGCTAAAGAGGATTTAGGGTCCTCCGGGGGTGTGGAGGCCCTGGACTCCAGCCCCGAAGTCCAGGGGTAAGAGCACCTCTGGACTGGATTTCCAAAGGAACAGCAACATCTTGTTTCTCAAGTGTTAAGAGTTGCGCCCCTCTGGTAGACTGGAAACTCTCTCCTGATGTGTCCGCAAACCAGCACAGGCTAGTCATTTGCTGGTTATCTGTGTGGGCTGGTCATTCTGCCTTGTGACTGTGCTGCTCAAGTTAAAACTGCACAACACTTCTCTGATGGGCTGGGGTCACCAAACCCTAGGGCTGTCTTTGATCTCTCACCCTTTTGCAAGGATCTTCCTGTGGGTCTACCCCATATCTTAGTGTGTGGGGGCATGTGGGATTTTGGGCTATGCCCCACCTGCATGGTACTTGGTATTGGCAAGCTCCTGGCACAACTCCCCAGGCTTCCTCCAAACAGCATTGCCTGGGCATCCTTTCCTGCCCAGATCCACTCGGCAGTCAGGTGTGCCTTCAAACACATTTCCAGTAAACCAGACAAATTGGTTTCAGTACAAGCCACTTCAGCATTTTTATTATTTTGCAGAAACACGAGGCCTGAAGGATCCAGAGCAAGTGGAGAATTTGCAGGATCAGTCCCAAGTGATGCTGGGACAACATAACCAGATACATTATCCCAGCCAGCCTCTCAGGTACCTGCCCCTACATTTCTTCCTTAGGGTTCTCTTCCCAAAACCTTCTCCCCGCTTTTGAATGCATTCATTTTATTTACAATATTCCCACCCCCCATTTCTTGATGGTCCATGGTGGCACACACAGAGCTGGTCTCCCATCCAGACCCTGACCAGACCCAAACCTGCTTAGCTTCAGCAAGGCTGTTGGCATCATGGGTCTACAACCTGCCCTTTTACACCAATCTTAACCCTGGAAATATGTAATGGGATTATCTGTTAGAGCAACCAACTCCTCTTGCCCTGCTCTGCCGGAAAGGACCCTGTGCCTTTAACAGCGTGAAAAACAGAAGAGTAAGAGTCGAAGTCTTTGCTGGTATGGAGCTACTGATGCAGGCACAGGAGCACAGGCCACAAAGAAGTTGGCAAGCCTACTAAGAATACAGGAAGCTGCCTTATAACAAGTCAGAGAACTGGGTCCATCTAGCTCAGTACTGTCTACACCAAGGCTGCTCAACTTCAGCCCTCCTGCAGATGTTGGCCTACAACTCTCATAATCCATGACTATTGGCCACTGTGGCTGGGGATTAGGGCAGTTTAGTCCAAAAACCACTGAGGGGAGGGCTGTTGAGCAGGCCTGGTCTACATTGACTGACAGTGCCAAGGTCTGGAGCCTTACCTCCAGATGCTACCAGGGATTGAAATTAGGACCTTCTGTGTGTAAAACAAATGCACTGCCACGGGGCTACAACCCCATCCCTTCAAGTAGTGTAGTAGAGAGCACGGAGACTCTTGCAGGTCAGATGGACCATTGGTTTGGTGTATACAAGGCAGACCCAGATACCCAATACAGATATGAGCCTCCAGCAAAATCACTAGCCCTGGAGTTTCTGTCTGCCAAGGATGCGCCGACACTGCTGGCGGGGCCAAGCGGAGACTCCAACTCCCAACTTCCCTAGCTGCAGTTTATTTCAGCTGGAGAAGATGGGAATTGTAGTCCAACAACAGTGGGACCGAGTCTCAGGTTTGCCACCCCAGCAGAGGCCTTTGTGATCCCTGGCATCTTCCGGTAGGGCTGGGAAATGCTCCTGCCTGAACCTGGGAAGCTGATGCCAGTCACTGCAGACAATACTGAGCTAGACGTACCAACGGTTTCACTCCGCACAAGGCAGCATCCTAAGATAAAGCTTGTTCCCTAATAAGAGCCAACTGACCGACTGCTGTCGCTTCCTTCTCTTCCGGGCAGGTTTGGAAAGCTGCTGCTGCTCTTGCCTTCGTTGAAGTGCATTTCCTCAGAGAGGATCGAACTCCTCTTTTTTCGCAGAACCATCGGGAACACGCCCATGGAAAAGCTGCTCTGTGATATGTTCAAAAACTGATAGGCTCCTCAGAGGAGGAAGTGAGGCCCTATGCAAACATTTCTACTCAAACCCTGGGTCTGAGAAGGCAAGGAGTAGGAAGAGGTTCTTGTCACTCTCCTGTTGGCCTTTGGTTTGTGGTAGGATCCTTCACGTTATAACTGCAACGCGGGTATATGGCGAGGAAAGTAAGTGGGATCTCAACATGTAGAAGTTGCTAATGTTCTAAAAAGAGAGTTACTTGAAGTCCAAAGTTCAAGATCCCTCCCTCCCAGTCTCAAATTGAGGGGAGGACTGGCTGCATAAGGGGAAATGCACTTTGTACATGCTCAGGGAGACTGTCCATATTCCAGGGCTGAGTCCTGACCCTCAAAACAGATGCCGGGACTCAGATTTGCGCTCTTATAACCATCACCCAAGCTTCTACAAAGCTATGCATGTTAATGGGGGACGCAGAGAGGAATTTCCTTCGAGATAATCATGTACACTAGGATGCAGGAGGATTTTGCACTGTCTTTCTAGAAAAAAAGAACACCGTGGAAGTGTGTAAAACCTTCACCTTGATCAGACAAATGCAGCCAAAGTGCCTCCTGCTAAAAGACATCAAACCTCTGCCAGCCTCTTAAGATGAGCCCTGCGCTTGTGATAGGAATGAGCACAGGGCCTAGTTTTGGCTCCCAGAAAATACTCATTTGCGCCACTTTCCAAGCGATGCAAGTTGTCATGAAATGACTTTTTTGGGCTCCTCAACCTGGAAAAAGGAGAGATCGGCAAGATACAGGTGGAAGAATCCTTTCTTAGCTCAGTTTCCAGACTTATGAATGGGGACTTTTTGCTGGCTGTGGACTTTGTATATATATCAATAAACTGGCAGATTGTCTTTCCCCTCTTAATCTCACCCTTTCCTGCAGTTCTGCCACACACATCTCCATCTCCAGTGGAAAGAAAAGTTTAATCCTTGCTTGTTTCATCCTTATGCAGAGAGTTCTGGGCATCAGTTCTAGATTAGTGGATAATGATTGTCTGGGCCCAGGCACCTCCTTGCGGTTGCTGTCCAACCTCAAATCAGCACGAGAGCCCGCACAACTACTACTAAGAATACTTGCATACTGTTCACAAAAGTTCTCGAAGCAGTTTGCACAGAAATACAAATGAATAGGATAACCTTATTTAGCCAAACACTTTAATTTTAATCCCTCTAAATAGGAAGGTATCCTTTGAGCTAAGTTTAGCTCTGCTTTAGTTTCCCTTTCTAGAGAGTGTGTATTCTCAAACTCTTGTTCAGAGTTAAAAGCCTTAGAATCAGCATTTAGAAACCCTAATGTATACATCTGGCTTGGAATCTAATGCATCTGAAGTATTCTCAAATCATTAATGCAGATCAGAATGATCCCTTGCACTTTTAATTTCTTTCTGGGAAGAGCAGAATAAACTTACCCATTGTTGCTGCTGCTGCAGCTGCTTTAATCTATTTTAGGCCATTGTCAAAGGAGTCACTAACAAGTTAATGTCATGCACTGGCCTGGGATCACAGTATCGAACTGCCACCCTTCCTCTGATCCTCTTCATAGACTGTGGACGTGGCCTCAGAAGTGCTGGTGAGGGGTTAATTGTCACCCTATTTCTCTACCAGATGTCAGGGAGAGGGGTAAGACTGCTCCTTACTGGGAGACTCTAGGTCCAAATCTCTCCAGACCTCCTCATCCCTGACTATCCAAAGCCTAAAATAAAGCCCTGCAATCAGGGCAACCCCAAACACCCCTCCAGTGTAGCTGCCTGCATCCTTCCTTCTTCAGCTGTTGCCTGTCTTGCCAGCTGTTGAGGCCCTGCCTTCTCCTCTTGGCCACTAGGAGGCAACCTGTTGGGCGATGCTGGCCCATCCACTTGTCTGTGGGTTCCTGGCTCTCCCTGGCAATTGTGAAGGGTCCCAGCTGACTTTGTCTATACCCAGGGGCTGCATTGCCTCCGTCTTCTTGGCCCCCTGACTGGGTGAGTACTTGGGCCCGCCCGTGGCCAGCAGGAAGGCCCGACAGTTAATATAGGAACTTGGGTTCTTGAAGATGGGAATGGGAGGGACAGTATCTGGACATATGGGTCTGTCCTTACATCCAGTTTGCGAGCCTGAATTCACAGACTGCATCTGAAGCAGATTCGGTCTCCCCAAACTAGCTCATAAGGAAGTGCTTGCAAATGAATACTCTTTAACTGGAACAGTAACTTAGCCACAAACACAAAGCCAAGCTATACATTTAGCAGAACCACACAGTAGAGTCCTCCTGGGAGGAGATGAATCATATGTCTGAATATTCTCCTGGGTAAAAAGCTTCCTGTGTGTAGGAAAAATCAGCATATTAGGAAGGAAAGATTTGAGTATTTCCTCTACCATCTGCTAGAGATGCTACCAACATCCCTTCCTCTCACCTGCAGACTGAAATTGTGTGGTTCCAGAAGCAAGCCCCACATGGCTGCTGAATGTTAGATCAGCCTTAACATTTGTCCCAGGGGTGGTGAAAAACATTTTGCTTATCTGCAAAGCAACATCACAGTAACATTTTGCTGCTCTCTTCTCCTCGTGTTCCCCAAATACAGAAAAGCTTTTGTGCAGATGGGTGGCTCTAAACATTACTGAGTGTGGAACACAGCAACGGTGATCACTTTACTTTTCAATGCTTTGTTCTTTAATAAGCTAGGGGTTATTTGTTCATAAAGTTGTCTTTGTACAGCCATATAGTATTATATTTACGAAATATTACACAAATTGCACTTTAAATATGACGGCCTTGTTCCAGAAAAGGTAAAAATAAAACCGGACAATAAAAAAAATTAAAGAGAACGTTCCAGACATGAAAATTACAGCGTGTCAGCCGATGGCGTAACCTCACGCCAGCCCGGCTCAGTGAGCAAAATAAAGCATTTTTTCCTTGATAGAATTCCTCTTTAACAGGTAAAATTTATAGAGAATGACACAGGACAATATATCCTTTTACAATACATAGTCTGCTTTTAAAATTTACACTCAGTATACTTATAAATTACTTTAAAAATTTCCATTAAAAATAACTATATGCAGCCAATGTCCTTCCTAGTGGTGAGTACATTCACTTAATACCATGAGTGGAATAAATTCAAGATCTCATTTGCTTAAAGGCTGTACAGGGGCAGGACAGGGAAGGAGAGAAGGAAGGAAGGAGAGAGAGAGAGACACTGGGGTCTGGAAGACAGGCATCAGGCAGAAACGTGGACGGGAAATGGAGCTAGAGACTCTTCTTCCTGTTGTCCGTCTTCAAAATAGCTCAACAACTGAAACCAAAAGATACTACTGTCTCCCCCCACGCCACTGCTGGCCTTGCATTGGAAGAAAAGGGAACCAGACCCTTGGAGTGTATGCAAAGCCCAGCACTTTCCAGCGCAGAAACTGGCTGAGGATTCTTTTCAGAGGATGGAAATCAGGCTCAGGAGGAGACAAGTTTCCAAAGATAGCATCTTTGTGCACTTGCAAGGATGGCTGAAACAGAAATGAGCAGCTAGTGAGTGCATGTGAAATGTGCTGACTGTATCATGAGGTTTGGGGATAAGGGTGGAGGGGAGGAGAGTATAGCTTAGGCTTCAACTTGTTTGGACTGCAGAGGAGGCTGGCATTTCCAGCTCCAAGAAAAGTGGGTCTTGGCGGTTTGGACTAGATCCATGATCTTGCTGCTCACTAACCCCTACTAGGGAGAGTTCCTTTCCCCTTTATCAGAGCTTGTCAGAACTGTAACAAATCATGGACCTGAGCCCATGAAAAAGCCTGCTGGAACTGTGGGGAGCTTTCAAAGATACTGAGTATATCCCCTCACTGGCCAAGACTCCGGGTGGAAGTGAGATATTTCTTGAGACACAAACCAGACCCTGCTTAGGTTCGTACAAGCATGTTTGGTGAATGGGATGGTCCCAAGAGCCACTTTCTGACCTGTTAACAGAAATTAATGCAGCAGGATTTGATCGGATAAGAAAGGCAAGGTGCTTAGAAGCATTTTTTTTAAAAAGAGCAAGCTGGAAAATCACCCCGACAGTGATGAGAATTCCAGCTGTAGAGATGCCTAAGAAGTATTCACTCCTGAGCAGAGAAAGACCCCAAGGTGATTGATCCTTGCGAAACCATATTGGCAGGGCTCCGGAACCAAGCAATCTCCTGAGGGACAATCTGACTTGAAGCAGGAAGGACAAAGTTGGGATTCCTCCATCAGCAGCTAGAAAATGTTTATAGACTTAATACAGCAAGCACCATCCAAAATAATTCAAGGGACAGCTTGAATTCTATAATAAGGCCGCTTGAGAGCAATGCTTCCCATTCTGGATAATGGAGATGCTACTGATTGAACTCAACTTTATTACAGATTTTCTTGACTTACAAAAGCAGTCCAACCATGGCTGAGTGCACTAAGATCTGACCCTAGACAGTACCAGAGCATTGAAAACTAGGTTCCAGTTGCAACTTTCATGCCATCAGTGGCAGTGGGCAAGCCTTTCCAGTCTCCTCTGGAATTTAAAGGACCTCAAAGCATATTTTGAGCAGTTGTTGAACCACTAAACTGCCACTTCTTTTCAATCATCCCCCACAGACTGCAAAACAGACATAGGTCAGGATCTGCTGCTTGTTAATCGAACTAAAGGTGCAAATTGGTTGCATAGGACATCAAAGTGCCCTGATAAGAGTGCTCATCTTACATTTCAAAAGGGGTATTTTTAAAAAAATGCAGCTGCATTGTGTGTGGGTGGCACAAAAAGATAGCTAGATGAACAGCCCCTTCATCCCACTCAAACTCCTTGGCCATGCAGTTGTAACAAGACAATGGTGCAATCAGAGGCTCTGAAAAAGGGTTCTTCTAGAAAGACAATCTTTTCTAGACATATGCCCTACTGTCCAAATTAAAAGGAGGAGCCCTTCCCACATTCACAGCAATGCAATCACAATGATGAACTCCTGGATGATCAAACTCCAGGTCTTAGCAGAATTACCTGATGAGATACCAGAATGAAAAATGATGTTTTGTTGTTCTGTATTGCAAAGACCTCAGATCTAGTTCTAATATTCCTTCCCTTCCCTCCCTTTACCTTCCTGGCTTAAACGTCCCACATTGTGGAAAAAAAGTTTAAAAAAAAACCCATAAAAAGTTTTATTTACATTGAACTTCAGTAACCATAATACTAACAAAGAGCTTCAAGTAGTCTCTGATTTCTTTATGTCTTTGTTTAATACTGACGTTCAGAGTGAGAAAAGTGATATCAAATCACATTTTAAATAAAACTGATTTGGACCGTGGCCTCTCTGACTGCTTCTCCACATATGTTGCATGAGTAAAACAGTTTGAGAGAGTGTGACCTTTTCTTGCCTGTCACGGCCTGCTGTGGAGTTTTTTGCTCCGCTAGTAGCACAGAGCGTCTGGGATGAAGTCAGAAAGACAAAGGGTGCTATTCCTATTTTTCTTTTTCTTTTGGGAATCCTATCCTGTGTCTTGACCACAGGACACTTGTCATGGTTATGGCTACTGAAAATTTAGCACAGATATTTGGCTTTGACCTACCTGGAATCAAACTGGCATTGGTTATTCTGACATTGTCAACAACGGAATAAAATCCCAGACCAATCTCTTTTCCACCACAGGAATGGTCCTGGGGGTTGTCTGAGAAGTGCTTGAATGGGAATGAGCACATTTCTAGCATTTGACAACACCATGGAGTGCATTATAAATAGTTCTGAACAAAGGGCTCAGCCTCCTCTTTGCTGTAGTTCCTTCTAAGAAGGTTCATGCTTATAATCCCAGTGCAAAAACTCAACCCCAAAGTCAGCAGCTTTGACAATCAGGGTCAAGAGCAGCTCCCTGAAATCCAACTGTCCCACCGGCTCACACGGTCCCTTTTCCACAAAGATGGAGCTAGGGTAAGTGTAAGAATGGCTCACCAGCTTCACTAGTCTCACTACAAATTCCCCGTCTGGCGTGCCAAGCAAGTTCTGAGCTCCAAAAAGTGAAAGACAACTAAGGCCACAGCTGAACCTTCCTCCACTGGTTTTCGTCAAGCGACTGCCTCCTCTCTTCGGCACCGGCAATGCAACATGGGAATCCCGATCGATGAAAGGGGATAAGCTGACTTGGGTGACTGGCAGCAGTTCTACAATGGAGGCGGTGGCTGCAGGTGGTACTGATGTGCAAGGAAAATGGCGAGGATGAGATGCTGTCCCCTTGGCTGTCACTGACCAGCTCACACCATGAACTCATTATTTCCAAGAAGCACCAGCTGCTGTGGACTATTGAAATCAGCAGAATCAGGGTGTCTCTTCCGGCCTGTCCCAGCAGCCCCCTCTGGGAGCTCTTTGGCTTTGGGGGGAGAATTTTTCACATTCTTCAGTTTCTGCTTGCCCTTCTCGGGATTGAAAGTCCCTCTGGTGGTGAACTGTGGCCTGTCATCCAGACCCTTCACATGCCCTGGTGATCTCTCGAGTGCTGTGGCACCCCCAGAGGGAACTGCCCGGTAGAAAGGCGATTTCGAGTATATCTGAAATCGTTTCCTAGTGACGTGAGGTAAGCAGGAGGAGGAGGAGGAGGGAGACAGGGATGGAGAAGAAACAGAGGTGTCCATCGAGTCTATAGACTCCTGCTGCTTCCTCAGATACCTTCGGGATTTGGTGGTGGTGGGCTCTGCTTTGATGGATCTCACTGAGGCAGGCGTCAAACTTCTCTCTGGCCGGGAAAAGGTACAAGAGAAACTAAGAAATTATTGTACATACACAATGACGTAAAACCAACTTATATGGGGAAAAGAAGGAGCATCAAGTGTGGCTGAAATGGAAACACACACCACCACACTACTTCATTTCTAGAGCCAATGGTCAAATCAAACCACTTTGGCCACTGTTCGTTCTCTACAAATTAAGTCACCAAAAGGTGATTTTGAGGATTTTTCAAAATACATGTACTCTGTAGACAAGATCGTGCTATTTAACTCAGTGAAGCAAAGTAACTCTGGGAAAGAAACATGGCGGAAGCTAGCAGGCATACAAACTACAGAGCTGACTGTGGATGGTCCCTGCCCCCAAGTCTTATTTGTCTGGCAAAATCTGAAGGCCTTCACCATTGGTGAATCCCAGAACATCTCCCATCAAATGTGTATGCTGCAGTATATAGACTCCTCTACCTTTGCAGGAACTGTCCATACATTTAGACTTTTGTCTGCAACCATGGAGTTTTAGAACAGTAACTGTGGTACCCCAGCAGTGCTCTTAGGCAGCTACTGTGACCCTGGCCTCCTCACACATTTAATTCCCCCCACCACACCCCAGGGGTTTTCCTCAGTACCTTGTAGCCATCATCTTGGTTTCCCACAATGCCCCGAATATCGCATAGTTCTGAGGCATTGTGAAGAAAAATAGCAACAGCCACAAAAACATGGAAGCTCCCATTACTGGCAACCATTTCCCCCCTCACAATGTCTAGGGTACAGTGGGAAATCAAGATGGCAGCAGCCAGATGCTTAGCATTGGGAGGCTAGTGCCCATTGCCTCTGCCACCAAGTAAACTTCCCAAGATGCTCACCAACCTTACTCACCAGTGTAAGATGGGACTCACTGGATGATACTTTGCCAAGGCCCCCTCAACCCTGGAGTCAGCCCTGTACTCAAGATATGGTGGGACAAGTTGGAATCAGCATACTGAATTGCTCATGTGGGAGGTGATTAATCCATTCCTCTAATCAGCGGCTAGACAAACATTTCAGAACTGGAAGCAAACTCAACTGCACGGTAAATCTTCCAGATAAACAACAGATAAACTGATAACTGTCTGAGGTACTACTGGCTTAATTCTAACCTTGTGAAATCTCAACAAATGAGGCTATAAGGTTCACCTGTTTTGTCCGAGATGGCGCCTTCAGAATCAACATTCAGGTTTTCAGAGCTGTCTGCAGTGCCAATGGAGGCCTCTGACTCTAGAGTCTCATCATCAGAGGCTCGTGGCTCCAGTGCCAGCATCTCAAAAGTTAACTCTTCCCTGGGGAGAAAACACAAAGCAAACTGAAACAAGCAAGGGGAGAGAAACCAGCAATGTGGGCAGGGAGACTGGCAGTTGACAGAGTATCTAGGTCACTGGAAAAGCCACTACAGCACTATTGGGGACAAAATGATCTAGGGGACAAAACTGAAACTAGAAGGCACAGTATTTGATACTTGCAGCTGGGAAAGCAGGGAGATTCTGTTCTCTTCTAGCCAACAGTCAGCCTATTGTGGACCTGCTCCCAATCGGAATCCGCAAGCCAACCTGATATTTAAGGCTTCCACTTCCAAAACTGTAGCAACCCTCTCCTCCTCCACTCTACCCAGCCAGACTCACTTCTCTTTCTGCAGGCTCTCAATCTGCTCAGTCAGCACCCTCTCCTCTTGCTGCATGGCAACTTGCTGCTGTTCTGTGGCATCCATCTCCATGGTCTCTTCACTGCTCAGTGCCTCTTCAGGAACATCTGACACAGAAGGCAGTCGGACTGCAGCCGGTGATGTAGGGCTTGGGTAGGTTCCTCGGCGTAGGCGACCTTTACCCTGTAGGCACAACAATGTTAATAAGGAACCCAGCCTTTGGTCAAGCCTTTGACTAAAACAAGATCTCATAACCCAGCATGTGTATGTGACACAATGAGCAAACAATATCTTGTAGGTGACTGGCAGAGACAGACAGGACAGGAGGCATATACAAACTCAAGGGCACACAAATAACTTCAGGGGCTCCAAACATCTCCCTGAACTACAAATGCTAAAGCAGATTCCCCAATGATTTAGAAAAGTGATTGGAACAACATTCCCTATAGCCTCATGTTTAGCCTGATACTGGAAGTAGTTCTACAAATCCATGTTATAACTGGGGCACCTCCGGTCACCAGCACTAAAGCCACTGAAGATGAGAATACCTGGATTTCTACATGCCAAGACCTGCCCAGATGATATCCCAAACTAACATTTCCTACATGACTGCAAACATTCAA
The DNA here is from genome assembly GCF_027244095.1 of Hemicordylus capensis. Lineage (NCBI taxonomy): Eukaryota > Metazoa > Chordata > Lepidosauria > Squamata > Cordylidae > Hemicordylus > Hemicordylus capensis. Next base: position 15,407,559 of record NC_069666.1, on the reverse strand, counting down.
CAGTGCACCTACAATTAGATTGGTCCAATTGTATTTCAATGTTCAGTCTAAGAGGCTACATTTCTCTAACTGGAAAATGAGAGGGTGGGGCAAAACTACCTACAAATGGCCACCTGTCCAATGAAATTCCACAACTAACACAGACACAATGTGCAGCAATGGGAAACATCTCCTTAGACAAGGAGCCAAGAAATAGAGTTAAATGCTGATTAGGCAGCTCTGGAATCCCACAGGCCATATGATCATGACTGTTCTGATGACAACTGGAGACAAAGGAGAGGATTCAAACTATATCAGTCAATTTCAGGGAGACAGTAATGACTAACAATCTGCCTGACTAAATATTAGAGAGAATCGGGGAGAACACTAACCAAGTTTTCTAGCTCTTTGATACTATCACTTCATAATTACAAGCAAATTTCCATATTCCTTTAAAGATTATCAACCTAGGTGAATCCAAACCGGGATTTCTGCATCTAGCATTTTCAGAATCTCTCCCTTGGCTGAATTCTGTGTTTTGCTCATACAATCCATCATAGCATTTTCAAATATCTCTCTCTCCTGACTGATGTCATTGCCACCCTCTCTCTTCAGTGTCTACTGGCCTTTTCACTTACTGGAAAAGTGGGACAACAGCCCCTCTAAGAAGCTGTCATGTCTCAAAATGACCTAGCCCAAAAGAGGATGTTTGCACAAAGGTTCAAGTACAGCTGCTCTGGAGAAACAGCCCTCTGTCTTTGAGTGGTGTCAACATCCTTAACATCTGTGAGAAATGCCTTTTGACTGGGTAAGCCCCTAGGTGTTGTATAATTATGTGGTAAAGTCCAAACTAGATAGCAAATATGATAGCCTCCCTGTGTGAGCAAGCCCAATGAGAGGTTCAAGTGGAAGGCAAATTCCTGATACATTTCACTTTCCTTCGGTTCCGGGATTTGAACTGCAAAATACAGAAAATTGGCAAGATCCTACCTCTTCTGTATCCCACTCCTAATTTGTAGCTATTTTTAGAATAGAAGAACTGCTACAGACTCTCATGCTGTTTGCACATCTTGTAGTAGTGAATCCTGTGTTATTAGTTCTCTATTGTCTGAAGTTGTATTATTTTGCATTGACGGTTTGGCTATGCACATAGCGGGCAAGATACGGTAAAGGGGAGAGGAGACAAAGAAGAGAGGTAAAGCACCTATATCCAAGGCCAAAGTATGAAGCACTGCAGCCCCCCTGAATAAAGCCTGCCAATGGCTTTCATTGTGGCCTGCTATACTTGCATCCAGCACTGGCAACTTTCTGTGTATCTTAGCACTTGTGCAGTTTATCATTGTTGGCTCAACACGGTACTTCTTTTCAAACCCTTTTTCTATATAGACCAGGGCTCCACAACTTGGCCCTCCTGCAGATGTTGGACTACAACTCCCATAATCCCTGATTATTGGCACTGTGGCTAGGGATTATGGGAGTTGTGGTCTAAAAACTGCTGGACGGCCAAGTTTGGGCAACCCTGATAGACACAGCAGCACAAGTCCAAATATTCCTGAAGTGGTTTTAAAAGAACAAAAGGTTTGCGACTTCACAAGAATCAGATTTCAGTCCCATTGTTAATATTTGACTGCATAATTCTTCAAAAAGATGCAATTTCAGAATTCTTTTAAAAGGCAGCTACTTGGTTAAACAGACAATCTATTGCTATACTCTATCTTTCTCATATCTTATTTTCTTGCTTGGTTAAAATTAGGCACATATTCAATATACTGTATTATGTTGTACCAGAACCACATATCGTCATAAGAGGATCTATCTCTGTTCTTTCATCATACTTCCACCTCCTCTTTCTCCGTTCCCTTTTTGACACATAATCTTAGGGTGAAATTAAATGTTACACACACGTGTAACATTTCCTAGGGAAAAGTTGCTTGAGGAGGGAGTGATGATGAGTAGGCAGAGGAGGGCGTGCTTGACTGCCTGCCACAATCCTGTTCCAAACTGCACCCCATCAGCTGCCCTCTCCCCTGTAGAGTTCCAGATGTGCATTTTCACAAGCATGCATTTGAAACCCCACAGAGTAGATTGCGGGCAGCGATTTGGAGTGGAGAAACAGCAGTCTGGTCAAGTTTTACAGTTCAAAATCCTCTCCGCCACAGATTTTATTTATTTATTACATTTATAAACTGCCTAACAACTAGATCTCAAGGCAGTGTACACAACTTAATAAATAAAACTCAAACACAATTAAAACAAATTTAAAATAAAAAAACTAATTTAAAAAAAAGTTTTAGCAAAAGGCCTGAGAGAAGGTGTGTGTCGTAAGGGACTTTTTAAAAAGGCAGCCAGAGATGGAGAAGCTCATATTGAGAGGGAGCACATTCCAAAGCCCTGGGACAGCCACAGAGAAGGCTTGGTCAAATGAGCTGGTGGCAGCTGTAACCAAACCTCCCCAGCTTTCCAGCTGTTATTACACATGACATGCATGCATGTAACATGTTATCTTGCCTTAATAATGCCTTAAAGTTTAGTAGGCTTATTACATTCCCTAATATGGTTAGGAACATAGGAAACTGCCATATACTGAGTCAGACCATTGGTCTATCTAGCTCAGTATTGTCTTCACAGACTTCTCCAAGGTTGCAGGCAGGAATCTCTCTCAGCCCTATCTTGGAGAAGCCAGGGAGGGAACTTGAAACCTTCTGCTCTTCCCAGAGTGGCTCCATCCCCTGAGGGGAATATCTTCCAGTGCTCACACATAAAGTCTCCCATTCATATGCAACCAGGGCAGACCCTGCTTAGCTAAGGGGACAAGTCATGCTTGCTACCACAAGACCAGCTCTCCTCTCCCCATTGGGTTAAGCCCCATTGGTTTATTTTTACAAGGGTCTGCATTTGGGACATAATTTGCATAAAACTATTCGTCCCTTATTAACTGAGGAACTATAGGGCAGTGGCAGAATATTTGTTTGGCATGCTTGGATTCTTTCTGTGTTCAGCAGAGCTATGGGTTCTTTGTGGATAAAATCTCCTGTATTCGGGCTGACTTGAACTCCACTATTTCTGCAAAGTCTATGAAGAGTGTGTCCAGCAATCCCTCTTGCAGTATTAGATTGGTCCCGTTTCAATCTGTGATTCCTGAGATCTGGACAAGCTGCTTGGGGAAGTGCGGCCTACCACGTGTTCTCTGGATCCTTGCCCAACTTGGCTGCTTCTGACTAGCAAGGGGAATGTTGGAGGTGGCCTAGTTAGTATCATAAATGCATTGCTGAGGGAGGGTAGGGTGCCCCTTTGTTTGAAGGAGGCAATGATTAGACCACTTCTTAAGAAGCCTTCCCTGGATCCCTTAGCGATGGCTAGTTACAAACCAGTCTCCAAACTCTCATAGTTGGGCAAGGTGATTGAGAGAATGGTGGTCGACCATCTCCAAGCAGTTATGGAAGAAACTGATTATCTAGACCCATTTCAAACTGGCTTAAGAGCTGGCTATGGGGTTGAGACAGCATTGGTTGGCCTGATGGATGACTTTTACCGGGGAATCAACAGAGTGAGTGTGACTCTGCTGGTTCTTTTGGATCTCTCAGTGGCGTTCTATTCCATCGACCATGGCATCCTTCTGGATTGGCTGGGGGAGTTGGGGATAGGGGGCACTGCTCCGCAGTGCTTTTGCTCCTATCTCTCGGGTAGATTCCAGATGGAAGAGCTTGGCGACAGTTGCTCCTCAAAACAGGAACCACTATAGGGTGTCCCTTAAGGCTCCATTCTTTTTAACCAATGCTTTTTAACATCTACATGAAACCGCTGGGTGAGGTCATCAGGCGTTTTGGTGCAGGATGTTATCAGTATGCTGATGATATCTATTTCTCTTTATCTTCATCATCAGGAAATGGCATCCATTCTCTAAATGCCTGCCTACAGGGAGTAATGGGCTGGATGAGGGATAACAAATTGAAACTGAAGCCAAGCAAGACAGAAATGCTCATTGTAGGGGCTCAGATTTTGAGGGATGAGTTAGATCTTCCTGTCCTGGATGGGGTTACAATCCCTCAGAAGGAAAAGGTATGCAACTTGGGAGTGCTCTTAGACCTAGGCCTCACCCTGGTATCTCAGGTGGAGGATATGGCCAGGAGTGCTTTCCATCAGCTTTGGCTGATTTGACAGTGGCGTCCATTCCTTGCAGAAAACCATCTCAAAACAGTGGTGCATCAGCTGGTAACCTCCGGGCTTCACTATTGCAATGGTCTACGTGGGACTGCCTTTGTGTGTAGTTTGGAAACTCCAGTTAGTCCAAAATGTGGCAGCCAGATTGATCTCGAGGGCATCTTGGAGCGACCATATTATGCCTGTACTTAAACAGTTGCACTGGCTGCTGATATGTTTCCAGGCGAAATACAAAGTGCCGGTTATTACCTTTAAAGCCCTCAACAGCCTAGGCTTGGGTTACCTTAGGGTGTACCTTCTTCTGTAAGAACCCCACTGCACATTAAGGTCATCTGAGGTGGTCTGTCTCCAGTTATCACTGGTACATCTAGTGGCAACTCAGAACTGGGCCTTCTCTATAGCTGCTCCTGGGCTGTGGAATGCACTCCCGGCAGAAATCTGTAGCTTGGGTTCATTGCTGTCCTTCAAGAGAGCCCTTAAAACCAATTTGTTTGGTCTGGCCTTTCAGGGTTTTACAATTGTTTTTAATTGTTTAATTGTTTCAAACTGTTTATTTGGTTCTGTATTGATTGTTTTTAAATGATCGAGAAGTGGGTTTTGTTTTGTCCTTGTGCAACGCCCAGAGCCTTTGGGATGGGGTGGTATAAAAATGTAATAAATAAATAATAAGGAAGGGGAAAGGAAACCAGTCCAAGGAAGTGGAAACTACACAGCAGGAATACAAGTTTCCAAATGAACTATTCTACTCCAAAGTGTCTCCAGCTCTTTGGATTTGCCTGCATGCCATCTGTGACCTGCAGGTTGTTTGATCACTCCTGCAAGGAAACGCAATGCAGCAGAAGAGGCAAGTTGGCGTCTTGAGATCCTATAGACACCACTTTTGTAGCAGTCACCAGCAGAAAGCAAAGTAACTGGCCCACTGCCAACTCCATCACACACTTCTCCTCCCGCCTCCAGCCAACTGCTCTGGAAAGACAGCACTTCCTATTGGTGGGAAATTTAGCATAAATAGAGGGCAGTTTAAGGAAGGCACACACATACACGTACATACACACAGCGTTATGAAGTGTGGGTTGTGGCATGGAGCATGCAGCAGTGCTGGAATGAGTGGAGGGTTATAGCACAAGGTCAGTGGAATGCCATTCTAATACATACCGGGATTGAGCTGCGGGTTATGCTCATAAATCTAACGGCAATTAGTACGGGTTTCTGGATTAGAGAGGACAGGAAAAGGAAAGGAGCAGGTTAGAGTGCACGTGCCATCGCCCCTCTCAAAGCGCTGCTGGGCTTTCTAATGGAAACCAGCTCTTGGCGGTGTGTGAAAGAAGGTGCAAGGTACAAGCCATTGTGCTGCATCAAAGAGCTGGATTGGCATGCGCTGTGACCACAGATGTGCTCCCAATGGAGCATGTGCGAGGACTGTTATGCTTACTACTCCCAGCAGCATGGATCCGGGTCACTGGCCACATGACCAGCCAGTTCCCGACTTCTGTTAAATAAGCAGAATGCAACCTTACACAGCCTGCCATATGTTCAAGATCACAGCAGAGCAGCAAAAAAGCAACACACAGGTCATTTCAGTGTTGGAGCTTGCTTTGAAACTCCAACGCCCAGTTAAGAGCGTGCAAGCTTTTCACATCTGAGCAGGGCAAGAGGAAGCAATCTATGAGAAGGAGCTCAGCGCAGGTCTGACTGCAGTTTGTGTGGCAGCTTTGCTCCAGGTTTTCCCACTGGCATGTGCAAGAGGCAAAGGGAAGCCTGTTCTGCCATAAGCAGTGTCAGAAGGACCAGACACCAAGAGGGGTAGGTCACAGAGAGGCCCATCACGCACAAGCTAAAGCTGCCCAAGTTCACAGAGAATGTCCCAAGATGACAGACTGATCCTAAAAGGAGCACAGGTAGTACATGAGCCAGCTGGGGTGGATAGTACCAGCTGGGAGAAGAAATGCTCACTGTGATTTTTGACAAGGTCTACACTCTTTGATATGGAAAAGATGTGATAGCATTGCAATGCTTTCAGGTTTTGGTGTGTTATGCTCTTAATGGCCTGACCATCGGGCCTGCTGCAGCCACATTTGCTGCACAACATTGGTATGCACAACATCGGTTTTCCAGCTGATGTTGAACTACAACTCCCATCATCTCCAGCCACAAAAAACTGGTGGGAGAACGACAAGCACATTTTACACATGTTAATGTTACGATCCACCACCAAATTAGGCAAAGTTAATGCCAATTGGTAGACAGGAGTTTCTCCCCCATAGTTCATGCACTTAACAGGGGTGTAACTATAATAGGGCAAGGGGAGACAGTTATCTGGGGGCCCACTGCCTTGGGGGGCTCACCAGAGGCAAGTCACATGACTGACTCCCCCAGCCACGCACCAGCCTGGGCTTCCTTCAGTTGTATTCATCCTCCAAAAGTTTTTAAAAACACAAAAACTACTTTCTATCAATGTTGACAGAGGAATGGAAATGACAATTGCCAGTAACGCCCTCCAAAAATTACTCCTTGGAGAGAGTATTTGTTCATTGTTACCCTAACCCTTTGCTCTGTACAAAAAAGACTGCAACTTTACCCTAATTATTTGAGGTAGGAATAAAGGAGGGGCGATAACACAGAGAAAGCCAAGTGCAACAATGCTATCACCTATTTTCCAGCTCTAGGGGGCAGATGTTTCCAAACACCACTCCGAGCATGTGTCTCCTGAGATGGTAACGATGGCCCAATGTGTGGGCCTGGTCCATGGATCTTTGTGAGATAATGCCAGGCTACTATGGCTCCCAGCTTCTCCCAGCATTTGCCTTTTATGTATGTTAGTGGCTAAGACGACCTGGACATCAGCGTGGGGTGATCTTTAGCTTCTACGTCAGACCTGATTATGTGTAAAAGATTTGAGATGTGTAAAGGTTTGGAGAACGGAAGATGAGGTTAGGGGGAGTGGGAAAGAAAGAAGAGAACATATGGCTTCTACCCAGTCCCAAAGAAGTTAACCAGCATGCATACGTTTTCAATTCTAAAAGAGACAAACAAGTATACTATTGGAATATCCACACACAAGTTTTTCTCTTATGGAGGAAAGAGACAACTGCTGTGCGCGCGGCGAGACAATAGGCCCCTGGGTACAATTTCTTCCAGCCTGGAGGTCAGGGTCAGTCTGGTATCCATTCATTCCTGCCCCTTACCATAGACCTGCGGATCAGTGACAGTCGGCTCTTGGCTTTGTTCTCTGCAAACTCGAGGCTGCTGATGTCCTTGAGGCGAGCCCGATATTTATTCATCTGCTCCACAACAATCAACTCCACACAGCTGAAAAACAACAACAACAAAAAATAACAAGAGGGGAAATGGATGTTTTGAGATCATTTAACTGGGCTAGATCCGACGATGGCATCTACATGCTAGGAGGAGAGAGAATATAAATCAGGGGTATGTACAACATTGGTTTTCCTGCTGATGTTGAACTACAACTCCCATCATCCCCGGCCACAAAAAACTGGCGGGAGAACAACAAGCACATTTTACACATGTTAATGTTAGCTATATGCTAGATGACAGCATATAGCTTGAAATGCTGCCACTTGGTAGCATAATTCAGCCTCCTATAATTCAGAATCCTATTATTTATCAGGATTCTCTTTAATAATGTATTCGCCACGCAGTCAGCTTTAAAGTTTCGAGCTGTGGATGCTGAATTGCCCCTTGACCTTGCGTTAATAAGTCTGGTCAGCTTGGCAGTTTGCAATAAGTCCCTCTCGACAGACACAATAGCACCAGGAACCACTGTTGTTGGGGCCACCATGGTGTGATCAAGATGCCCCTTGTGGTATCCATGAGTAATTGCGATACCACTCGAGTTATCAGTGGCTGCGGAGGAAACAGATAATATAGTCCCCTTGTCCATTTGTGCTGTCTCGATGTCGACATTGGCATCGTGGGGGTTGTATTACGCTCAACTATCGGCATCGGCCGCTCGATCTCGGCCGTCCTCAATATCGACATCGATGCCGATGCTGTGATGGGATGGTCCCCCTCCGACTCCAACACCCACGGGGAAGGCGTAATCTTCAACTTGGAGTCCCATTCTGAATCAGATTGCAAAGCGGTCGGAGATGGGGTCCCACTATGAATTCTAGTCTTTTTCTTCCGCTTCCTGGGCAGAGAGTTGTCTCTTTCTCCCTCAGAAGATGAGGCACGCCTGTGCTTCTTGTGGTGGCGCCACTTTTCCCCCATGTCCTCTGGCCGTTTAAAGTCTTGCACAATGGTGGCTTTTGACTGCTGAACAGCAGAGTCCACCAGAGGTGCTGCGGGCGTCGACATCACAGCACTTGACGTTGGGACTGATACCGATACCGAGGGTCCCAACACCGAGGTACCCGATGTTGAGGGTCTTGGCGTCGGAGGCTGAAGCACATCATCATAAAGGGCCGCTCTCAAGCGTAACATCCAATTCTGCAGCGTTTGTTTCGAGAACGAAGAACAAATTTTACAAGTGGCCGTATTATGTTGTTCCTCTAAACACAGCAAGCAAGCATCATGTGTCTGTCAAAGGTAATTTTGCATAACACTCAGAGTAAAAGTAGTCTTTGGCTTAGTAGTGTCAGCCATCGCCCCAAGGGGCGGGAAACAAACTGCCTAGGATAAACTGAAGCATGGCCACGTGCTTGGCAGTTAGGGCCAGCATGAGGAGCTAGCTAATCGATCCGTGAGGTCCCTGCGCAGGCGCAGAACCCATTCTTTATGAATGCAATGGATTACACTCCAGATGCTGGAGTGCTACAATTAGTTAATTCCTCAACACACTCTGAACAGAGAAATTGGATTCCCTATATTATGTATTTGAGAGACAAGTTCCATAACTTTTAGAGGACACAGTTCTATAAATTTTCACATTCACTTATGGTGGAAATGTGCATGAAAATATGAAGATAAAGACTGGCTGTTGTTGAGTGGGAGGGAAAGTGCCAGCCCTAACTTTGTTTTCCAGCTGTTTTCTTCCTCACTCTCTTTCAATCCCTTGGGATCCTAACCTCTCTTATCTTCCATATTCTAACACTGTTTCTACAAGAGAGTTGTTTTTATTATTGTTTATCTCTGTATGCTAACACAGATGTCGGAACTATATTATGCATTGCAATCTTTTCCTAAGCATAACATCTGATGGTGGTTAAGCACACATGGAGAAGATTGTAACGGCTTTTGGTGTCACACACACAGCTACTGATGCAGGGGAAAGCAGTGCAACTTGCCCGTGCAGTTCCCTGGGGGAAGAGGGGTCTCTCTCTCAGGTCAAAGATAGCAGGTTTATGAAACACATTCTATTACCTTTCCCAGTCTCTCAACTCTGAGAAGATACTTCCCCCACCCAGGCTGGCAAAAGCAGCTCAGGAGGACTGACTTGCAGAAGCTGCCGAAGAACTTGCTTGAGCGGTTATGATGCTGCATTTTTACCTGATAGTTTTACTGACATCCTGAGCACTCTGCAGAGGATCCGTGGTGTCTGGACAACGGAGAATACAGGGGGCAAACACAATGGCCAAGGCATTAGCTGACATGCGGTTGGTCTCCTCTTGCAGGGCAATCCTAAACAGCACCAGAACATAACAGCAATAACATGTGGTTAGTTGGCTGCTGAGAGGAAGCTAGAGACATTTGGAGACAGGCTAGAGAGGTGGAATGCAGCACATCCATTACATGGCAGGAGCAAACCCCAAGAAGTATGGGAAAGCAGTTACAAAACCTGCAGGAAAAATACTCCCCTCAAAAACATTTGTCTAGGGGCCAATTCACTTGCTCTGTTTTGCCACGTTTTTTTTATTCAGCTCATGCAAATGATCTACTCGTGAGCACAGCACAAAACTGTTGGTACACCAAGATGCCAGTTTCACTGATCCGTTTGACACATCCAAAGAGGACCTCCTGCTGGCTACACTCAGCCACAGCAGCTGCATTAGAAAAAACAGCTTTACTTAGGCACTGCAGTCACACTTTCCCATTGTCATGGGGACTCCTGGATTCCAATGTGTGCCTTGAGAACTCTGGTAATGCTTCCTGTCACCCAAGATGATTAGATGACTGTGAGTGTCTGAACTGCAGTGTCCTTCTAGAGTTCATCACCAGTGTGGTTTTAAGCAAGGCAATGAAGTATAGACCTTGCTGATGAAAGCACTTTGCAAAGACTTGCTCTTAGCCTGCAACACAATGTGTCCATAGGATACAAACAGGATTCCCTGGGCATCCTCGTCTTTAAAGATGCAATGGAGATAATACATATATTTGCAGTATGAGATGGCATTCATTGAGGGAAAGAAATAAAGGTTTAAATCCCTCATCCCGACTACTGGTACCTGACAAGGTGAAAGATCAGTCGTTCCAAGGTATTGAGATGTGTGCGAGAAAGCTGATCGATGACAGAGTACACCCCACGGATGGCCTCCTTCCTCTCTTGCAAGCCTGCAAAGAGTACATTTTCATTAATTTGTTAGAATTGTGGTCTGCCCCACAGCTAATAATTCAGGACAGACAACATTTAATTCAAAATTCCTTTCATATTAAAAACATATGATTCAATTAAACAACTAAAAACACAGGAACCTTGGAAGCTGCCTTATACAGTCAGACTAGTTCAGTATCACATTGACTGGCAGCATTGACTGGCAGCAACTTTCCAGGGTTTCAAAACAGATCTTTCCTAACCCTTTTTGGAGATACCAGATATTGAATCTAGAGATCTATTATTATTATTGTTGTTTTCTCTTTTTACTGTGTATATTCTGTGTATATTGATGTTTGATCTAAGATCGTAAATAAACAACCAACTAACTATTATTTATTATTATTATTATTATTATTATTAACAACATTTTATATCCCGTTTTCTCCAAAGAGCCCAGAGCAGTGTACTACATACTTAAGTTTCTCCTCACAACAACCCTGTGAAGTAGGTTAGGCTGAGAGAGAAGTGACTGGCCCAGAGTTACCCAGCTAGTGTCATGGCTGAATGGGGATTTGAACTTGGGTGTCCCCGGTCCTAGTCCAGCACTCTAACCACTACACCACGCTGGCTCCTGTAGTACTCGTCACCCATCCAAATGCAAACCAGGGCAGACCTTGCTTAGCAAAGGGGGCAATTCATGCTCACTACCACAAGACTAGCTCTCCTCCCCATTATCCCCTTACCAACTTCACCTCAGTTCCCTAAATGCCAGCATAAGTTTTTGCAACCCTCCTAAAAGGTGTTCATGCTTTGGCAAGCTCCAAAAGGAAGGGAGGTGGAGTGCAATGAAAGAGCCTTTTGAGGCACTCTTGGAATCCGAATGTGGTGTGTGGATGCTGTTCATGTTAATCAGGATGCTCTTGGCTGGTCTTAAGAGATCACAGTGGGACTTGTAGGAGGAAGTGGAATCTTTGGGCCCCAAGACATTTATGGTTAAAACAAGCACATTGATTGTGGTGACGTACAAAGGAAAAGGCCAGAATCAGTGCTGAAATACTGTTGATATGATGTGGTCTTGGTGTGTCTCCCCATCAGGAGGCTACTTTGAACACTTGCTGGAAGTGCCAATTTTTGTCAAAGGAAGCCCAAGGTAAAGGGCTTGACTGTAATCTGCTTTCGTATCAAAGTTGCACAGTAAAATTATCTGACTTTCTGCATACAAACATAGCATTGGACAAAGAGAAGCAAGCTGCAGAAATAATCAACTGGCGGAGAGCACAACTCTCTCCCTTCTTAGAGTGGGGGAAATGGTCTGTTTAGTTCACAGTTTAAACAGGGCTGAAACACTTTCTGCAATTTGCAGTAAACCACCTAGAGACTTTGGTAGTGGGCGGTATACAAATATGTTAAATAAATAAATTTAGTCAGTAAACCCCATACAAAACCAATCATTTTGTGTCCTGATGTGCAGGTATATGACAGTTCCTTACCCATAGCTCGCAGAAATTCTTCATAGAGTTCAAATGTCATGAGAGGATTAGGCAAATCCCGCAGCCACTGTTTGAACACACTGGCAATCACATGAATATTGTAGTCATCCAGACTCACACTCTCAATATCTGGTTAGTGAGAGAAAGGAGGCAAACCACAGAGAAGAAAAAGGTTAGCAGGAAATATATATTTCAGACTCAGCAGAGAAGCTAGCACTTCTATGACAGTGTAAGAGCTGATAAAGATGAGAATCCTCAATAATAAACATATGAAATGATCTGGAGATATGGCACAGAAGACATAATCAACAATTTGCCTGTGTGGATGGTCAGTGTCTATCAAGCTCCTTTGAGCCTCAAGGGAAGTGAGGAGTGAGACACAGCAGGTGGAGGCCATGTTCAGAGGTGCCTTTGCCCAGCTTCAGCTGGTCTGCCAGTTGCAGCCCTATCTCGACTGGCAGGCCATGGCAATGGTAACTCATGCCTTCGTCGTCTCTCATTTGGATTACTGTAATGCGCTCTACCTGGGATCGCCTTTGAAGATGATCTAGAAGCTTCAGTTGATCCAGAATGTGGTGGCCCACCTGCTTATGGGCACTAGGAGATATGATAATGTGACACACCTCTTGTGGTCGCTGCACTGGTTACCTATTTGCTTCCGGGTCCAATTCAAAGTGCTGGTTCTCACCTTTAAAACCCTTCAGGGTTTAACGCCTGTTTTCCTTCAGGACCGCCTCTCCCGGCCAATCCTATCCCATCTTGTGAGATCTTCTCAGTTTGCCCTTCTTTTGGTCCCTGGTCTCTGAGAGGTCCATAGTACTAGGGCCTATGGAAGGGCTTTCTCTGTTGCTGCCCTTTCACTTTGGAATTATCTTCTCCCCCAGATTCAGTCTGCCTCCTCCCTTTCAGCCTTAAAAATCTTATTGAAGACATTTCTTTTTCGTCAGGTGTTTGCCCTTTAAGTATTTTTTAAAAAAATGCTCGGATGCTGTTCTTGTTTTGTACACCACCCTGAGTCTGTGTATTGGGTGGTATATTAAATCTTTTAACAAATAAATAAAATAAAATAAAACAAAACAAATAAGTAAATAAAATAAGATGGCCATACTAGATCTTCACTTCTTGGCAAGAAAGGAAACAAAGACTGATAATGAACCCACAGGCTCAATGCAGGTACAAAGTATCACCCCAAGCTATCATACTTTTGTCCCAAGTATCACACACTAGGGGTACATTGGCCTCTGGAGTGGAGTAAGAGCTGTAACTATGGTTTCTCAATTCAGACATCACACCAAGCCTCAGTTAGCAAAAGTCATAGTTTCCAAGCCTGCTTAAAACGTGTTTTGATTCTGGCTTGCTGATTGACTGCAAGTTATGTTTCTCCATTTAGACAGAATAGCAATAGCAATAGCAATAGCACTTACATTTATATACCGCTCTATAGCCGGAGCTCTCTAAGCGGTTTACAATGATTTAGCATATTGCCCCCAACATTCTGGGTACTCATTTTACCGACCTCGGAAGGATGGAAGGCTGAGTCAACCTTGAGCCCCTGGTCAGGATCGAACTTGTAACCTTCTGGTTACAGGGCGGCAGTTTTACCACCGCACCACCAGGGGCTCATAATGACAAACTATAGCTAAGCTTTCTTAAGCATGATTAAGAGTGTTGTCCAAATTGAGCCTGTGGTTCTAAGGTGGCTCTTCTGTGAGGGCAGATCAGTGGATGTATGTGCTGCGTGCAAATTAGAAGAAATAAGCCTTTTTCAATGCAAAAATTTATTTTCTCTAGTAGGTCTCCTCACCTGTGTCAAGTCCTTGCCGCAGCTCTTTGATTTTATTGGTTGATCCAGATTTCCGGTAAATGCCCTCTGTGTACAACGCATGCATTTCTATATAGCTGGTGAGCTTCTCAAATACCAATGGCACCGTTCGCTCTTCACTGGTCAGACGGGAGAGCTCGACCCCAAATTGCCGCGAGGAAAGCTCAGGGTCATACTAGAGAGAAGCAAGAAAATTCTCAGTTCCTTCCAAGAAGCATCCAAGCAATGCTGCCCACTGCTCAGTGAACCTGGAAATGTTTCAGGACTGATTTTGGCAAAGCAGATGCAAATTGCTTTCAAAATGCCAATTAAAGCTCCCTGCAAAATTTCAAGCCAATCTGAAGAAGCAGAAGTAACTGAGGAAAGTTTGACCTTTGATTTTTCAATTCCATCTTCCCAGAGTTCTTGTTGTCCCTGTGAGACTCCTGTGTTCACATCAGTGTGCTAGCAGCACTGCCACCACTACAGTCAACAGCATCCAACTCAGAGCTAAAAGAGGGGCTGTAGTCACAAAAGTGGCTCTGTAAAATAGTCCCCCACCGTTACCCCAAAACTCTGATCTCTCCAGCATTTACTGCTCATTTCAAAGCATTTACCTGCTTTGTACATAAATGAATGTGGGGATGCTCAGTGCAGAGATAAAATGACACATCTATAACAATGAGCAAGTAAAATGACTGGGCAGTCACAGTGTGGCAAAATTTATCCAAGAGCCTTGACATCCACCCCTTATACACAGCCACTTCAGAGATACAGCCTCCACCAATTAGATCCCATTGAACTGAACGAGAGAGATTCTTACTGGGGACAATTCACAAAGCTTCCAAGGAGATTTTGAATATATGAAATACAAAGGGTCTCATCCAAGGAATGAATGAGAAAATGGGTACAGGACTAAGCCCTTCCAACATCTGGTTTTTCTCATTCAACATCACTATTAAACAAATGAATTTAAAAAAAAGGGGGGGGGGAGAGATCAGGGACTGTTTTCCATTGGATAAGACTCTCCATGCAGGAATACACCAGCACAAAATAGGGCTACAATGAATTCAAACCTTACAGACCCTTCAGTTTCACAAACACAACTACATTAAAGTCCGGTTGCTGCTGTCACAGATTTGTAAGAGTTCTTCCTTCTAGCATAAAATGACCAATCACCGCAAACTTGCAGTAAAAAGCTAGAAGACTGCAAGTTTCCCCCCTTAACCCTAAGGCAAATTGTACAGAATGGAGAGACAAGGAAGTTAGAAAATGTATGTAGATCTGTTGAGATTTTGGCAAACAGGGAGTGCCTTTGCACAACACAGCAAACAGTAGTTTCCTGAACTGGAGCGTAGCCTCTCTGATAAAAGCAGGACAGTTTGACTTCACAAGGGCTTTCAAACAACAAATGAGGCACCAAGGCCACAGAAGTCACAAGGCTCAACTGAAAATTATCATTTTTAAAATAAAGAGTTCCACCCCCACATACTTATAGTATTGTCCGCAACCTATCCTCCATTATCTTCTCTAGCCATTAAAAAAACCCCAACGCCAAACCAAGACAGTTTTAAAACTTAAAACCCTGTCTGCAGGCAAAAAAACCTTAATTATATTGTAACAGTGTAACAAAATAATCACTATATGAAATGCTAGGTTCATATGAAGAGAACATGAACGTTCTCTTTTGGCCTCAAACACTTAACATAAGTTAGGGCAGCAAACCATTCTTTAGTTTTAAAAAAATTAATCCATGCTCCCTAGTTTTTATTTGGACTGAATCTCCATTTCTGACAGCAAGCTATCTAATCTAGGCCCAGTGAAACAGCTGGAAAAAGATAGTGGTGCTATTTCTTAAAACAGGACAAACTGGCAAGTAGCTTACAAGGCCCCTTCACATGACACATATTCCATGCTTAAGAGCACAGGGGTGCAAAATGCTTAAACATGAAGAATCCCAGTTTGGTTTTTTTTTAGATGCTACCGTAATTAAGTCTGCTCTAATATCTGTACATCATTAGAAATTGTGAAAGAAAATCACATTTTATTCACAACACAGTGCATGCATTGTCAGAGGGGTA
This sequence comes from Hemicordylus capensis, assembly GCF_027244095.1. NCBI lineage: Eukaryota > Metazoa > Chordata > Lepidosauria > Squamata > Cordylidae > Hemicordylus > Hemicordylus capensis. The sequence goes on along the minus strand of NC_069666.1, from coordinate 15,391,611 downwards.
GAGTCAGGAACATGACTTGAAATGCCTTTGAAGGAAATACATCCAAATGTATTTTTTCAGGCAAGAGAGTGAGAGAGAACGCAAAGAAACTCAACTGCTGGGGAAAGAGTTAACCACACTGCCTTAAAGAACTTGCACCCTGAGAATCTCTCAAATGATGATCAAGCCTTTGCCCATGCTATTTCCTAATACATTACCTACAGCCACACCAGCTACTGACTGAATGAACTAAACACAGAGAAAATGAAAAGATAAGAGTTTAGAGGTTGGTCAGCAACTGGGTTCATTTCCTGAATTTTACATCTACTTTCTGACAATTGGTGGGAAGTACTTTAGACTTTATTAGAAGCATAAAGTTAGTGAGCACCAAGGATTGCACAAGAGGATTACGTTTTACTCTCCTAAATGATTGCTGCAGCAAAACATAGCCACTGCAAGACGAACTCTACTTTATAGCTGCGCTACAACACAGGCCCTGCATAGTAATCATTGTCAAGGTGTTGCACATGAAATTGGGCCAAAAGGCACAGGGAGCAGATGAACAAGATGACAAGTGCTGGCACAGGACCTATGTTGCAGGACGGATGAAGAGGAGAGCTTGTTTGGCAACAGACTCACTTTGCCATCCCAGTGTGGACTCCACATCAGCAGAATCAGTTCCATGAGTAAAGAAAAGCACCACAGGCTTAGATGAAAAATACTTTACCTTTTTGGAGCACTTGGTCGTGGTTTTCAGACAGCATTTTCTGTGGCAAGCATACTTACACACTGTAATCCAGAAAAAAGCAAACAGCTTTTAGCATTTCATACATACACAAACTTTGTTGCTCTGTGACTTTATGAAGGGCTTGTCTAGAAAGAATTTTTCCACACTCCCAGCTGGGTGCTTAGTGCCCAGTGGGGGTTCAGGATGCATCCAAGGGAAAGTCATAACAACCAGCCTAAATGCTACTCCAGTAAATATATGTCCCAAGTCTCATTTGAAGAGTAATTGTAGGGGAAAATTGACAGGTGGGGGAATGGTCTGGCAAATGCCTGCTTGCCAGTTCTCTCTTTACATGCTCTCCACCCTGCAAGGCAAACGCAAGGCTGGGAACCCCAGCTTCACCTCCTTACCGTGTAACTCTGCCCCCTGAAAGCAGCTCTGTACTGATTTCACACTACTTCATGTGAGCAATGTGAACTGCATGATGGGATGCCACAGGCTGGCCATTAGGAATTGGAAACCCAGGTCCAAAATCAGTATTGTAAAAGATATGGTTCATTCATGCACTATAACCTTGTGCTTGTGTTACTGGCTACAATTTCAAAGAATCCAAAGGTGCAACAGGGAAAACAATTTCTACATTTTTTTGCCTTCAATGTACCACATGGTCACAGATGGATCAGGGACAGTTCTGGTGAAGGAAAAAGGTGAGTAGATGAAGCATGAGAGAGAGAGCGAGCAAGACACCAAATAAAGGGTTCAAATAAAAAAAGAAAATAAAGAGGGTCATTTCATGCTTACATTTACAGACGGAGGCCCTGTCCATGATCCATATCAGAGAAGAACAGAATTCACAGTAGGTGGGGATGCTGTACTGAGTGGCCTTAAAAATATGACCATTGTGTTCTTCTACCTACAAAGAAAATGCATTTTGATGTTCAGTGACAGCTGAAAACCGATTTCTGAGTGTGTAAACTTCTTCCGAAATGCTAAACTAAATGACACCAAGGCATTTCTAAAGAGCTATTATTCCATGGTTTGGGTGGAATACCAGATGTGCATTCTTGGCCATGTTGACCTGGACTTTCAGAATACTCAAGAACTGTATTTTTATATGTTGAACAATTAAACCTATAAAAACATCCTACACGGAGACACAATACATCCAGTCCTGCAGCCTCTCTCATAAAGCGAGACCAATATACTTAAGCAAATCAACAATTGCACAGATTACCAGCAGATAGATTGCACAGATTAACATATGCTGCGACGATATCTATAACAGCAGCAACAACACTGACAATAAAATTCAGCCATCCTAGGTCCTTGGGAAGGACTCGATGTCTGGATAAAACAAACCAGTCAATAACACCTGTCTGACTGTGTAAATAAATATTAATAATAATCTACAAATTGAAATTGAAGGGCTGTGGCAGAAAAAGACCAAAATAATCCCAGTGGTAATTGGCATTCTAGGTGCAATTCCAAAACAACTTGAAGAGCACCTCAACACCATAGGGGCCACAGAAATCACCACCAGCCAATTACAAAAAGCAACTTTACTGGGAACAGCCTACATTTGGCGACAATATCTATAATAACAAACAGTATTGATGATAAAATTCAGCCATCCCAGGTCCTTGGGAAGGACTCGATGTCTGGATAAAACAAACCAGTCAATAACACCTGTCTGACTGTGTAAACAAGAAATAATAATTAATTATTTATTTGAAACATTTGATATACCGCCCACTCTGAAGACTCTGGGAGGTGTACAAAAACATGCAAAACAAGACAGAATTAAAATTACATTCTAAATAAAACTAAAGTAACAGGGGGGGGGGAAACAAAAAAACCCCAAATAGGTAAACTACAGGGTAAAAGCCTGGCGAAAAAGAAAAGTCTTCAGTAGAGATTTAAAAATCAACAAGGAAGGAGCTAAACGAATCTACAGGGGAAGGGAATTCCAGAGAAGTGGGGCAGCAACCGAGAAGGCCCTTTCATGGGTCCTAGCGCCCTGAACCTCATGGAAATCGGGGACCGACAAAAGGGCCATCTGAGCAGATATGATCGGATGGAATGTAACTGGAAGGGAGAGGCGGGTCTGTAAGTAGACAGGTGCTAAACCCTGCAAGGCTTTGAAGGTCAAAACCAGGACCTTAAATTGAACTTGGTAGCGAATGGAGAAGTGTTACCCTGTCATATTTTCTGGCACCCATAAGTAAACGAGCTGCTGCGTTCTGGACCCATTGTAGCTTTCCGATCGTCCTCAAAGGTAACCTTAGATAGAGGGCATTACAATAATCTAGGCAGGAGATAACAAGGGCATGGTTCACTGTCATTAATGCTTGCTGATCAAGGTAAGGGCATAATTGACAAATCAGATGGAGCTGGGCAAAGGCACTTCTGGCTGCAGCCTCCACCTGCTGTTCAAATTATGTCCCAAATGCAGATCCTTGTAAAAATAAACCAATGGGGCTTAACCCAATGGGGAGAGGAGAGCTGGTCTTGTGGTAGCAAGCATGACTTGTCCCCTTAGCTAAGCAGGGTCTGCCCTGGTTGCATATGAATGGGAGACTTTATGTGTGAGCACTGGAAGATATTCCCCTCAGGGGATGAAGCCGCTCTGGGAAGAGCAGAATGTTCCAAGTTCCCTCCCTGGCAGCATCTCCAAGATAGGGCTGAGAGAGATTCCTGCCTGCAATCTTGGAGAAGCCACTGCCAGTCTGTGTAGAAAATACTGACCTAGATGGACCTATGGTCTGACTCGGTATATGGCAACTTCTTATGTTCCAATGTTCTTATTAACTTTCCAAAGTGGTTGATATGAATGCATCTCAACACTAAAAGCCAAACAATGTAACAGACACAGCACCAAAGTGTGTACTGCTAGTTACAAGTATTTCCTATGAGATTCGTGAGTAGTAGCTGCAGTGTTCAAGTACACGCCCTGGAGACAGAGCATCCTACACTCTTGAATTTTCAGACAGATATTAGTTAAAGAGGAAAACTACTTTTAAATGTTTTCTTTTTGTTTTTAATTAATGTTTTACTTTTTAAATCTTCTTGTAAACCGCCCAGAGATGTAAGTTTTGGGCAGTATAAAAATATGTTAAATAAATAAATAAATAATAAATAAAAATTGTCTGCTTACAACATCTGCTTCCTTCTTCCTTCTCTTCTTTCTTTCAGTTTTGGTCACCTAAAACAGTAAGGAACTAGATTAGACTAGTTTAGAATCTCCTTAATTCTGCTTTCCATCCCTTACGATTCAGTTTAACCACTTCATGCAATCTTTTGCCCTCCCAATTACAGTCCTTGTAGCTCCTATTGGATTTAGAGGCCTTAGGCCTGATCCGGCAGTGCTGTTCTTGAGTCTGCCTGAGACTGCTCCTGTCTTTTCATCTAAAGCCTTCAGTATTTTGGCATTCCCAATATACTGCTTGCTTAGCTCTGGGGTGGTTGGTGAAGCACCATTCATAAGAACATACCCCTCAGAACGGCTAGCAAATTAAACAAACCTGCTCTTAATACCTTTGGCATTAAATCTCCCACAGTTAATTTTGCTTTTCACACTTGCTTCTTCATGCACTGTCTCAGCAGATTTAACTCATGGCAGCCATAAGATAGCTATATGAAAACAGGTATGCAATTTTGGCTTGTGAAAATTACATAGATCACCACTTCATCCCTGCACTTCTTCAGAGCTGAGTGTCCCACCAGCAACTCAAGCTGTGCTGCATCATGTACCAGCCTCCCAGCAACATATTAAGCATGATGTGTTAAGCTCCTACAACTTCATGTAGCCGATTACAAGCTAGCACTTCAAAATGTGTTATTTAATATACTAACCAGGGAGACCATGTTAGAGGAACAATATTAAGAACTGCAAGTACAGTGCCAATATTTCAGCTGCAACCTTTCCCCAAAACAAGGCTTCAATAGGCGGTAAAATCACAAGAGCAAGGTTTTTTTATGGTGCATCGAAAATGTCAACCTAATTCCAGTGGGATGTTAAGGACTGATCATTTAATACGCTGTGGCAGACCAGTTTACCTTTGAGGCAGTGTAATCCAGAGGCATGTATTCTGTCATATATTCATCCAAAAACACTTTGAAAGTATTGACCCAGACACGGACAGGTGATTCACTCCAGTCTCTCTGTTCAAGCCTCATAGTTTTCTCCAGAATTTGTTCAAAGAGGGCATGCAAGTCTTTGTACCGGATGCTTTTTCCATCACCCATCTATTAAGCAAAGAGGAAACAACAGAGGATTTATCCTTATTTCCAATAGTTTTATAATGCTTTTTATACTGCTAGTGTCTGCAAAGTGTTTACAAAACATACAAAAATCTCATACAGCATAAAGCCTAGATCAGGAGAATCAATACAGAAGCACACTCTTAAAACAGCAGAAAATGCTAATAGTAAGGGCTAATTTGAACTGTTGTGTCCTTTTTGCTTTGAGTTTCCTAGTTAGAAAGGAGAGTTGTCAACATCTACTATATGTTTTGAAGATTTGTTTGTAGGTTTGTGTGAAATAAAGTCACATTTCCTGAAGATCTACAGATATCAAATTTTGCATACCCAATCCTGCCACTGAAATTAGCTGAATGCACAACTTTTAACACCAGGATATGGACAGTTTTTAAAAAATTGGAGTTTAAGAAATTCTGAAAATCATACTTTCTAATTACTTATCTATACCAAATTTTGCATGAATACTCCTGCCTCAATGTAGCCAAATGTACCACTTTTAACACCAGAACATGCTTGGGGACATATTTTAAAAATGTTCAGATTTTTAAGGCAGAAATTCTGAGTAATATAATCATATTTATTATTATAAGGGGTTCACCTGTAATGCCAAAGAAGAGCAGATGATCTTTTGCAGATTCAAATTTACTATGATTGAAATTTTATATATATGGTCATTATACAATAAAACGAATGTTTGAAGTTGAAATCCTGCAAATTTCAAACTGTTATTTTACTTCTTGTCTGCAAGCACATTAATAAAAAAACCCATATACTAAATTTCTTGAACTTGCCAAGAAGTGTAATGTATGCAAAAGGACTTTGCCTGGTCAACAACAGGCCTCACCTACTACATAAAATTTGGGACTGAGAAACTGCAATTGTGATTTAAATAATGCAAAGCAAGGATATTTGCACCTAATGACTTATTTTTGATATTTATTAATGCAACAGCACAATGTGCTTTACAATTATTATGAATTCTTTTTGTAGCTTGTAGATAGCTTCAGTCTTTGACTGCAATCTAGTCAATTAATACCACAAACACAACTGTATTTTCTACTACAGGCTATGAGTTTACCCCTATGAGTAAACCCCTCCTGTATGCTACCAAAGACAACCACAGGGTTTTGTGGTTGCCAGGAGTCGACACCAACTCAACGGCACAACTTTACCTTACCAAAATAGAACAATTCTGCACCAGTCTTGAAATATGGCTTATTTTTATACTGAGAGTGCTCAACTCGCAACAACATGGTCCTGTAACTTACTGCTAAAGCTGAAGAGTAGCAACTGAAGATATTTTGCCGGAATTCCTTCAAAGCTTTTTTAAACACAACATCCACCAGTGTATCCTTCTTACAGTCTTCACTATCCAGATCATTCATCTGTAACACACAGAACATGTCAACATGTCATTACACCTTGGGTATTTCTCAGTTTAAGGAGAAAGGAGGTGGGGCAATAAACGAGTTTGATTTTGCACTCTAGAATCAAGTAATACAATCCGGGACATAGTTGAGAGGGAGCTTCAGCATTGAGCCGGCATTGTTCCTAAGTGCCCGGGTAACTACTCCAAGTAGTCATGCTTTTATAAGTTTAGGCTTGCATGCCAGCTGCAGCCCAATCTGAAAAGTGAAGACCTGGATAGTTACCCGTGCACTGGTGACATTCAGACTTGATTAATGAGCTTTGCTTGGGGCTGCTCTTAAAGACAGTTTGGACGATACATTGGTGCAGAACAGACACCCAACACAGCTGCTGATGAAGACAGGGCTGCTGGAGATAGCACAGCTGCATTGGCTACCAAAACATTTTGAGGTTCCATTCAAGGTGCAGGTATTGACCTTTAAAGCCCTGAATGATCTCGGATAACATTACTTGAAGAACAGACATCTCCCATATAAACCTGGCCAGATCCGGATAGGCTTTGGAGGTTCTGCACTCTGGTCTGCCATGAGCAGGAATTTGATTGGTGGGTACCAGAGACAGGGTCTTTTTTGGTGCCAGCCCCCTATCTATGGAATTCCTTCCCTCCTTAGCTGTTTTTAGGAAGAAGGGCAAGACCTTACTTTTCCAGGAGGCACTTTGACTCACATTTTATTGCTGCTGCTGACTTCTGTATCTTTTAAATTGATTTAAAAGTGCCTGCCATCATGGAAGTGGCATTCGCCTCTTCAGGCAAATGCTGCTGTAAGCATAAGCAGAGGGGCTGGGGTGGGACTTCTGGCACTGTTTGAGATGCTGTACCTTTGCCTTAATGAACTTGTCCATAAGTGATAAAGAAATACGGCACTTGCATCGGTGCATCTAACAGTACCTTTTTCAAGAGGAATTCATCCATGCTTTTCAAGTCACTGGCAGTGGTTATGATCTGAAGAGCATCATTCTGCCACTGTGCAGGCTCCATCACCACATTGCTGATTTTCAGGCTACGCTTGCGCTTCACCTTGGGAGATGGTTCTTTGTTTTCCTTACATTCCCTTCGATAGATGCCAGAAAATTCGGGACTCCTTGGGGGAGTCAGGTGATGTTGACCCAGTTCTATCAATGCAAAGAGATTTGTGTCTCATTAGTAACTCCCCCATAACAACGTTGCTATTTTCTAGCTCAGACCTAGAGGTTCTTTGCAAGTTTTGGAGCCTGAATGTTCACAAGGAGCTCCTGCAAGCACAAAGGCCTCCCCCATCCACTGCAGTGTTATCCTAGAGAACTCAGGATTTGGGGCAAATTTGAGTTAATACAATCATTTATCAAGGGGCAAGTTAACACAGTGCATGTACACACACACACACACACACACACACACACACACACGTACACGTACACATGCGCGCGTGTGCACACACACACACACCCCAGCAGTTGGTAAGCCAGTCATCTGAATTGCCCTTCCCAAATGGCAAGAAGAACTTACTGCTATTCTGCTTCCCTGGGTTTTTATTCAGGTGCACAAGTATTACATTTATCATTCACCTTTCTTTCACCCTAGAACTCAAGGTGACTGACATAGGGCTCCCAGGTGACCATCCAGCCAGGCACTGACTAGTTCTAGCCTTGCTTAGCTTCAGCATGTGCCCTCTGACCATGACTTAGAAATGTGCAAAGAGAGCAGTGTGGTGTGGTGGTTATAATGTGGGACTAGCAGTGGGGAGGCCTGGGTTTAGATCCCCACTCAGCCACGAAGATCACCGGGTGACCTTGGGGCACTCATGTACAATCAAGCTTACTTTATCCTCACAGGGTTGTTGCAAGGATACAAGTGAGGCAAAGGGAAAACATGTTTGCAGCTTTGAGTATTTTGGAGAAAAAATGAGAGAAAGATGTAACAATCTTTACACTCCTCTACATCATGTACAAGTAATGTAGTTTCTCAACAACATGCTCTATTTGAAACCTACATATCAAACAACTAGGATGCCATATCAAAACATTTTACCTTCTTCCAGCTGTAGGCCTGAAATCATCTCTGTGCCTGATGAATCTTGATCTGGACACAGCTCCAGCAGCTCTGACTGGGTAGCAAGCTTCTCTCGACTTGTTTTCTTCTCCCCCTGTCTCCCTTTGCCCCAAAATCTCATCTTGGCTCTTTGAGGTCTGTTAAAAGGAGAGAGAGGGAGAGGGAGAGGGAGAGGGAGAGAAGTTGCCTTGGGTCAGGTTGTTCATTTAATTGCATGCCTTCTTACTGCTGTAAAACCATTTCCTCCAGCGTCGTGGCAATCTTTTCTAATTGTCACTTGGAAAAAATGGCAGGAAATCAAATAAAAGAAGAAAATGTAACCCCATTTAACCCAAGTCATATAGTTCACTTTGCCAATTGGGTAGAAAAAAGTATAGTTTTTAATACATATAACTAAGATACTCATAAAGGGATTTTAACACCTCAACTTTCAAAACGGATGTTTAACATTCCCATGTCAATACGGTTAAAAAGAAATTTTGATTTCAAAAGATCATGATAGTGATTTATATCTGAGTGATTACGTTCCCATTACCTCAGTTGTGAGGTATATGAAATGGCCCTAGGGTAGGCTTGCTCAATTTAGGCCCCGCCAAGCTCTTTTTAGACGACATGTCCCATAATCTCCAAAGTAGCCAATAGCCAGGGATTATGGAAGTTGTATGCCAACATCTGCAGAAGGGCCAAAGTTGGGCAGGCCTGGCCTAGCAATACAGCCAAGTCCCTTTGGTCAGATTGTTCGTATTGAAATCTTTGCCTGTTGCAACTCATGCATTTTTGAGAATAGGAGTGTTGCGATGGTGTAGAAATGAAAGTTTTTGCTGAGTAGTGAGACTTTTTCATTTTCTTCATGGTCTCATCAGTCTGTGAGCTAGAGACCTTCCCTTTCAAAAGGCAAGTTTTCTTTCATATCCAGTTAAAGGGAGGTTGATCCAAGCCATACATGCCTTTAAGGACACAACCCCTGCTATAATATGAGTCTCAGGTGTTAGGCAGTGCTTAAGTGCTGCCTTGTGATGTCAGCAGATTTGTTGAGAGTCGATTTGAATTTGTCACAGAACCCTTCAGGTACATACTTAATGTAAAGTTGCACTTTCCTGAATGTCAGAGGGGCTGAGGCTGAGCATTTTAATTAGTTTCTCCCTGAATTTGCCCACTATTGCAATAGAAACTAAATCTGCAAATGAAGCACATACATCCAGGCATTCTCTCCTTCAAAGAATCCTAAATCTGCATCAATGTGCAAAAATAAAAAAACTAAATGGATGCCTCTTTATGCAAACCAAGAGGCAAGTAGGCTGTATAAATGACCAGAAAGGTTTTATGAAATATGTTAATATATATAACAAATAACTGGACATGCCAAGGACAAAAGGAAGGAAAAGCAACGTTAGCTCAGGGTTCCCCCCCCCACTCCCCTTTCCAAGACATTTTATACCTTCCATCTGTAGCTACATTCTTCTGTGCAGCTGCCAGTTTTCCGATCTCTCCTTGAGACATGGTTTTGTGAAGCTTTGCTTGGCCTTCACTCGATGTAAAACGCTGCAGCATCTGCAACAATTACAAGCACGATAAATACTTCAAAACCAGAATGCCATTTGATATTGTAGGAAACAATCATACAATGATTAAATTGACTGGGGAAGAGAAGAACCACCACCACTTACTATAAAAGATGCTTCACAGCGAGAAGAGCTTGCCTTGACTTTTGCTTGGTTGCCAAAGAACTGGTTATAAAAAGAAATCATCTACAGGTCCCTTGTTACAGAAGAAATATGCAGCACATCATTCTTCTGTCACTATTGGCTCAGGAAGCCAATACCAGAGAGAACAGCAAGGGGCCCTATGTATCATTTTCTGTCTATATGAAGTATTCTTGCAAACTGCTAGCTGGTTCTTGTGGGCTTTTAATTGTTAGACTCCTGCAAATGCCTCACACCCTCTCTTTAAGGTGTCGTTATGGTACAGGGACTTATTATAAGCAGGTTTCCAGGCAGGGGGTGGTGGGGTGATGTAGCAGTTGACTGGAAATTCAGATATGACAAATAAATACAAAGAGGTTTATTGGAAATGATCTTGTTTCTGTTGGGACTGAAGTGAGGGCGTTGATGTGAAGAAAACAAGAAGAGATGGAAGCTTCTGTCCTCACAATATACAATCCCCTCAGTCAAATTGATGGGTTGTGCATTTCCTCTTCCAATACCCCCTAACATTCAACTAATTCTTCTTAAAACTAATAACTGGTATCCAGACGTTTGGGGCAATAGTGCACCATCATCATAAAGGAGAATTCTTCTTGCACAAAGACCCCTTATGTGAGTAGAACCCTCCTTCCATTCACATAAGAAGCTACTACTGATGGTGCACTGCCATGCCAACAGGCAGGAAATTGCTCAAGTCTTACTCTCTCTTCTTTATGTTTAACGCTCTTGCAAATCCAGAGAAACATGCACACATTTGTTGGGCAACCACTGCTGAATATAACCCTTTAACACAGATATGCTTCCAAACCAGCTCAGGGGTGCACAACTTCAGCCTTCCAGCAGATGTTGAACTACAATTCCCATCTTCCCTGATTATTGGCCACTGTGGCTGGGGATGTTGAGAGTTGTGGTCCAAAAACAGCTGGAGGGCTGAAGTTGTGCAGCTCTAAGTTAGATGTAGGCAGCAGCTCTAGGATGGATGACAGATTGCCTATCTGCACTATCTTGACAATACGTTAATTTTCTGATGTACACAGAGGTGGATGTGCAGATCTCTCCTAAGTCACATGGGCTTTTGTAGTCCTATGTGGGCTACAGAAGGCAAAGCAGTGAGTCTGTTTGGTTGTTATTGTTTTCATATAGGAGGATCTCAAAATGTTTTGGGAACCCAGAACAGCAATCCTCATGCATTACTCCAACATTATTTATCAGTTAGGTATATTTGCTAGCTGCCTTTCAACATAAGCTCCCCGGGCAGCATATAGCCAAAGGCTACAATCAACTTGGATTTTAAAAATTGCTAGATCAGTGCCAACATTTGTGTACATTTACAGAAATGTGACAATTACTTACTGTGGCATAAGCTTTTGCAAGTAAGTGCTCATTTCATCAGATAAATGGTGCAAGACATTAAAACTGATAGAATAGTAATCTATGTTTTCCTCAACCACTCTTGCTTGGATGGGATCAGTGCACTGAACTGGGCAATTCATGGAGGATAGGGCAAATCAATGGCTATTAGTTATAATGACTAAATGGAACCGCCATGTTCAGAGGTGGTATGCTGGGGGGAAAAACAGGTTGCTTACCTGTAACTGATGATTTGGTAGAGATCCGTCAATATCCATAAGAATGGTTTCTGTGCCTGCGCAGGAGCCGAGCGGTAGCTATTCCTGAGCTTGTCGAAACGCCCAAGCCACGCCCCCACACTGCAGCGTGCTATTTAAGGCGTGGCTGAGGCATGAAGTCCTTCAGTTCTTGGACGACTGCCATGGAGGACAATCATCTATCAGGTAAGTTCATCCATGATGTAAACAAGAGCCCAAGTGAACAGAAAGAGGCTATACACCTGAACACATATAGACGCAGCACTACTGCAGAGAGGAGGATGGGAGGGTCTCATGGATATCAACGGATCTCTACCAGATCATCAGTTACAGGTAAGCAGCCTGTTTATCTGGTTCGAGATCCATCGATGCCCATAAGAATGGGTGTTTAGCAAGCTCCATCAGGAGGAGGGAGCAGTAGTGGCTAATGTAACACCTGTTTTAAAACACTTCTCCCGAAGGTAGCCTCCGCAGCAGAGCATACGTCTATGGCATAGTGCTTTACAAAGGGGGATTCCAAGGACCACGTAGCAGCTTTACAGATGTCCTCAAAGGAGACCCCAGAGAGGTGTGCAGCAGAAGAAGCATGAGCCCTGGTGGAGTAGGCTTTAATGACTTCTGGAGGTGGTTTATCTTGTAGATGATAAGCAAGCAGAATATGTTCCACCAACCATCTCGACATTCTTTGCCTTGAGACTGGGAACCCTTTAGTTGCTCCTTTATAGGATATGAAAAGTTGGGAAGACAGTCTGAACGTCTTCGTGCAGTCCATGTAGTGCAGGAGGACACGGCGTACATCCATGGCGTGCAAAGACTGCTCAAGAGAAGAAGTAGGATTCCTGAAGAAGGTTGGTGAGATGATTTCCTGATTTAGGTGGAAATTGGATACAACTTTTGGTAAGAATGAAGGGTCCAGACGCATGCGGACTTTGTCTGGGTAAAATATCATATAAGGGGAGTCAACCCTGAGTGCTGTGAGTTCACTCACACATCTAGCAGTGGAGATGGCAATCAAGAAGGCTGTCTTCCAAGAAACCAACCTCAGGGAAGTCAGTTGTTTCACTAAAGAGGCCGGTACCAAAGGGTAGCCCCTCTATCTTATCTCGCATGTCTTGCTGCAAGCCTGTAGATCTCAACCAGGCATGCCTCCTCAAGGTTACTGCCACTGCCATTGCGTTAGATTCACTCTCCTCCAGGTGTTTAGCAATACTGAGCTGTCTGCGCGTCAGGTCTCCTGAGTTCTCAAGGGTCTGGCAAAACTTGGTCTTGAAGTCCTCAAAGGATAAGGAGTCCAGGTCTTTCTCAAGAAGTTCCCATAGGCCACAGGCATACTTAACCGTGCAGGCCGCATAGTTAGTCACCTTTATAGAAAGACACAAAGTCGAGTAGACCTTTCTTCCAAGTAGGTCTAATTTCCTGCCCTCTTTGTTGGGAGGGACAGTGTACCGCTTGCCTGACTTTGATGTTGTGGCACAGTCGATGACCAGGGAATTGGGTGCTGGATGCTTCAGGAGATATTCATTGTCCTTATCCTGAACCCTCTAAAGATTTTCCAATTTCTTTGAAGTTGGGGTGGAGGTATGCAGGACCTCCCAGGCACACTTGGCGGCCCTGGTGATGATGGGCAACATAGGCAGGGCAACTGGGGCAGTAGATTGTGACTTCAACATGAAGTTATACACTGGATCGTCGATAGTGGCGAGTTGGGAGCGAAGATCCAGACCCAAAGCTTCAGCCATTGACCTTATTTGTTTGTGGTAAACCTTTAGCTCGTCATTAGGAGAAACATAGGTAATTGGCGCAACATCCGTGGGAGGTTCTACAATTGTGCTTTCATCATCCGGGTCGGATTCTAAATCGGACGAGCCATAATGCTCTGATGGCGAGACTGGTGGTGGCCTGTCCTCTTCTGTTGGGATAGCAGCAGTTTGCGTTCCAGCAGTAACAAATGGAGACGGCATAGGAACAGTCTGGGTCGACACCGAATGAAGAGACACTGCAGGTGTCTGAGAAGGCCGCTGGATGAGGACCAGTTGGGAGGTTTGGGTGGCCACAGTGACAAAAAACCTGGTGGGCCGGGCATCTTGCGTGGAAGACACGGGCCTCCAGAGCCTGTTGCTTTTGAAAATATAAGGAGCACCCGGGGAGGACGTACCCAGTGTGGTATGGCTGAATCCACAGGTATGCCACGAAGTGGAAGAATGCAGGTGATCAGCTGACAAAGGAGCAGTTGTAGTTGCAGCAGCAGGAGAACGACACGTGGAGCAGGATCGATATCACTGGGGAGGAAGATATCGACGCCAAGTGTGCACTCGATGAAGACTCTAATAAGGAAAGTAGAGAACGTGTAGCCGATGGAAGGTTCTCCTCAACATCAACATCGATGATTTCAAAGCTTGGTACTGGAGCTTGGTATCGAGGAGTTACTTGCGTCGATGCGGAGAGGACTGGCGTATGCAGGGTCGAAGGCAATCTCACAACAGTCTGCGGCGTCGAAGGAGAAGCCGAAGAGGCCAACTGCGTTGGGGTTGGAGAAAGTAAGGTAGCTAACAGCATCGATGTTGACAACAAGGTCGGCACTGGAGTTGAATGAACATGCATCAAAGGTGGCTCGGTGTTGACTGCTGTTGGGTGACTGTTGAAGTTGTCGGTACCGAAGGATCGGTCGACGTTGAAGGCGTGGATGTTGGTGGTGCTTCCGTCGGGGGATGCGGCATCGAAGGCTGTGCCGAGGAAGGAGAAGGAGTACGATCCCAGTGATGGTCTTAGAGCCTTTGGTGCTTATCGTCAGGCGAGGGGATGTGGTCAGACCCTCAACGCTTAGCAGATTTCCCAGACTCACCAGAATGGTGCGATCTGGAAGAGGAAGGGGACGAGGACGTCGACCTCTATTCCGATGTCGATCCAGAAGGCTTTGTCAATGTCAAAGGTCAATGACGATGAAGAATGTTCCTTTGCAGAGCATTTTGTAGAAGTCAAGCCTGTCTTTGTCGAATCATGACGTGAAGACTTATGCTCACCTTAATGCGACGGAGGTATTGATGCCAATTTAGGCGTCACCTTAGAGGGAGTAGCCGAAGTCGAAGGACGAGGAGTGCCAGGCGTCGAAGGACTCAGCACTTCGTCATAGATTGCCGCACGGAAGCGGAGTGCCCAATTCTTCCATGTCTGCTTCGAAAAAGACAGACATATCTTACATAAGGAGTCATTATGCTCCTCTCCCAGGCACAACAAACATAGTCTGTGAAGGTCTTTCGAAGGCAATTTCATCGTATAACCCTCACACCATTTGAATGACTTTTTCTCGGCAGCGATATCGTATCCCAAGTCCAATCCATAGTCAAAACACCAGAAGTCGAAGCCAGTCCAAGTCTAGAGCCAGAGAAGTACCATCAGCCGTTCCGAGTCAAAAAACATGCGTAGCACGTCAACCAGTCAGAGTAAAATTCCAGGAAAAACAGTAAAATTTTTGGATGAACGAACAAAAAGAGGAACTTTCTGACTACAAAGGCAGCAGACCGTAGGTCCAAACGCAAAGGTGGTTGGAAAAGAGCGGAGGGACTTCGTGCCTCAGCCACGCCTTAAATAGCACGCTGCAGCGTGGGGGCATGGCTTAGGCGCTTCGACAAGCTCAGGCATAGCTACCGCTCGGCTCTTGCGCAGGCACAGAACCCATTCTTATGGGCATTGACTGATCTCGAACCAGATCACATGGACTAATGTACAGTATTGATTACAGCTGTACAAGAGGACAATCTTTTCCGCATGTTGACTCTCTCATGTAAATCACTCCTTCAAGAAGATGACATTAACACACAATCCAATTGTTGGGGAGCAATAGCAAGAGAGGGATACAGCCTTCAACCATTTTAGACAGTCTAAATCTAGTTTCACGAATTCAAAAATCACTTCAGTGAAGGTACTATTCTTCCCATGCACTTTCTAACATTTAGGAGCATAATGCAGATTTCTAAGTGTGGTCCCACTCTTGAAATAATGAATCATTATCCTCACCCATTTCTCAGGCATTTGAATTTACCAGCAATTCTCTGAGTGTGATGGGATATATTACTATGCCCTAAGAAATAAATTATATTGTGAGTGCAACATGTCTGCATGTTTCACTGCTACATTTCTCTCTCCAAACCCAAAAATACATTTATCTGCCAACTGTGGATAAGACATCACAAATATAAATATGATAACGTGGGCTCTAGACCACAAAAGCTTAGGCCACAATAAATAAGCTTGTCTTTGAGGTGCTCAATGACTCTGGTTTTTTCATGTTTACTGGTGGGTAATTTAGCTATGCCTCTGCATTGGGTGTGGCTGGATGCTGAAATTGAAAAATAAGTTTCAAATGTTGGGTTCAGATTGTGACTGATTTTACAACTTTGGATTGAATAAACCAGATCAGTCAGTTCAGATGTTATACCCAGTCGTGGCTCCTTTCTAACTATGGAAGAATTCTTCTGAGGCTTGCATGTGAAGGGGTGTGTGTGTGTGTGTGTGTGTGTGTGTGTGTGTGTGTGTGAGTGCTTTTAGAGGACATCATATGAAGTCAAGATTTATTCTTGGCTCTGGTGCCATTTGGTCTATTCTGTTTAGTTCTACTGTATTTTGTATATCTAAAAGATAAACTACTTCACCTTTTCTAATGAACTACTTCACCTTTTCTAATTAACCCTTTAAATTCGGTATGAGGTGGTAATAATTCATCTAACAGATTTTTCATGGAAAAACACACTGAATTTACAGAGCAGGGAGGGTGCAATTGGAATTTCACTCAATTTTCACTTCAGCTGAAAGAATTGGTTCAACACTTCTGTTTGAGAAGTAATGTTAATGTGCTCTTTTAGGAGCACCTAATATTAAGAAGTTAGCGATGCAAGCCTTTTGGTATTCATGCAATGGACAACATTTGGGAATACTAAAAAATAAATCAGGCAAGAACTGACATTCCATATAAGAGACTGAGGAACTCTCTTAGTAAGTTTCATTTTAGACTGTTATTGCTGCAGTTCAAATCAATGGAACTTTTATAATGCATAGAAAATATTTTTCATTGCCTTAAAGGCTGTAGAGAAGCTGTTTTCAAAAGATTAGTCCTGTTTTCTTGAAACATCAGAAGACAGGATTCCAGAATAGCATTTCCCAAGGCAGTCAGCTCTGCTGCCTTATTGTCAGTACTTGAACCTCAACGTTCATCATCAGGAGCATGTGACGGGGATAACCCATCGAGATGCTTTGATTGCAGCAACTGAGAAAGAAGCTCTCACATGTTCACTTCATTCTCTGTAATGGGGGAGCTTACTACAGTTATTTTTGTTTTGCTGATGTTAGTCTAAAAAAATCCCCAATAACTTAATAAAATCCAATCAATTTACATGCTTAGTGAGAAGATTAAATGAAATCGCTGCATGTACTGCTCTAACTACATCCAATGGACAGATTATTAGTGATGGCTTTTTAATCTTCCAGCTTCTCTCTACACTGAAGATGATTTGGGGGCTCCATTACTGCAAAGAATAAAAATCCCAGAAATACACACACTCACTCTGCATAACCACCTGACAGAGCACATAACCGTAATGTTACTTGCCACATAAGATGAGCTATTTTCCAGATTATCACTGGAAATGGTTGTCATTTCTACTACAAACCTCATAAAAGCTGCAGAAGAGCCCACAGAATGTGTCAATTTCAGCTTTAAAAGTTTGGCATATTTCTATACCCCACTGCCCAATGTTTTTTTAGTGGCCAGCAAGGACAAAGGAACAGATTCTCAATCCTTCTGCGAAGGAGGTGGTGAGGATTTTGCTGGCCCGTGCCAGTCTGCAATAGCCAGCTGGCCATGTAAGTCAGCAACAGAAAGGCTGAGCTTTTGCTCCCTAACAACTGGAGTGCAGGCGATTACCTATTTTATTTTTCTCATGAAAATAATCAACACTCTAAGCAAAGGAGGATTGTCTGACAACACTGCCTCTTGTATGGAGGACGCAAGATAAATACCCCACATGCTTGTGTGTTCAATGATATGCACTGCAGCCACCTCCTAGGACTGCTGTACTGCATACTGCTTTATCACTTGATTTAACATCCTCTGCAAAGACAAGCCATTACCATCTGAACATTAATGAGCTGCTGGACAATTTATCACTCGAACACAGTACATCTCCTACTCCAAACAGCCAGGCTAGAAAAGAAAGTGGCTCTGAGATGCAAGTGTAAAAAAACTACAATTTCCAGGAAAGAAGTCTCAGATTAAATCCTGCAATATAAAATACAGATGGAAAAAGAGATTCATGTGTCCAGGTATATATTTATACGTATTCATATGTAACGGGCATGCAATTCAGCAGAAGCTAAAAAGCAAAGCTCGATTGTGCAAACAGGTGTGCCAAACCACCAGTGAGAGAGCCAGTGATGGAACAGGAGGAGAGCATGTGAAGCGAGATGATGTCTAGGACTACTTGCATGCAAATGGTATCTGTTAAAAGGTGGCAGAAGAATCAGAGACATTTTCTGAAAAGGGGTGTGAATGAGGTTCCGTCTAAGGACGAGTACTCCAAGCAACCAATGAGCCCAGCACGCTTCTCATCTCAGCAGACATTCCCAGAGCGAAAGGCTTTATTGTGAGTGAAACTAGTGCTTTGTAACAGAGCAAACCTCCAGGAACACAGCACTTCCCTGCTATATATTTTATTTATTTTACTTATTTAAAATAATTTTTAAATTTTAGTTATTTTAGTTATTTATTATTATTTATTTACACAGTCAGACAGGTGTTATTGACTGGTTTGTTTTATCCAGACATCGAGTCCTTCCCAAGGACCTGGGATGGCTGAATTTTATTGTCAATGTTGTTGCTGTTATAGGTATCGTTGCAGAATATAGGCTGTTCCCAGTAAAGCTGCTTTTTGGAACTGGCTGATGGTGCTTTCTGTGGCTCCTATGGTGTTGAGGTGCTCTTCAAGATCTTTTGGAACTGCACCCAGGGCGCCAATTACCACTGGGATTATTTTGGTCTTTTTCTGCCACAGCCTTTCAATTTTAATTTGTAGATCTTTGTATTTTGTGATTTTTTTCTATTTATTTTTCTTCTATTCTGCTATCACCTGGTATTGCCTATTCTATTCTGCTATCACCTGGTATTGGTTATTTATGATTATGATTATTTCTTGTTTACACAGACAGGTGTTATTGACTGGTTTGTTTTATCCAGACATCAAGTCCTTCCCAAGGACCTGGGATGGCTGAATTTTATTGTCAATGTTGTTGCTGTTATTATTATAGATAGCGTTGCTATCACCTCTGCTGCAGATATTAGGCTACAACTCCTGTCAGCCTGATTTTTAGCCCTATGGCTTGGGGTAATGGGAGTTGTAGTCCAACAATAGTTGGAAGGCCAAAGTTGTGCAGCCCAGCTCTACAGGCTACAAAGCTAAGCTGAAGGGCTCCAAAACCTCCCAGACAATTCTCTGCTTCTCAGGGTCCTAGGATGACAAACACATTGTGGTGTTTGTATTAAACCAAAATCTATGCAGTCATTTTAGGTAAAGAACTCTGGGATCTGCTATGCACACAATCTGGAAGTAGCAGAAAACCACTGGCCACCCGACCTATTGTTTACCTTCTCAAGACAAAGACTAGGATTGCCTCTATTATATCTAAGGCAAGATATTTTGGCCTTAAAATTACTGGATCCAACTCCAGATCACACAAGAGTTTAGACTGGTCAAACTATGTTTACTTGAACCATCTAACTGTGCCATCACCCCACATTGCACTATTTAAGGATTTCTGCTTTACATCTTCAACTGCATACTTCATTACGTATTTGTGAAGGAGAAGGGGGTTGGCAACAAATGAAGCCTTGGTAGTGAAAGCTCAATGAAGTAGGCTTCAGGCC
This sequence comes from Hemicordylus capensis, assembly GCF_027244095.1. Lineage (NCBI taxonomy): Eukaryota > Metazoa > Chordata > Lepidosauria > Squamata > Cordylidae > Hemicordylus > Hemicordylus capensis. Next base: position 15,371,966 of record NC_069666.1, on the reverse strand, counting down.
ACAGAGATTCAGTTCGACCTGACTGCAATCCAAAGGTCCAGATTCTCTCCATGGCTCCTTCCTTGCCTTGAGGGGTAATTAATGTCTGAACTCCAGGAAACTGAGAGAAACATTCAATGGTGTTTGCATACAATGTCATCTACAGTTGTAGAGGGCTGCTATGCCAAGACCCCATTAAATTCCAGACTCTGTATTTGGGGTAGGCAAAGAACCTCTCTCATTCCCTTGTTCAATGCATTCTATATTTGGAAAGCAGGCAGGAATTGCTGGCATCAATTTTTTGCAGAGGAGGGGGAAAACCTTTTTTCCTGCTCAGCGAGGATAGAACTCCTGTTGACTGATAGGGCTGGATTGCTTACAAAATGGCCCTCATTTGCTGCAGAGGCTGCTAAAAGTTAGAACACATTTTATTTGTAGAAGTATTTGCTGTCAGAATTATAATGTAAAATTACATGTAATGTAATGCACTACTGTCCTGTATTTTATCCCCACATCCTTTCCTCTGCTTTCATTTTACCGCACTGCCAATATTGTTACAACCAATGGTTTTGACAATAAGCATTTATTCATTTCATCTAAGGCTATGAAATGATTCTGCAGAGAAAAGCATGGACCATGGGAAGGTTTGTATTTATTTCTTTATTTTTCCCAACACCTGCTATAAAACAGAAACATTTAACACCAGGGCTGCACAAATTCAGCCCTCCAGCTGTTTGGGGGTTACAACTCCAACAGCCCCCACTATCCCTGACTGTTGGCCATTGACTGGGGATGACGGGGGCAGCTGGTCAACATCTGGAGGAGGGCTGAAATTGTGCAGCCCTTGATTTATACAATACAGAGCTTGAAAGCCTTAAAGCTTGGAGCACAAATTTCTGAAGGACTGCCTGCTTCTACACAAGGTTGTCTGAGTGCTAAGGTAATTTTCTGAGGTCCTTCTCTGGGTGCCCCCATCTTCAGGACTGAGGTGGGGAACAATTTTAAAAGGCCCTTTCCAGTGGTGGCACCTCATCTGTGGAATGTTCTCAGTGAGGTTTGCCTGACACTTTCTGGCATCAGGTGGATTACCTTTATGTTTCCCCAAGCCGTGTGTGTGAGATCTGTTTTGATGCTGCTACTGTTGTATGCTGCCTTGATGCTTTTAGTAAAATGTTATACTGTTTTATATGTTTGTTTTAATTTGTGTTGGGAGTAGCAGAATTGAACGGTAGAATATACATTTTTAAATAAAGCTAAAGAAATGGCTATTCTATATCTCAGAAGCTACCCTTATTGAGAACACCCCTAAAATGTCCTCAGTGTTGTTTATCATAAACAGGACTCAACATGATGGTGCTTGCGACTATGTTCTCAGAGGTTACCCACCTATAACACCTTTACAAGCTGGAGAAAGAGCCGTGGAAAGTGTCAGCACAGCTAAGGGTTAGCTGAGAAATGCTCCCGCATAGCTGCTTGTTGGAAAATTTACCATTTCAGAGTCACTGTGACAGGGGTGCCCAAGCCTGTCTGCACACCCGGACTCAGGGTGAGGAGGTTGGTCAAGGGAGAGAAGGAATTCAAAACTGTCATCGCAATCCTCTTCCTCCGTATCCCCCTCCCAATCCGCAAAAGCACCTCTAGTCAAGAAATCGGAGCGTGTTCGTGCCATGCGGGCCTTCTTTTTATGGGCCGGTCTGGCAACCTGCTTGATACCAAATGATAAAACAGATAACATGAAAATGTTTTAAACAGACAAAAAAGGGGGGGTGATTCAGCTTCAAACAGCCAGAGGATAGGGAACATGCAACCATAAGGATTTTAAAAGTAACTCATTTCCAGATGTAACAGCTATTTTTTATTTTTAAAGTAACTCAAGTTGGTAGCAAACAAAAATGAAGGAGAGCACAAAGGAAATGTATTGCAATGGAGGCTGATAAATAATGGGGGTGGGGAATAAAACCAGACAGTGAGATGCCTTCAACACAGCTTATCTGAAAGGTCAAATCCATAACAAACACTGGCCTAGCTCTCACTGAGATGGTGGACTTGCACCTGTGCTGTACCAATTCTGACTGCAGATGGGGCTCATGTGATACAATGCTATTCCACACAACAAATATAACGGGTACAGTTCAGACACAGAGCCACCACCACCACATGGAGAACTGGGCCAATGTTTCATTTTTGCACTGCCGTGTGTGTTGCACTACCTTAAATCCTGCCACTGCTTTGCTGCTACTAAAAACATATGTATTGCAATGGAGGCTGATAAAATAATGCCCCCCGCCCCCAAGTAAAGACAGACAGTGAGACTGCGTTCAACACAGCTTATCTGAAGGCTTGCATTCATGACAAAACATTGGTGTGGCTCTCACTGAAGTGGTGGGCAATCAGCAGAAAAGATTGTTTCAAGGAAAAGGCTGCTGCTTACCTCCCCACTGCTTGGCCCAGGAACCTTTACTGGCTTTTTATGCTCTTCTTTTGAAAGAATCTGATGTGCTGAAGATTCTTTGCTGAAACAGAAATGAAGTTTTGGCAGATGACCCACAACAGGTCTTGTACATATTTCAAGATAAGTAGTCTGGTAAGGGAATCATTACACTGTCATCCAGGATCCTAGAGTCTGGTCGGAAGACAACTACATAGGCAAACACATTAAATGGACAACTTCCCTCCTAGAGAAGTTATTTTGTTTTTCTTCCCCTGGAAGCACAAGTGTAATCTCATGTACTTTCATTACTATTCCGTTCAAACATCTAGAGATAAGGAAAAAAGTTTCTTTGGAGCAGACTCACTAAAATTTCTTTAAGGAAGCTTTCAAATTTGCACTGTAGCATTGCTGCACCTCAAAAGTATGTGGACTGCACTGACTGAATACATATGAATATATGAACCCATAAAATACACCAGATAGGTCCCACCCATGAATTTAAAAAAGATGCCAGTGTACACGCTGAGCAGAATGGGCCAGACTGCAAGGAAGCCATTCAGTTTGAGGCACAGCCTTTAAGGCTTTATTTTAAGCCTCAAGATAGGCTCGGGAGTAGTAATGAAAAATTTCACATTTTGACACTACACATTCAAATGTTCAAAGTGTTCCACATACTTTACATTATAACCTGTACAGCCACTCTATAAAAAGTCAGTATTAATATCCAAGTGCTGAAATGGGCTGAGAGAGCAAGAGCAACTTGCCTAAGGCCACCTAGTGAGTTTATGGTAGAGCAAGATTCAAGCTAGGGACTTCATCGCTCAGTCTCTTAGTTCAGCATTTTCCAAGCAGTGTGCCACTGCCACGGGGCATTAGTATGCTGCAGGACACTTCCCAATGTGCCATGCCAATTCACTGAGTCAGACCCAAAAGCGGGTTGTCGGCTCCCAAAGTAACCCGCTTTGGAAGCCAGCTAGCTCCCTCATGCACAGGGAGGGACATGCCGTTCCTACTACATGAGGGGGCAAGTGGGTTCTAAAAGCAGGGCATTTAAGCTCCCTGCTTTTGGAACTCCTTTGCCCAATAATATGCTGGGAACGTCATGTCCCTCCCAGCGTATAAGAGAGCCAACCAGCTCCTAAATAAATAAAATCATGCAGTGGGCAGAGGGGCCAGTTGGGGGCACCAGTGTGCTACTATTTTTGCACAGGAGGGGTTGAATTTAAAAAAAAATATTATTATTATTTTGCTGGGAGGTTTTTCTTTTAATCTGACAGTGTGCTGCCAGATAACACACAATGGTCTTGGTCTCCTTGCTGCATCCACTCTCAAAAAGATATGGGCAGTGCCTTGGTGAAGTCTCAGAAACCAAGAGGACTAAGTAAATCAAAATCCAGAGGGGCAGGGGGGTAGAGGATTCTGGCCTTCCACACAGTTCATTCACCATCCCCATGACTAGCAGAACTCTACATTACAGAAAACGTATGCAAATCTAGTTTGTGCAGGTTGCAGAATTCAACTTTTCTGGTCAGAAGTGAGATCAAGATAGAAGAGTGTCTTCTCTGTCACAGCTGAAATGCATTTACAACTTAAATACAGTATACATATATTCCATTTGGATGCACAGTGGCATTGGGAGGGGATGTTATATTAGGGGGTGGGGAAATAAGCTCCCTCCTTTACTCTTAGGCTATTAACCTTTTCAGAAGGGCTCAGGCAGAAGTTTGGCTTTACATGTCATAAATATAATACCGCAACATGGTACTCACTTAATGCCCATATGACTGTCCTTTGGAGTAAAGAAAATGGAACCAGTTCTGATTTCACTGGAAGTGCTTTCAGTGCCTTGGCTCGGAATTCGAGGCAATCTGAACCGCTCTTTTCTTGTCGGTTGCTTAGATTCAGCCGCTGTTTGTGAATTCAGCTTTTCTATTCCAGGAGATTCCTGGACAATTGGAGTCGGACCTTCCTTTCCCTCCAGGATCATAATGATAGTTCTCTCCTTCTGGGTTGTCCGGTGAGCAGGTGGGCTTCTTTTATTTAAGACAGTAAGACCTTTAATATCCACTGATGAGGTGGGTTCTGTATTACTTGTAAGACTCTCTTGGTCCTGTGGATTCACAGTGTTGAGAGACTGAGGCCTCTCTGATCTCTTTGGTGACCTAAGACAGGCTCCTTGGGAGGACTCCCTGATCCTATTCTGCTCATTTTCCTGCTTCTCACGCTCTTCAAAAACTTTACGTTGTTTTCCCAAAATGTCCTTTTGCAGCCGAATCTGCTCCATCATCTCTCTCTCATTTTGTAGCTGCTTTTGTTTCCGGCGTTCTTCCTTCTCCACATTCAGTTTCTCTAGCTTCTTGATAACTGAGTCGGAGGGCAGCACTTCTGGAGGAGGAAAAACTGGACCCTCTTCTCCACTGAAGGAAGGCCGATATTCCTCATGAAAGACTCTACCCTGGCCTGAGCTTGCCAATTCAGGACCCTGCTTGGCATCCAGGAGCGATGATTTGCCCCCTACATCCATGCATTTGTTCCTCAGGTTATTCTCCATCACTGAATGTCCTGATTTCAGACTGTCCTGTGGTGGTAAGTAAAAAGTAGGCAGACTGCTTGAAATCAGAGGCTCTCTTGTGTGCAAGTTATAGAGAATATGGGAATCGCAGGCCAATCGCTCTTTAGTAGAAAGACACTCTGGCAACTCAGAACCTGAGATAGATCTTTTTCTCTCGGACACGTTTCTATTTATATCAGCACCGTGGATGGGAATGCCTTGATAAGCATCAGACTGAGGGCTATCTGGCAACGGGTCTCTGGGAACAGACTGGATATTGTGCTCCGGTGGCAACATAGGGTCCCGTTTGCTCTTATGAGTATCCTCATGGCTTAGCATCTCAAGGCTTCCCTGAGAGCTTTCACTCTCTGGAGTGTCCTGGGGAGACTGCATGCTTTCAGACAATAACTCTGAGGACCACTGGTGCTCCTCTGAGGGAGATGCTCCACCAGTGGACCGGACTTTAAGCAGCTCCAAACTGAAAATTGCCTGTTCTAATTCACGCATTCGACGGCTCTCACGTTTTGCCCGCACACCTTTTTTTTGGTTGAGATCTTCCAGTGACTTGGGTCTCTCTCGCACAACAACTTGCTCTTCCATGCTCACACCACTCTGGCTGTTTGCTCTCTCGTGGTGTTTATTGTTAAAAGTCCCAGAATTATCTGAGAGATCAGTCTGACCTACTCTATTTTCTATCACCGATTTATGCTCTTCTACAGCTCTCACCCTCTCTTCAAATGAACAATCTTCCCATTCAGAAGGATCTGAACCCTTAATATCCAAACTGTCCTCTGACTCCAGTCCATCCGCTTCTTTCACTGTTAGTCCATTTCGCAAGGGTGTTTCTCTTGATCTTTGCTCTTTCAAAGTCCTATACCTTAAAAAGAAAAAAGAAAAAAAAGAGGCAGGGAAAAAGATATCAGATTTTTAGTTTATTGCTACATTACCTCCCCTTCCTTTCCAGACCAGTTCCTTTAATACTGCATCCTAAATACATGAGGATGTATGTGCTTCCTGTCCTTCTACAGAACCAAGTGGGACCCACTGGTTCCTCAGACACTGCATTCCATCACTCGTGGAATGGACCATTCCCTTATACATCACAGAATGGGTTAGACGTCACCATTGTTATAGTTAACATTAAGGTATTAAGTTAAACAGAGGCAATTCTGCACCCAGTTTCCAGCAATCTTCTGTTAGATACTGTGCAGCATGCAGACAGACAAACTAGTTACAGCTAAGCACCACTGAAATCAATGAGACAAGTTTATCACGATGAAGTTAAGCCTATTTTCAATGCGAATTATGAATGACTAGTCTGGATGCCAGCAATTATTAAAGAGAGTGTGGCCATTTTGAGCTAGTAACAGAAGACTGTATGAATTTAACATCACTCATACCTCTGTTAAACAGTGATCTTCATTGAAGTAGGAACTCCGGATATGCTGTAAGCAGCTATTTCTATTCATTTCATTAAGAACACCCTATCAGCAACCACCTCCCAATAGCTCAAGGTATCTCTTCATTTAGAATCCTATCTGTCCTTCCATGAAGGTTTCCGGAATTACCTGAGGCGTGTTCTGTGTCCTCTGTATGCAGCTTGCAACAAAATGACTTTGTTCCTCTTGGCCTTGTAGAGATTCCTGGTGTGGTAGCTTCGCCACTTTGCCTGAATGGAAGTTGCTGCGGCATGCCTGCGCCTCAAGCACTCGCGCCAGCAGCTCTGGATAACAAAGCTTGCCACCTTCACTTGCTGGAACCTTCGCCTTGCTACATAGCCACGCCAGCAGGACTGAAGAACAACTGCTGCCTTGCCTAAAAAGATGGAATCATTCAGGGATTCTTCTGCCTCCACTTGTTTCCTTCTTTGATAACAACGCCAGTAACTCTACAAAGAAAGACACCAACAACATCATCTAGCACTCCATATTGTGACAGATTTCCTGAAAGAAAGAGCCATTAAAAGAAAGGCAAATTAATATCTAGTGACACCACCTTAATTTCACCTAATTTTACCATGTGTCTTTAATGGACGCTGGTTGTCCAAACCACATAGGAACGTAGGAAGTTGCCATATACTGAGTCAGACCATTGGTCTATCTAGCTCAGTATTGTCTTCACAGACTGGCAGCAGCTTCTCCAAGGCTGCAGGCAGGAATCTCTCTCAGCCCTATCTTGAAGATGCCAGAGAAGGAATGTGGAATCTAGATGCTCTTCCCAGAGCAGCTCCATCCCCTAAGGGGAATATCTTACAGTGTTCGCACATCAAGTCTCCCATTCATATGCACCCAGGGTAGACCCTGCTTAGCTAAGGGGACAAGTCATGCTTGCTACCACAAGACCAGCTCTCCAAACCCTCAGAAATGTGAGGAATCCAGCCACAGATTCTACTCTGTCGCTCAAACATCAATTTTAAATAGTCATTGTTTTTCCAAGTATGAGGCACAAGCACTATAAAAGCTTTGTTTTACTGCTGCTCAAGGTAGCAGTGCACAGATTTAAAGAGTGTAGCCACATTTTAAATCTTGATCCATACAAGTATTTTGTGATATGGATGGAAATAGCAAAAAGACTTGCAGAAAGTCTAAATTTCAGTGCTACAGGAGGTCAGTTTTTTGCAACAGGATATGGACAGATGTCTGTTTCTTCTTAATAAGCTTCCCCACTCCTCTGGTGTACAATGTCATTATTCTGTGTATAAATCTGAGGTTGTATGTTCCATAGGAAGCATGGCAAGTCATACATGCTAAAGGTCTTAAGTCAATGAAGAGCATCTGCTTTGCACTCACCTGTATGATCACAGCTGCCTGTCTCATGTTCAGATATTGCCTTCTATAGAGCATAGTGCGGAACCAACTCTGCAACAGAGTGATCCTTTGCAATACCTCCTGGTGCAGTAGATCCTGTAAAAGCTGCCGTTCCTGCTCCTTCATGAAAACCTAAACATACAATATGGAAAGCAAGAAGAAATCTATATTGATTCAAGATCAGATTAATACCACTTCACAAATATTTTGATGTACTAATCTTAACAGCTGAGCACTTGCAGATGGTTTCTGCTTAACACACCAGCCAACTTCTAGGTGTCTACATACTTGGGAGGGTGGGAGGAACCAACCAATTCTGCCTACCTCTATGGACTCTCACAGACGTCAGTCTGAGTACTATCCACAGGCAAAGTGTACTTAAAATACACTCTTCAGAGACATCATGGGGGTGGGGGTGGGGGATGAGCCCATAGCTCAGTGGTAGAGCATCTGTTGCATGCAGAAGGTCTTGGGTTCACTCCCTGGCATTTCCAGGTAGGGCTGGGAGACAGTTCTGCCTGAAACCTTGGATAGCTGCTGCCAGACTCTGACACTCCCCAACTAGATGAGCCAATGGTCTGTCTCACTTTCTGGAAGTGCCTTCTGTAGAGCATGGCATGGATCCAGCTCTGCAATAGAGTGATCCTTTGCAATACCTCCCGTGCAGTATAAGGCTGCTTCCTATGATCCCACCATTTGCTTGCAGATATGGCATTTTTTGAACCTAGCTCATCTGAAGGGAAATGAACAGCAAGTAAAGTTGGATAAGACAATGCTGAAAATAAAGCTTTAAAAATAAGCCCCCGTTATGGTCACTTTCATCTCAGGATAATCTGAGGCAGAGGAGTCCACCTGCTATCCAGATATAGTTGAAAGTGAATTGAGGAGGGGGTTGTCTCCTCCTAGCATCTGGGACACTAGTCTGGCATGGCCAAAGCAGCACATGGGTCCTTCTCACTCTAACAGACATTGTGCTCAAGGGAAGTTCAACTTCGATTATGGCAGCAAGTCGCACCCATAAGTGATACTGTGTGTATGTGTGAGATCTCAAGGAAGTACCTTTTAATATTGTGTCAGGAAACAACAAGCTGCAGCTTAAAACTTAGGAACATGGCACCCAACCCGCCTTCAAATAGCACGCTGTAGGCATGGAGGCTTGGATGCCCTGACGAGCTGCGGCATTGCTACCGCGTGGTTCCTGCGCAGGTGCAGAACCCCATACTTATGGATCTCGATCCAGATCTTACCATTGTCCTCCCAACTTGATAATTCTCAGGACTTGTCTTTGTTTTCCTGAAGAAATCTTGGATATTTTGCTTAGATGGAATTGTGCCTCGTGGGAGAAGAACATGGAAATGGTCTACAAAGTCCTGGAAAATTAGACACCCCCCCATTCAGTTGTTATAAGCACAAATTTTGTAGGTTATTAGAAGACGCTTACAGTGGTCAACGGTTCTATGGAAATGCATTCAAACGAAAACCCTAGAAGACCTGATACTGCCGACACTACAAAATTCAAAAACTTCTATTCCTATTGCATTCAAAGCTTTCTGGTCTACATGACAAAGAATGGAATCACAGAAGTATTTCAAGTGCATTTTGTAGAGTGGGGGAGAATGGTATTTTCCACCCCATGAAGGCAATATAAAAAGTGCTATGCTGGAATGCAAAATTTCCAAAAGAGTTTCAAAACTGTGACCAGTTCATGATTGCTGATCTCTGTGAAACAGCAAAAAATAATTAAAAAAAAAAAACCACATGGATGCTGCGTTCCAACTTAACCTTTTTCCCTGATGAAGTGAAATATGTCAAAATATGCAGTAGCATTTCCATGTAAATGGACATGGGATTCTGCAACTTAATGTGTTGCACAATTTCTCACAGAAAGTCATGAAACAGCAGAGTGGTTTATAAAACAGATTTTTCAGGAAATACAACTTCAGTTTTGTCAAGACTGAAGTTTTATATCAGCCTGTCAGATATGACAAAGAGGGCTCAAGCATCTTTAAAATTTTGAAAAACAGCAGTCTATCTCTTTATTTAATATATTAAAACCCTCATCAAGCAGTTTATAAACATAAGAACTGGAATATAATTAGAATAAAGATATAAGGGTAAAGATGGCAGTTAGAAAGAGTTGGCACTCCTGTCTAATCTCCTCTCATGAAAGGTGATTTATAGTTCTAGAAAAACTACAATCTCTGGAAAATAAAAATAGAAAGGAATGATATTTAGTATTTTCCTGGCAAAACAACTGTATGCAAGTAGCCTTACAATCAAACTACAAATTAAGTTGGACACATACTTTGGCTTTTCAGTTTAAAAAATAAATAAAACAGCAGGTAAGGACGAAAGGATTGGGGCACATGGTGTGTGTTGTGTGGGGGCTATTTAAACCTTTCTTGCCCAATGCAAGTTCTACTCCTGAAGCTGCCATTAGTGTCCAATAGACCCAATGATCATACTTCTGGAATTGCTGGAGCTAATAGCCACTTTGGAAGCATGACTGCAATGAAGGACTGCAACAGCCCCAGCCCCATTGGCAGCTGCTATTTAATTCACAAAAAAGCAGGGCCAAGCTACAATGTAATGTGTGGTTTTGGTCAATAATCTGCAGTGCTGAGTTACCTCTGATGGAAAGCCTAGCTTACCTAATAGGAACCCATTCACATAACAGTATCTTGATAGACAAAGAATAAAAAGTAAATAGTAATAGTAAAGAATGAAATAGGAAGCTTCAACAATAAGATCCCTAAGAACATAAGAAGAGTCTTTCTGGATCAGGCCTAAGGGCCATCTAGTCCAGTAACCTGTTTCACTCACTCAGTGGCTACCAGATGTTTTTGAATGCCTCACAACAGGAGATGAAGGCATGCCCCATCTCCTGCTGTTATTTTTCTGCAACTGATATTCAGAGGTATCCTGTTTTTGAACATGGAGGCAGCCTCTAGTTATCAGGACTAGTAGCCATTAATGGACATCCCACAGGGGTTTTGTTTTTGCCTTTTAAAAATTGGCTTTGTGACAACTTTTCCTCACAGCAAATGGCAGATGCAGCTAATGAGAAACATGCCCAGCAGATTTATATGCTTACAAGCATAAATCTGAGATTGCATGTGGCTGAACAAACAGCAATTCCATTATTAGTTCCAGCACCTTTTATATATATTAGATGAGATGAGATGTGCATTCAACTACATTTACAAAAAAAGCATTCCCCAACCCGAGTCTTGACATCAGCATGTTAGCAACCTTTCAGAGGACTTGGTGAATATAATCTAACCTGGAAGGAATATTTGCAGCTGTATCCTGACTGCCGAATGTGCACCGTCTCCAGCATTCCTGTGTACCGTAACTGCCGAAGCACCAGGTTATCACTAAATCTCAGGGGAAGCTGAAAAAGCAAAACATACAGGGACCAAGTCGTTAAAGCCTGACTGCAAGTGCACTCAAGTAAGTAGGTTTGCATGAATGATTTAAACAGACATTAAAAGAAGAACTCCATTGATATGAGTGTGCAAGTTCTTCTGATAGAAATGGGAGTTGTGCAAATGTTTTTCAGAACAGATTTCTTCTCAGATGCATTACCTCCAAATCTAAATAAACATTTTTTCTGGATTCGCAGAGATTTACCATAGACATGCTTTCTCTCTCTGAAACATGCAAATTTCACTTCCCTTTTCAGATCTGACAATGATGCAGTGTTTGGTTTACAAAAACACAAACCAACGCTAGCTTCAAACCAGCTTGCAATATGGGTTTGCAAACTTTGGTTAAGGCTTACTCCAGTTTTAACATCAATGCAGACAAAATGCCACACCATAGTTCCAAAAAAGGAAAGGGGTAAGTGGGAATTAGTGTATTTGTGGAGGGAACATAGGAGCTTGTGGTATGCTTCTGATATTAGAGATATCGGAGAATGGGAACATTATTGCTTTGCCTTCTGTTACAGCTTGCCAGTTTTAGATAGGCCACTCATTTTTATAATTTATTATACTTCATGCTGAAGAAGAACCCCTGTTGAACTCACAATGTTGGAAATTGAACTATTCCATTAGAGCAAAATGAGGGTGACAGCAAAGAAACCTAACAACTACAGCATCCAATGAATTGGTTGTACTTTAAGTAGATAAAAGGAGCAATGTCAATTAATAGATTAGAAATACAGCTTTAAAACAAAGATAATAAACCTGTTTTTCCCTAAGTGCTGCTCCTCACATTCAACACTGGTAAAATTTTCATGTGTTGGGGGAAGGAGCTTTTCATTAACAGTACAATGAATTTCTGTATTTAAAAGCCAAGATGGGCATAATTATATTATTCAAGTTATATCAGAACTATGTTATCTGTAAGTCAGGGATGCAGCAAGGTTGCAGTGGATCCTGGCCCACGCTATCTTGCTGTAAATCCTCCCTGGTCCTTGTAGAGCTCCTCATCACGTGGGCCAGCAAGGAAGGACCCGGCTCAGCGTCCTTGCCCGCAGGGAGCAGGGGACCCAATCCGGCATACCCTGTATTGGTGGCTTTGTTCAGCGGCGCAGCCATTAAAGGCGCGGCCACTAATGGCGGCAAAGGCGAACCCGGCAATCTAGTAGTGAATGGGAAGCCTGAGGTCTTTCTCCCCATGGGGACTAAAATACATCTAGTAGCCTGTTGTCTCTCCATTAGGCAATAGACATTAAAAGGGGGTACACAGAGTAAGAAGAAAAAACGAGGTAACGGACAAGTGGAGGACAGGTTGGGTTTGTTTTTTTTAACGATATATATAGGCTTAAGAATAATAATGAAGGAATAGGTATGAAAATATATAGTATTAAAGAATTAAAAGGAGAAGAACAAACAATACAAGAGCAATACAAATAATCTCTGCCTAGAAGCACAGCTGGACTAAAAGAATTGGGCGGGGTTATCCGTCCCGGGCTCTTAAGGCTAGTAATAGAATTTCATTAATCCTGCCTGGGAGCACATGGGAAAGGATAACCCAATGAGAGATGTCCTAGACTACAGGCATCAGAGAACAGAGGTGTTTGCGTTGCTCGCTTCTGATCAAAGCACACTTTTGATACAAAGTAGTTAAAATGACATTCGACATACTACCTTTGCCCATGGTACTGAATCATAAGAAACTAATCTGCAGTAAATGCCATCTATACTGAGACAGCATAATGTTTATTTGAAACATAAATGCTTAATTAAAATCAAGATTATTATGACCAAGCATCTTTAAACTGACAAATAGCTTTAACTAAGGAACAAGATTTTACTTTTCCATGCAAGAGAAGAGAAGCAGGTAAGCCAGCCAGATTCATGTTGTTAATCTAAAACAGTTTGGCACAGATAATTGTTGAAGTGTTGATCCCAAAGAACAATGAGCACAAAGGAAGATGTTACCTTTGATGAAACTTACAAAAGTGGTTGACTGATATGGTCTCCTAGATAACAATAAAGACTCAAAGTTTGATTTTAGTTGCCAGTTGGTTGAAATTGTGGAGGCTCTTACCTTATCAGCATTAGAGCGAATGCACTTGACAAAATAGGGCTCCGCTTGGCCAAGCGTCTCCATCAATTTGGTAAGTGAAGCCTAACATGGAAAGTAAGATACAGAATTGGGTTCTGCAACAACTACTGTTGGGTACACAAGTTACATTTTGCCAAACTATCACTGGTGCTGCTTTTAAACTATGATTTAAAACATGTGAAATAGGAATTGTGGTAACATTGCCTCTTATAGAATGCAAAGACATGAAAAATGACTGCTATACACTGTATGGCAGTGGGACCGAGTGGACGATGATTCCAGGCACATTCCATATGCTGGATGTCAATCACCAACTCATTCCAAAGCCACAAGGAATGAGCCTGATATGTGAAACAGAAACATTGAGAGCTATTTCTCATCCCTGATCCTAATTGGAAAAGGTTCCAGTCATATATTAAGCATGTTGCTTCTCCAGTGAAAGAAAAGTAACTCTAAATTCAAATCACAGCTTTACTCTAAATATAGTGTATTAAATTTAACCGAGTTTATATTAAGCAATGAAACATTTCTCCAGCTATTTTTAGACAAAGCCCCTTTAATGTGCATTGGATATATTCTACTTCTATACAGGTCTGTTCTCGTCCAGAAATCTCACTCCAGAACATTTCACTGAATCATACCTAAGACAACAGAATATCCACTCAAATCTCAATAGTTCTCCTTCTGGTTTATTGTGTATACTATAAAATGCACCTTCACTTATTGAGACAAGCAAAATATTCAGTTAGGTGTCTCAACAATTACATGTACTATTTAAGTAGTATTACAAGGCTGTTCAGAAGACATGGTATGGCTGAAACGAAACCAGCAACATCTTGTTTCTATTGATTCTTTAAAAATATTGTACGTGACTGATACAGGGTCACAAAATTATTGTCTTGTTCAAAATTCCATGCAGACAAAATTCATTTGATTAACTGAATCAAAGGCTCATGTGGCTGTCTGAATACAGTTATATGTCACAGCCTATGCAAAACCTAAAAAGTCAGTGAACCATATTCACAGGGTTCGACATCAGTTTTAAAATAAACTTTATATGATTATATATATGATTTGACTTGCAGCAATCCTTTCCTCAATGCAACATAGGTCCTAGCTCAATTCACTTTCTAAGCTCATATACATACAGGCAGAGAGGCCCATCAGGAGCTGAAGAATTCATCAGTGGATCAAGCTGGGCCTCTCAGGCTATATATGATGGCACAGGAGGCTCCGCTTCCCAAAAGAAACAATGACTACGTGCTGGGGGGCGGGGGGATTGCCTTCCACAGAGTGCACTAGCCACTACTGGTGAAGCCAGGGTCAAGCCATTTTCAAGGACAAATCAGTCGCAAACATATACTTTTTGGTTAGTTGTTCAATAACATTGTCTATATTTCAGCCAACAAGTTCCTTGTTCCTTTTAATACACACAAGGTGACAATGAGCCACAAGTTTGTATTACTCTGCAACTTTGGTGCAAATTGCCTTTTAAAAAGTTTGCAAAGTTTAATAAAGATCTCCAGAGGGATGAGGATTATCGGAAACTAGTTAATAGGATACCTAGAGATAAGGAGCAACCTGGGAACTTAAGAAAAGACATCTTAGCAGACAGAACTGAGTAGCCTCTCTGCACTAGTCAGTCTTCTACTCCTCTTTCATTTCACTTGATACAGAGTCTATCAGGGTCATTTTTCACATTGCCCATTTCCCAAAATCAAGCTTCCGAAAATAAACACTGGCAAATCACCTGGAACTGTGCACTGATGCTTGGGGGCTTCTTCTTCTTGTGAAGATGGAGAAGAGACTTTGTGATACGATCATGCAGCGTCAGGTTTGTCAGGTGCTTCAATGATTTCACCTCCAGCAAGTGCTGTAGAAATAAAGCAGCAGAAGTGAACTTTGGTTGTGAAAACACCTTGTGTGCTGGATATGGCTATACATCCATGCAAGGTCAATTGTATAGTCTGGCTACAGGACATGCCTCAAGCACCTTGTTCTCTCCCCTCCCAATCAACACAAGATGACAATTAGGATAAAGAAAAGCCACATTTATTTACCCCACCCTTCTATGTGCAGCGACCTGCCTAGAGAGCAGGAGGCTGTTGGTTCGAATCTCCGCTGGTGTATATCAGGCAGCAGCGATATAAGAAGGTGCTGAAAGGCATCATCTAATACTGCATGGGAGAAGGCAATGGTAAAACATTCCTATATTCTACCAAGAAAACCACATGGCTCTGTGGTTGCCAGGAGTCGACAGCGACTCAACCTTTCCTTTTTTCATCAAGTTGAAGTACATGGTGGCTTACAAACACCACTAAAATTAAAACCAACTAGCTGACCCAGGTGCAGAGTATCTGCACCCCTAGTTCTTTCTTCCTCCCCCTCCATTTCAGAGCTCAGCCAGTTCTCCTCCCATCCCTTCAGTCAGTCTCCTTCACTGCCCTTTCCGTCGGCAGCTCTCATCCTCCTTGCGAGGAGGCTGGTGGGCCCATTTTCGCTGCCTGCTCAGACGCTTGCAGTGGTGCCAGTGCTGCCTCCTCGACCTCCCTCCCCCACACCAGCTCTCATCATCCTCGTGAGGAGCCCGGCTGCCGCCTTCTCAACCTCTCCCCGCCAGCATATGTCATCCTTGCGAGGAAGCCAGTGGCACCATCTTCGCCGCCTGCTTGGCTGTCCTTGGTGGCTCACACTGGCACCGCCTCCTCCTCCTCCTCCCTCATCAGCTCATGCAACTCCCACCAGCTGCTTGCAAACTCTCATGAGAGCTGCCACAAACGGGATTAGCCATGGGTACGCCTTAGAGAACTATAGATATATAGATATTAAAATAGAATTCATATACAAACCCAAAATATGGCGGCACTAAAGAGGCAGAAACCTAACAGGCAACCACCATTAACATCACTTTCAATAAAATTAAAGTAGGGGCCAGGTGAATACATTTTGGGGGAGCATTCAACAGTTGGGTGCTGTAACAGAAAAGGCCCTGTTCTTGATAATAGCCTTCACTCACCCAGCTTATGAAAGTGGAGGCACCTGGAGCATGGCCTGATTAGATTATCTCAGTGTATAGGTGGACTCATACAGGAGAAAGCTATTCTTCAGAGACTATGGACCCAACACATTTAGGCCAAAACCAGCACTCTGAATTGTACAACATTCAGGAAACAAACCTAAAGCCAGTGAAGAGGTTTCACTACTGGTTGAATATAATCACCATAATAGCTATCAGTTAATTCTGACAACAGTGTGCAGAGCCAAACAACTGTTTCTGACTGGTCTTCATACTAGCCCTAAGTAATGCATTACTGCAACCCAATCTAGACGTTACTCAAGGAATAACGGGCAAGATGAGGTTTTCCAGAATGCCTTAAGACAATAGGCAATGGAAGTACCTGTTTGTTTTAGACACACACAACTAGCAAACTGACTACAACGTTTCCTCAGTGAAAGCTATGAGTACCTATCTAATTTAAGGGATGGAGTAGCTCGCCCCCTGCTTTTTTGCTTGAAACTCAATTCCCAAGATCTTTAGCAAATTGTTACTTAGAAGCATCAAAAAAATGAAAACTCTTGCACTTGGAAGTAAATAAGTTAATATTTAACTCAGAGCCGCTTCACATACAAGTTCTTCATATACCAATAACCACCTCCATCTAAGAAAAAATGCAAAAAACCGCCCAGAGAAACAAGTTGGGGCGGTATAAAAGTGTAATAATAAAAATAAATAAATAAAAATGTGTACAGCATCTTTTGCTAAGAATACAATACTTGCATGTACAGTGAAATACATGCACATGCATTCATAAGCAATGGTGAATACCCTGTGTTAGCGTGCTTTTCTTATAAGGAATTCTGTGTTTTAAAAGTGTGTGTGAAGTAGTCCTCACAAACACGAGTAGTGCTTTGACCTCAAATACTTGAATTTTCTCACCTTTGGAAGATTAGGCTTGGCTTTGAAGTTTTTGTTTCGCCTAAGAAAATCATAAGGAGAATCATATTTAAGTAATAGGAATGGCATGCTTATCGCCAATTTCATTGCAACAAAATCTCTACAAACATACCTGCTGAAGTATTAAAAACCAGGCAAACACATTTATGGAAAGAAGGCAGATATACAACAGGATTTCTCATGTTAGGTACTAGAATAAACTGGACCACAGCATAATGTTACAAAACAAGCAGGGACATTGCTGCAATTATGTACTAAAAGCTATTGATAGACATAGGAACATAGGAAACTGCCATACACTGAGTCAGACCATTGGTCTATCTAGCTCAGTATTGTCTTCACAGACTGGCAGTGGCTTCTCCAAGGTTGCAGGCAGGATAAATATAACAAACAGCGTTTTGCATCTTCTCTTTGCTTTACATTTCCCTGAATCTGAAACTAGATGGGGACACTGTGTTGTATATGTTTGCAATGTCCCTTCTTATTTCTTCTCACATGCATTTTGGGGTGCATGTGTAAAAATTGTTTTTAAAATGTACTGAATTGACAAAGTAGTCAGTTTCTTGTCAAACTCATGCAACTCCATAATACATACTTCTTTGCAATCCAAAATATAAAGTTAGTTCTTGTATTTGTGTTATTAAAAAATGGTATATGGGCATAAAGGGACATTTAATAGATGCAATTTGTTGCAAAAGTTTGAAAATACACTGTACGGCATGTTCCCAATAGTAGTTTAACCACAACTTATTAGGATCATTGGGTGGGGTCCTAAAATAGTTCACAGGTTATCTATCTCTATATCAGACTTTGGAATGCTCCCCCAGTGGCCATTCACTCCTCAGACTCCATCATGGGTTTTAGAAAGCTTGTTAAAACTCAGCTTTTTATCCAGGCTTTTACATAATCGTTTTTACTGCTGCTTCTGTGTGTTTTTACCTGTTGTATTGTTTTTATGCTTGTATTTTATAGATTTTTAATTTGGTTTGTTTTTATATTTTTAAGCTTAATATTTTTATTGTCTTTTTATTGTATGTTTTAACTTTTGTAAACCGCCTTGGGGTTGTCTTAACGAAAGGTGGTATATAAATGCAACAATAAATATCTCATTGTCCAGTTTACAGTTTCCTGAGTTTTCTATTATTCAGCATCATTCTTTAATGTTTAAAATGCATCTCGTGACCTCTGCAGGGCACAAGGGCTACTACTGTTTTACTGATTCACTATTCTCCACTTGTGTTTGTAGCAAACAATAAATGTAAGATGATTTAATAATTCTGGTAAGATACACCTTGTCTCCTTCATGTCTTCAAATGGGCAAACCTGTAGCCCTCGGGTGACAGTTACTATGTGCAACAGGGTCTCTCTCTGTTAATATGGTCTCAGTCCCACAATTCTTGCAAACTCTACAATTCACTTTTAGAACAATGACAAAAACATGCACTAACATGAGAATGCCATGGGCTCTCTCTAGGAGCTTGCTGTTAGTCGAATTCACAAATATCCCATCTTTGTCAAGGAAACTGCCATGGCTGGAGAGTCTGTTTGGCCGGATACCCATCCTGCTATTCCAGCCAACTCCATATGTATCCCTGCAATGTGAGAAACAAGAATACTTATTTTATTTACTTTGGCAAGGAGTGGAAAGAAAATGCCAGATTAGGAAAAGAAAAGAAAACCAACCAAACCAGTCATACTTCAACATGTAGAGAGCTCTTTCTTCAGCAAGTTCACTTGTTACAATCTGACTCACCGTTGGCTTTTCTCATTGATAGTGTTCACTCCCTGCAGATCTGAAAGGGGTGTTCTTGGACGTTTCCGGGCAATACCTGCAGCAGCAGATCAACAAACATTTTAATGTTCTGCTTTGCATGAAAAATTCACTGCATCAAATGAAGGGGGTGGAAATAAGACCAAACTGCAACATGTGCATGCTGGGAATAAATAAAAAGGGCTGAAAAGGATGAGCCAGAGCTGGTAAAATGATATGATATAGTTGACTTATGCTTTTAAGTAAGGAAACTATATCCTAGACAATTGGTTTGCCACATAATCTATTTGCAATCCTACATACAAGCCAGATTATAAATTATTTAGAGTACACACATATTTCTATTTCCAGGAAATACAAAGTGGGGAAATTGTCAGTCAAGCTTGCCTAGCATTAAAAGCACAAACATCTACTGTCAAAACAGAGGATGAATTAAGAGACATTCCCAATAAGATAATTATCCGTAAACATTTTTTCCTTATTGTGAGTCAGCTGCTTCTTTCCTTCTTGCAAAAATGAATACCTTGAAAAATGCAGACCATGCAAGCAAAGTGAGTGCTACAGATTACTGCAAGGTGGATGCTAATAGAAGCAGGTATTTCTGAAGTCATCTTGACAATATGTATAAACAGTGCTAGCACCTACACCTAAGAACCGGGCAGTCAGGAGCACCAGGAGCATTTGCTCTGGCCATTTTTGTTCAAAGCCCAGCTGGTGAAGCTTAGTTTTACCAAGAAAAGGCAATCCTATAGAAAATATATGTCTTACTTATTCCAGTTTAAGAGCTTCTGCCTCTCAGGCAGAGACAACCAAGTCCAGCACGTATTTTCAAAAATACTAGTTTGCATGCTTTAGGACTGAAAATTGAGCTCTGGTATCTGAAGATGCGTGAATAAGGGTGCATACACTACAATCTTAATATTGACTGAATAGGTAAGCTGATTTCTTCTTCTCAGGAAATTCTGGGAATGGGGGTGGGAGGCTAGGGATCCCTAGCAGATCATTTTGGTGTAGTGCAGAAGTTAAGACTAACCTATGAATCATGAAACCCTGACTCAAATATCTCTCTTACCAAGAATTCCCTAGGTGGTCTAGAGAGCCACTCTCTCTTTCAGATTCAGTCCACTATCTGCAACATGGGAATACTGACCTACCTTGCAAGATTGTTATAAAGACGAACGTGATAACATATAAAACAGGCTGAACACTCTAAATAAGCTATATAAGTGTTCAGTATCTTAACCAAACTATAATTCCCTGGTACCTACGTAGATAAACACTATGTATTTCACAACTTTCTTGCATTACGTAAGAAAATCAAAGCTAGTCTAATAATACTATAAAAGAGGAATATCTAATCATCTGGTGTGAATATGACACAAAGTTGTGAGTATCACAGAAATCAGATATACAAAGTAATTAACTGGCCTGATTACTGTCATGACTTATCCCTGTAGCTGGGAAGCACTAAAAATTAAGGCACAGAGTTCTATAATGGCAGAATAAACTTACATATTGTTATGTATTTCTGGGGAAGTACTCCTTTTCAGAACATTAATTCTGTATATGTGAATTAGATTACTTCTCTTGGTACATTTAATCTATAATGAACAATGCAGTTCCTGCATAATGGGGACCTGTGTTGAAAACTAAGGGCTCATTAAAAAACTCAGCAGTCATGGGATAAGAGGTCCTCTTGTGATCAGTTACTGATTAAATATACAAGATACAGAGGGTATGAATTAACCAACATGCTTATCAATGGCAGCAAGCAAGCAACTGGATCTCCTGCTCAGGATTCCCAAGCTACTGGGACCTGTGCTATTCTTATTAACTTATTCATAACTGAATTGAAATCAGTGTGAATAGTGAGGTAACCAAGTTTGCAGACACCATCAAATTATTTAGGATGGCAAAATCCTAAGTAACCAACAGCCATTACAAAAAATCCTAAGCAGACTGACCAGACAACTGTTTGTCAAGTGGTAACTTATCAAAATGTATGTGTAACCACTTGGCAAGTACTATTATGTTAAGCAGTTAGAAAAATCTTATCTTACTTCTTCATCTAACCAAAAATCCATGGAAGAAAGGGAGTGGTAAGATTACCCTCACCACTAGGTGGGACAATACAGATGACCAGTTTATCAAATCGTTACAAATACAAGATGGTAGGTTACCACCTGGTAGAAAAAAAGTGCTCACCTTGCTAAGAGCTCCAAGGAAGGATGAAAGGGCAACAAAATGGCACATGACAGCCAGCATTATAATACCTTAATCTATGGTGCACCTTAGGCCTGTGCACCATGAGGAATGTTGGATCAATGCCAATCTGATAACAATTTGGAGGGAAAAATGCTATGGCCTCCCCAACACTACTGTTATTATAACACTATTGTTAATACCATACTATTGGTAATGGACTGGCATTGACTCAATAGTTTACTGGTAATGCTATCAGAATGCCCCCCACTTTCCATTTAGATTTTAAAGAGATGTACTGCTCCTGCACCAGGCCACCACCTCCCCAATGCTGCCATTGGCCATTGTCTGCTTTGGCCCTCCTGCAAACCCAATGGCTGCTGTTTGCAGCGGTGCTCCTACGCTGGCCCCGTTGCTGCCAGTGGCCTGATAGCCACTCTGCTGGGTCTCCATGGGAGGCCTCCAGCGCTGGCCCTGTTACTGCTGCCACTAATCACTGCTTCCCTGGGCCTGCTGCGATGCATCCATGCACCTTCTGGGCATTCCCAAAAAGGCAAGCACCAAATATGCCATGTACCTCTTTAAAATGGCCTTTCCCCCACTCCACTGCATTTGTGCACAGAATAGCCCTTGGTACCCCTGAAGCAGTTACACTGTAGTCCTGCAGTTCCAGGAGAGCAGGATCCACAGCAGCAGTAGGCCTGAGTGAGTAGCAATCAGCAGCAACGGCAGGGCCAGCATCGAAGGCCTCTGGTGGCAGCCACAGGCATGGTCCTGAAGACTGCCAGCAGCTGGGTGGAGGAACAGAGTGACCAATGGCTCGTGGCAGAAATGGGGCAGTGGTGGCGGCAGGAAGTTGTTTTAAAACTTTAAATGTAAAGTGGGTGGAGAGTGTTTTCCAATAAGCATATCAGAAATAGGTTTCATTCTGGAACCGACAGGAGGAGGTTCTGAGTTTGGACTCTCGGGGGCCTTCTCCTCTCAATTCTGGAATTGCTGCCAATAATACCAATATGGGAATTATCAGCCCAATATGCTTATCATATCCGAATGCACAAGCCTAGTGGAACTATATCTGAAATACTGTGTGCAGTTCTAGTCACTTCAGAAACAATATAATAGAACTGGAGATTGCAACACCCTCCATATAAATAGGGCTAAAGTGCTTGAAGTTTCTTAAGTTAAGAAAGAGACAAATAAAGGTTTATAAAACTATGCATGATGTGGAGAAAATTTCTCCCTCTCCCAACACTAGAACTCCAAGTCCCTCAACAAAACTGATTAGCAGCAGATTCAGGACAGACAATGCTTAATTAACTTATGGATTTCATTACTATAAGATGCGGTGATCACTATTAGCTTAGGTTTTTTAAAAGACAGATTAATTTGAGGACAGATCTAATCAACTATTAACTATCAATCATGATGGCTAATGGAGCCTCCAGAGGTAGCCTTTCTCTGAACAGATGCCAAGGACAAAATAAGGTTGTTCACCATCAAATCCTGCTCGTGAGCTTCTCTTAGGTTTCTGAATGGCTGCTGCTAGGAGCACTTTTATCTGTGAGACAGAGTCTAGATGGACCACATTGGACTAAGTGGACCTTTGGCCTGATCCTGCAGAGCTATTCTTATGCTGCTCCATCCAGATCCGACTTTGGAACAAATTATTATGAAGTTTGCCAATTAATTCTGTATTAGATATTCTTGAACTCAAACACACCATGTGAAACAGAAAGGAAAACAGATTTATGCAACTTCTCTTTCAACTGCACAGTTGTTCAGGTTCCAAAATCAAATCAATCCTTATAAGTCAACACTTACCATCCATATTCCCCTCAGATAATCACCCCTTACTTTTGTGGGTGATGGTACTCCAGAAGATGTTCAAAGTATACACAAGAGAGATGTACTTCCTTTATTAAGATTAGCAGCAATATAACACTTTTATGGTACACATGAAGGTCTATGAGGTACAAGTCCTAATTCTGCCACGAGACTCCAAAATGTTAAACACTTATTAAAATGCTAAAGTGTCACTCTTCAAATAGTCAAACTTTGGGAATGTTTGGAATCTCTTGTCTGAATGCACCTGATCATTAAAAATGAAATGGTTACCAGATATGCAAAGCTGTTTAATAAGCAAGCTAGCATCATGGCACCCTTCAATAGGCTCTCCATGTAGTTATAACACTGAAACACCATGTGCTATTCTTTATGGCAGAGGGTGTTATGTTTCATGCTGCTGGACCCCTCTCTTCCCGCAACAGGAATCCAGCCATAATTAGTAACAAAGGCAAACGGGCCTGGTTTTCATGCAGGACTAGTTCATTATGTAACAAACAGAAGTGAGGAGAAGGAAATGGAGACCAAGAGCATATCTGTTATCACCTGTGGTGAAGGAAGTCATCTGAGCTCACAACAGTTCGTATTGGTTGCATTTAAGTCTTGGAGAAGACTCCTGCAACTCTTCCAAGAGAATGTGAAAGTGTGTGTCTTTTTAAATGCATATATAGATGCTACGAAACAAAAGGGCTAAAATTTGTTCAAATTATTTGTTCAAAAAAATTGTTCAAAAAAAATCCTAGCTATAACTAAATGCTCATTAAACCCTCCCCCAATAGAATATCCCTCTAAAAGCTGCTGATATTCAAAAGCTTTTAACCTCCATCAGTGATATTTAGAAGATCAATCAGTAAAAACTTTCATAAAATGGCCCAAAACCTTAGTCATGACTCATATGGGATAGGCCTTCATGATTCAAGGCAAATAATATTCAGAGCATCCATTTCAAGCCTCTAGTCCCCACCTATCTCATCTAGAAATTTCCCAGTAGAAGGGCACTAAAATATTATAAATATATTTTAAGTGGTCTAAACCACATGGCTCTGTGGTTGCCAGGAGTCGACACAGACTCGACAGCACAACTTTACTTTACATTCAAGATGACTTCAGGGTCTGCATTAGAAGATTCTGAGCATGGTTGTCCACTCAGAATGCTCCTGGTTTCCATTTCCTGCTTGTGTGAGTGTCATGTCAGAGAGATGGTGGGATTTGGCGCCTTACTGTACTTCTCCTCCTTGCATCTTTGCAGGATCTCTAAGCTCCTCTGATGAACTGGGTGATGGAGAAAGCTAAAACTATCCACACTTTTCAAAACCGCATCATCATGCCCTTGGGAAGCAAAACAAAAACATGGAGAGAAGAGAAAGATTACATAAGCAGAAACCAAGGAAGAGTCAAGAACAGTGAGGACAACTGACCTGTTGACACAGAAATTATTCACAAGGCACATCTGCTTTCTGCTGATGAATGAGAAGTGCTATTTCTAACAATTCTGATGAGTGAACTAAACAAGATGGGCTAATCTTTTCCTGGAGTATATTGAGACAAGGCTTTGGGTCTTGAATTGATCTTCAAGTGTGGAAATTATTATATCTTATCTGGCCCACCTTTTTAACATAAGCTAGAGTCAACACAGGAACAGCACCTCAAATTATATTGTATGGCTGTGATATTTGCATCACCGTATTTCATGGCATGCACACATACCAAGCATGCACACACATATCACCTTTCTATGCTTTAAAAATTGGTCTTTATTTACACAAACACTAATTTATAATCTGAACACAATTACTGAATATATTTCAAATGCTGTATAAGCAATGTCCTTTGATCCTAATTGGGAGAGGCCATGCTGTCATTAGGTGCTGTTACCGGGTTAGGAGAGTTTCAGAAAAAAATGTAGAACAGGAAATCAAAATAAGGTGGTGTGCTCTTATATAAGAATGGCTTAAAACAGATGACCACGTCTTAAGTAATTTGGATTACTAGTTTTATTCCCTCCGCCGCAGGCTTTCATGAATTATAGCCAATGGGCATAGAACTCTGCACTAGAAACACTAAACTTGGGTACATTATGCAAGTTAGGACAGTTTAAGCTTCTGACTTGCTTCTGGATGGCCACATCTTAATTTTTTTGCCATTTCTTTGCTTTCAAGTTGTCGCTGAATGTTCAAGCAACAACTTGAAAGTAAAGAAATGGCAAAAAAACCCAAAACAAAAACGTGGCCACCCAGAAGAAAGTCAGGCGCTTAAACTGTCCTAACTTGCATAATGTAACCAAATGTAATGTTGAACTGAACTTACTTACTAGTGTTGAACTGAACTGAACTTACTTTCAAGTGCCATTAATGATTCTTGATTTGGGGCATTAATGAAGTTCCTAACAGCACAATCTAAACTAGAAACTATGAAGGCAAACGGAATTTTAAAATGGTTTAATTCTCCCCTAATTGGATTCTGGTCTCAAATCACAGACCTAAATGGTCTGGGTTCCAGGTCACTCTACTGAGGGTGACCTGGGAAAGGGTCTTTTGAGCGATGGCACCAAAATTCTCCCTCGCTGAGCAAGTTCATTCTGCTCCGTTGGCAAAGGCTGCATTTACCCTTAGGTCTTTGGGACCCTCTGAATTTGAAGGAATGCTTGTTTAATTCCAGCTTCTATTTGATGTGTTTAGTTTTATTGTTTTAACAGGTGTTGAATTTTAAAACTGTGAGCCACCTAAGATCTTTTTTAGTTCCAAAGGTGATATATACATAATTTTAAGAGAACTTTCAAGTCTGATTCAGAGCAGCTAACACAATATAAAGACTGGCTATTTACATGGCAAAAGAAATTCTCATCTAGGGACCAGGGTAGGGAAGATATCCTGCAGAGCACATGGTCACTATGGTATTGGTGCTGGACAACAGGGCTCCTTTGGTAACAGATTTATGTTGTGTGCAATAAGCAAAGCAAGTACTGGTTGAAAGGCTGGCTTTTACTAAACAGGTGTCAAGATAGTTACAATCCAGCTCTGGATAGATCACATCAAAATCACTATTGAGCAGCTTTTTGTACAGTTATCCTGTGTGCTTTCTGGGCAATCTACCTGAACATCATTGTAATTTCTAGTCTTCAGAATGGCTGTTGCTGCTGCTACTACACATTCTAGCATATTTCTCTCACCACCCCGCCCCACCCGGGCCTGGCAAACACTGGACAACTAAATGCAACACATAAAACAGCCTAAACTAGAAAGAGACATCCTACACGTGAGCTGTTTAGTTTTGTGACTTGTTCCTGACACAAGCGCTTAGGGTGTAGTATATTCATTAAAATTTATACCTGTGTAATGCCACACCACAGGATTTTGGACTGACATTGCAAAGGCAACAGAATGGTGCAGATGTTAAGGATCAAGGTTTCTTCCCTAGACCTCAAATTCTTTTCAAATCCCTTTGAAAATATTTAAAAGGCAGGGTTTGCATTCTTAATGCCTTGACAGTTCCCCTTGAGTCTGCTTCATTTTGATGTGTGAAAGCCTAATCAGATTTTAGTACAGGTTGCTGATCTTCCCTCACTAAAAGCTGAATTAGAGGGGAAAAGGTGGGGGCGGGGGATACCTTCAGCTATTTGAATAAAGCTTGCCAGTATAAAGGGAAAGGTGCACTATATCATATACTGTACTAAGACAGGAGAAGAAAGGCACAACAAATTGCAGACAGTTGCATCTGTTTAACTCAACGAAGCTCTCAGATGCAAAGTAAGTTATACTTTAAGAACAAAAGTGCAAAAGCTTCAAGACGACATTGCAAATCAATTACATTTTTAAGCCAAAGCTATTTAAGCAAGGAAGACTTTTCACAACTATTCAACACCATTGGCACAGAAAGAACAAAAAAAAAGTTATTTAACAAACTCGACATAGGCATGAGATATTCCTCACTTGTACCATAAATGTAATTCAGAGAGGAGGAGAGGAGAACTAAAAGATTTATCAGACACTCTTTCAGTGTTTTTTGACTGGTCATAAGATGATCTTTCACATATTTATAAATAAATGCTATCAGATAGACAACTTTTGTAAGGAAAATCAAATAAATAGTATATGACTGAACAAATGTACATGCTGTGGAATGATCATCATATCAGAAATCCAGCCATTATCAGATGCAAGCCATTAAAAAAGCCCCACCATTCCACTTTTCAGTGCCCTTAGATACAATTCCAGCAGCAACTACAGAAAACATAAATAGAAGGGCCCACAGCTCAACCATATTCATCAAATTGTTGCCACTGGCTAGTATAATTGGGACTGTTCAGAAATCTCTTAGCAGTGGGTGGGAATCGCTTCCAATTTTTAAAAGGTGATGCATTGTGCTGCTTCTAGCAAAAAGCAGCTTTGGGAGATGGCAATTTTCAAGGGAGAAAGCCGCAAGAGGTTGCGCTTCATCCTTCTCCTACCCCACAGTTTTTCTGCTGCAACTTCCCCAACTACTTTCCTCATTCGTTTGCTTTTAGACAAATTTATTGATTGATAAGTCTATCAATGGCTTAATTAAAAAAAACCATTTTTAACAGGAAAAAAAAGATAAATCTTCAATATGCAAGTGTGGCAAGCATAAACAAACATTTTTCATTTTAAATGACTGAAACATGGAATATGAAATAATACCCCCTGAACTAACACCTTGCCAATTACCAGTTAAAAGATATAAATATGACCAACAATAGATATATATAAGTGATGAGGATGAGCGGACCAGGACTTGCTACTAGTCTCGATGGCTACAGGCTTAGAGCCAGGACATCAGTTGCAGGGGAGCAACAGCAGGAGAGAGGCCTTGCTTTCATCTCCTGCTTGTGGGCTTCCCAGAGATATCTTGTGGGCTACTGTGGGATGTTGCCGTAGATGGGCCTTCGGCTTGAGCCAGCAAACTTCTTATGTTCACCCTTGCAAACATATGAGTGAAAACATAGTGGTGGCAGGGGGGTTGCAGAGGAAAAAGCAGAAGAAGAATTAAGTCCAGCTCCTGCTAAGTCCTGCTAAAAACTATCCTTGTCCAAAGTTATTTCCCCTTAGGAACAGCCATTTTCTGAATTTAATTATGTGCTTTTCTAGTTCAGGAGAGATCACAATCCGGTAAACGCTATATGTGTGGTAAAAATGGTAGCTGGCAACTGAAAACAAGCATCTTTCAGGCTAGATTTATTCCAAGAACAGAATGTTCATCTACCTTCATGATAACCAAAAGAGAAAAGTCTGTTTTCTGTAGTTATATCTTATTTATGTCCAAGAATCAAATATTTAGACAGTTACAATATTCAGATAACTCAAATTAAAATTAAAACAACTGGTTAATGCATATAGAAAGCCTTGGCTGCCCTAATCTTAATTTGACCCTGATCTTAACTAAGAAGTAAATTGCTCTGGCCAGTTGTGAATAGGAATGTGCACGAAACATGATTTGGATGCCGAATCGCAGCACATCCCTTTAACACAGTGGGGTTACACATTCCCTTTAACATGGAGGAGGGCTGGTCCATACCTGCTCCTCTGCCGATCACTGCCACTTCCTTAATCCCCCCCACCCCAGGTATCATCGCGTGCCAGTGGCGCTCTCCCTCAGCTGCCCCTGCACGACACTGGCATGCAAATGGCCTCCATGCATGCACAGTGGCTGTTTGTGTAGAAAGGCCTTTCAGAAATCGCTTATAGTCAGGGTGTAAGAAAAAGTGATTTAGATCCCCAACTGGGGTGCAAAGCAGATAAGGCTGACATATGTACTTTAATGGAGCAGTTGGATAGACTGGTTTGTTTGATAGGAGTAGAGAAGGACTTGAAATACAGATCCTGTGGGTAGGTCAAAGCCTTTGGACTCTGCATATATTGAAAATCCTTTCCATTTGCAGCTGTAATTGTGCCTAGTGGAGGCCTTCCTTTCATGAAGGAGAATATTATCTAGAAGTTCAGCCTCCAAACAGTCATATTCAGGATTCTAGGCTGTGGTGAAGGACCTTCCCTTCATTCTGAGGGAGGAGGTCTGGTCAGTGCTTGAGACAACAGTGAAACCCTTGAGACAAACGGAACTGGAGAGGAAACCAGGTTTGTCTCGGCCACCAAGGGGTGAGTAGAATGCATTTTGTCTTGTGGAGCAGTATTTTGCCTAAGACCTTGGGAAGGGTGGAAAGACATAGAACAGACTGCGTATCCACGGAATCTGAAAAGTGTCTCCAAGAGACCCCATTTCCACTGCAGCTCTGGAGCAAAAGAGCAGGCATTCTTTGTTTTGTTGTGTAGCGAACAGGTGCACTTGGGGGAAAGCCCACTGTTGGAAGACAAGTGGTGAGGACATCTTCGTGCAGTTCCCATTCATGTTGGCAAGCAGTTTCGGTTTCTCTGCTGAGAATGTCTGCTAAGATGTTGTCAGCACTCTTGTGTGGAGAGCTAATGTGGTGGTGAATGCACCAATCCTATAGTTGAATGGTGAGACTTAAGAGGGATTTGGAAACTGCACCCCCAATGGTTTATGTATGCAACAGCAGTGGTGTTGTCCAGCAATACCTGAACCATCTTGCTTGACAAGAGAGGAATGAATGACTTTAGAGCCAGGACTGCTAGAAGCTCTAAGAAATGGATATATAGAGATGCCTGCCAATAGTTCCAAGGGCCCTGTGCATGCAGGCCTGCAAAGTAAGCACCCCAGCCTTTCAGAGACATGTCTGTAGTGACGGATGTCATAGGTGGTTGGAATGGAAGACCCATGCTGAGATTTCCTGACAGCGTCCACCAGAGGAGAAAGTCCAACACATGCCATGGTATCATAAATTGCAGGTATTGGTCTTCTATGTTTGCTCTGAATACAGACAGGAGCCACAGTTGAACGTGCCGCATGAATAGCCTGGCATAGTTCACTTCTGATGTGTAGGAAGCCATCAAGCCCAAAAGGCTCTGTATGGTCTGTGTATTGGGTTGGAAAGCAAGGAGTGAACAAAGTTTCATACTGCCAACCAACATTCTTCCAGTAGGAAAGCATCCATATCAAGAACGGTCCCTATGTAAGAAAGTTGGATTTCTTCCTATTGACTTGGATGCCTGGGGTGTCCAACAGAGAGAAGACCTGGCTGATATGATCCAACAGCAGGTCTTGGTCGTATGAGGTGATCAGCCAATTGTCCAAATAAAGGAAGATTGATATTCCTCGAGTTTGCAGATGGGCAATAATTTCACTCAAACAATACGTAAGGAGATATGGAAAGGCCGAAAGGAAGGATGGCATATTGAAAAACTTGGTCCCCCACAGTAAAACATGGATAGATGTGTCCTGTGATGGGGATGGATAGCAACATGAAAATAAGCATCCTTGAAGTCTAGAGTGGCGAGCCACTCCTCCTTGGATATAATAGGAAGGAGCTGCTATAAAGTCAGCATCCAAAATTTCCTGGTGTATATGAATTCATTCAGGGAACGTAGGTCCAGGATTGGATGCAGGCTGCCAGCCGTTTTTGGGACTTGAAAGTATTGGGAGTAGAACCCAGCCCATTGGATTTCTGGTGAAACTGGTTCCATCGCTCCTTTGGATAAGAGCTCCTGCACCTTCGCTAAAAGAATAGGCATTGCAGGAGTATGTTTTATTCCAAGGAAGCGGGGGGAGAGAAACTATGGCTTAACCGGTGGATACAATACTTAGCACCCAGGCCCCAGATGTGGTAAGATGCCAGGGTATTAAGTAGGGGGCGAGCTAGATACAGAAAGGAGTGGTGCCAATGGGCAAGGCGATCAAGGAGTCAAAAGTTCTGCTTTGAGACATCAGGGCCTCTGGGCTTCAGGTTTTGTTTTTGGTGCTGTGGAAACGAGCACCTTTGAGACTGCTGAAAGAGCTGACAGTAGACTTTATGGACTAACCTGTTGAAAGGGATCTTAACCCTGTCAGGTCTGCGATTGCACTGAGAATAGATATAGGGCAAAGCAGAAGGAAAGGTCCTGACCGTAAATCTGGACTTTTTCATGTGCTCCATGGGGTCATCAGTTTCTGCATTGAGAAGGCCCTCATCATCGATCTTCTACTCTATCCCGCATATCTTGTTGGAGGGATGAAGAATGAAGCCAGGCATGTCAACGCAGAGAGACGGCACTTGCTAGTGTTTGGGATTCAGTCTTGGTAAGATGTTTAGCCCTACTTAAGGATTGATGGGTTATGTCAGCAGACTTAGAGAGAAGGTCTTTGAATTGAGTTTGTAGAGGTGTGTGAGCATTTGGCATAAAAGACATTAAGCTTTTCCATTCAGAATAATGGAACTTGGCCATACAGGCCATATAGTTAGCTGTTTTCATGCATAGGGAGGAAGAGGAATAGATTTTGCACCCAATAGAACCCAACTTCCTGCCCTCATCAACTGGAGCTGAATGTTTACAGCCAGATTTACTTGACACTGCACAATCCACCACCAATGGGTTAGATAGGGGATGCTTGAACAGAAACTTACAATCCTCTTCTTGTACCCTATAAACATTTCCCCGGCATTTTCAAGTAGAACTGGAAGAAGGAGGAGATACCCAAGCAGACTTAAATTAACCAAGACTGGGAGCATAGGTAAGGCTGCATGAAGTGATGAAGAGGCAGACATCATACAATCATAAACAGGATCACTAACTGTTGGAGCAGGCAACTTGAGTTCCAGGCCTAGGACCTTGGCCATTTAAGAGATCTGGATCCTATAGGACTCAGTCTTCTCAGTAGGTGAGTCAGAAGGGTTGTTGGGCATATTGTCATCAGGTGAAGTGCCTGATGGGAGTTTCGGTGACAGTGGAATCATCATCTGACTCAAGTGGAAGCATAAACCTTGTCTGAGTGATGTTTCTCAGGGACAGAGGAAATGCTGTGAGGAGTTGAAGGAACATCAGGTTGTGCAGACAGAAAAGGAGTTTGAGTCTGAGAAGGAGATTGAATAGTAGGTTGCGATGGTGGAGGTGGAGGTAGAGGAGCCGCCAAAGGGCGTTTGAAGGGAGAAGAGCCAGTAGGGATCTGTCCCTGAGAAGAAGAGGTGTATCTCAACTTCTTTAATTTTAAAGTCTAAACTTTTCATAATCGTAGGGAAGAGAAGGTGAACGTGCATACACTGGATCTCTAAACCTCTCCATTCTTCTAATATAACCAGGGTCAAGGGCCCTGGGTGAGCTTCAACAGTCGACCTTCCTACAGTAAGGAGAATAAGTAGGCAAAGAAAAACTGTGTGATTCCTTCCAAGGTTGAGATGGTAAATGGGAAGAAGATCAAGCAGATGTGATCTTTACGGGAGATGCAGACAGTGCCTTAGGTATCTTTGGGATACTGGCATCAGACTCATCCTCGATATCATGAAGTGAAAAGCCTCTGAAAGTTCATCCAAACAGTGTAGTGAATGGTGAGTCTAGAATGGAATGAAAGTCTCGACACTGTGACATTGAGAGGAAACCTGTACCCAAAACTGTTGATGCCAGGGCTGAAGACGAAGGTTGTGGAGCTTTGAGTACACTGAGAATGGAGGAGACCAGCACTGGATTCGGATGCACAGAAGGATGAACCTCTGAAACCAAGGTCAGTGTTGGAACAACGGACAATGTTGATATTGAAAATGGAGTTGGCAGGAGACTCTAGGTCGATGGGGGAGCAGACAAAACTCTTCCAACTACTTCTGGAGAAGACGAAGACGAATGTAGAAACTGGACAGCAGGAGCTGACAGTACTGACAGTGGTAGTGGATGCAATGATATAGCAAACGCCAATGATGGATGTGGACTGACAACCATTGATGTCAAAATCGAGGCTGGTCAGGGCAGAAATGGAGTGCGTCAGACCCAAAGAGAAAGAGGCTGGCTTGGTATATGTCACAGACTTTGAGAGTGGTGTTGATTATTGTACTATTTCTGGCACTTAGGAAGCAGTGAAGAGTCGCCCTTTTTATGCTTATGTTTCTTGTGGTGCTTGTGATAGGATTCCTTAGAGAGATCTTGTGGTTTCTTAAAAGTACCAGAGGAAGACTTGTACTGAGGCTTGGAAGCTGTATGCTGGTTCAACAGCATTGATATTGACGGCATCAGGGTCGGAGGGCAGTCTAGTACAGGGCAGCCTGCAAGCACAATTCCTGGTTTCTTCTTGTCTGTTTCGAGAAAGACAGACAAATTTCACAAGACCAAATTTATGTGATCCTTTCTGAGGCAAAGGAGACAAAAGTCATGCCTATCAGAAGACGGTAAGGTCCTGTGACAGGAGGGATATCCTTTAAAGGTTTTTGTTTGTTTTAGAGTACAGTAGACTGAAGGGTAGACAAAATCCAAGACATGAGGCAAAGTGAAATAAAAAAACAATGCAGAAGTTCAAAAAGCTAAATAATCAACTGAATATATCTTTAGTTTTCCAGGAAACAGGACGATGAAGGAGCGAATTCCTGAGGTAGCATACACAGTGCCAGATGGAAAGGAACGGAGGGCAAGAGCACTCTGGCACCAAGAATGTTAAGTGCGCTCTGTACATCAAGGGCATGGCTTCAGAGTGTTTCAAGGAGCTAGTGAATCCTTCTGTGGGAGCAACCGTGCAAGCACAGAGCCCATTCTGTGAATGATACTGCCCCACCACAGAGATCAGTGACTTCACACAGAACAGAGTTCTCTCCTAGCTCATGTCTTGATTTGAGTATTCTTGGTGCCAAGGATGCTTCTAGGCTCACTGTACATTGCAGGGGAAGACATCTGTATCACTGCAATTCACAAAGACTTCATTCCAGAAAGAAAGTGTAGAACATTCCACCTATTGAAGGAACTCTTGTGTACAGAAATGTTCTGCTAGCCAGACTTTCAATATATGTTGATGAACTAAAGCTTTCATTTAGTTTGCAATCTCCTGTTTCACATAAAGGTAAACTACAGCTTCAAGCTGATTAACGTGTAGTGAGTTATGGTCTATATATCAATATTTCCTATGGTTAAAAATGCTCTGCATTCAAAGTTTGCAAAAGAAAAAAGATTTTAAAAATCTGTAGTCTTCCCACCATGCACACCTGATGCATTTCAAAAACTTAATGCATATTCCACAAACCTCCAAAAGAATGAATACTGCAAAGAGCAAGTTACTATACCTCTAAATTAATTAATCCTAAACTATTCAGAACTGTATCATGACACTTATCTTTAATATGCCACAAACTTTGGAAAATATTTTTAAAAGGTGTATATGCAAGTATATAAACACACTTTTTTATATTCAGTGGGGAAAATCAAAGTAGAGGATATCCAAAAGATGTATCACATGGACACATATGTGCAAGACTCAGGAGGAAGAACAAAATTATATATGAAAGCAGAGTTACAGCTGTAAGATACCTACCGGTTTTCTTCTCAATGTACCTCCTTCCTGCTTCCCTAAATGTAACCACAGCTCTGAAGAAAGCTCTGAGGACTGCCCAGCGGAACACAGCCACAGGATCAATCCCTATCATTCCACAGATAAAGGCACTCTTGCTGCTTCTTAGGAGAGCAACTATGTCTGGTCTCATATGATCTGTATTTTTCTCCCGAAAATCCTAAGGGGAAAGAAAGGGAGAAGCCAGTGTACTGAATTATTATTATTATTTATTTATTATTATTTATTCAATGTCTATACTGCCCATCTAAAAATGGCTCAGGGTCGTTTACACAGAGAAATAACAAACAAATAAGATGGAACCCTGTCCCCAAAGGACTCACAATCTAAAAAGAAACATAAGATGGACACCAGCAACAGTCACTGGAGGTATTGTGCTGGGGGTGGATAGGGCCAGTTACTATCCCCCTGCTAAATAAAGAGAATCACCACATTAAAAGGTGTCTCTTTGAATGTCCTCACCATTTTCGTTACTACTACCCTTCCTATTTATGCCTTTTCTTTGTTCTGATTCCAAAGACCATTAATTCAACTTCAATGATGCTGAGCAGGTTTTTGTTCAACAGAACAGAAGGTTTTTGTTATTTAGATATTTTAAAATAAGAACATGATTATAGATTGCATTTGTACTACTTTAGAAGAATTCCAAAATTCTATCTTTAATGTAGAAAACCATTCTACTTTCAATAATGTACAAAACAGTTTTGCTTCCATTGAATAAGAATTGTTCATGCATTAAATATATCTGTTACTTGGCTAGAGAATGATGTAAGAGGTTCCCCAAGTTTGTGCAATGTTGTGCTTTAGCAATTTTTTTCTTGGTAAGGCTTTGCAGATTAGATTTCCCCATATACATGGTTTCCTCAGAAAGAATCTGATGGAATATAAGGAGTAGGACCATGTGATACCAAGACGGCAACAGAACTTCACTCATGCCCATAGTATCTCCTTGTAAGAAAAAAATTGCAGTCTCAAAACAGTTTACTTATGTTCATGAGTTCTACAAACCTATGTGGCTTTGTTGTACTGCAGACAGGCAAGAACAGGCCCAATATTCAAAAATTCATCTACAACCATGCTCATATTTATCTACACTGAAAAGGCAAAGTGTGCTGTCAAGTTGGTGTCAACTCCTGGCAACCAGAGCCGTGTGGTCATCTCTGGTAGAATACAGGAGCGGTTTACCATTGCCACCTCCTGTGCAATATGAGACGATGCCTTTCAGCATCTTCCTATATTGCTGCTGCCCGATATAGGTTACCAGCTGAGATTCGAACCGGCAACTTGTGGCTTGGTAGTCAAGCCAGTTCCCCGCTGCGCTATACTGAAGTCCCATTGAAATCTACAGGAATTACATGAAATCAACTGTTTTAAAATTGTTTTCAGTTTTAGTTAGCATAACAAAGGAAAGGGTAATAGGTGATGTAGGTAATATGCTTATTTACAGTCCACTGAGTGCCAATACAGGCAGAGTGTAACCTAGCAGAGTCAAGTGCAGGCTCAAGACATCTATATCAAAATTCCTATTCTACAAGTTAAAAAAGTATGCCGAGAAGTGGCACTTTGCTCTTGGGGCATGCACAAACCATTTGCTGCCGAATCAATTCACATCAAACCGGGCCAGTTTGGCGGCTCAATCGCGAACCGAACCAGAGGCAGTTCAGTCCATGATCGAATTGGACCAAGCCTGGTTCAGGCAAACTGGTTCAGAGTAGTAGAAAGGTTGTTACCTGACCCACGTGGCTGACGGCACTCGCCCCTGCCCCCTGGAGCGGTCCCAAGCATGTGCGAAGCTTTGTTTAGGAAGTCACCTGTGCAACAGTGGCCCACATCCGCAGAGACCGGAACCGGGGTGCCACCACACGGCTTCCTAAATAAAGCTTTGTGCACGCTTGGGGCTGTGCTGGGGGGGAGGGGGGCAAGTGGTGGCACCGGCCAGGTAAGAACCTTTTTACAGCTCTTGCTGGCCCCGCCTGCCTGACCCTTAAAATTTCCTGGATCTCCACCGCTTTACTTGTAAAGGAGAATTCTCATCTGATTTCCCTTTGCAAGTACTAGCCTTCTGAACTGCCGAAATTTGATTTGAAATTCAAGCCAAAGTTCATTTTTGGTTCATGCACACCCCTACTTTGCTCAAACACCCAAGGAGTCTAAATGCATTATGAATGTTTAAAGTTAAACCAAAGAGTTGTCTATTTTAAGATAAATTGATAGCAGCTAATACATACGGACCTTCACACCATATTTAACTTTTCCAGCGTAGTGTTTTATGATAAAGGCAGGCTCCATTACTGTTGGAAATTCAATGTAGGGGTTCCCTTCGTGCTGACGCTTAAACTTGTCTAGCAGCGTTTGATTTGTGGCTTGTGGGAAGCTAAACAAGAGCGGGGAAATAAAGATGTTCTTAAGATACTGTTTTGTGTCTGATGATTTCAGTCCTGAATTAATCATACAAGCATGCACTACTCTTGTGAAACATCCTGCTACAGTGATATATGTCCTGAATCAATCGATAATTAGCAAAATGTGCCTTTCAGCATCTTCCTATATTGCGGCTGCCCGATATAGGTATTTCAGCGGGGATTCAAACCAGCCACCTCTTGTTCCCTAGGCAAGTTACTTTTCCGCTGCACCTTTAGGTGGCCCCTAAAAGAGTACTATTTTTATTTGCAAGTATCACTTCAGCAGGTAAATCCTACAGTGCAATACAATTTGTACACTACAATCATCCCATTTCAGGTACCCATTTTACAGATATTTCATACCCTGTAACACAATGTCATTAAAATAAAAAACTGAGAACCTTAATTTGCTACCAGAACCAAAAGAAGAAGAAATTGATTTCTGTAGACTATTTAGTCACTTTTAGTTGCAAATTGTTGGACTGTTTTTTAAAGCATTATTTTTCCTTGAAATTTTGTCTACCACAAGCGGGTACACAGAAACTCAGAATCTTGCCCCTTCTGCCTGGATGCCACAGAATTATGCACATAGAAAAATCAGGATCTTCTGTTCCTGACTTCCTAGTCCACTAGTTCGCCTTGTTATTTATTATATTTACAGTGTGTACCACTCAACGGACCAGAATTCTTAAACTAGCTTACAAGAACAACATTAACAAAATCTGAAACAAAGATAAAAACAAAACATCCTACTCTAAAACAGCCAGCAAGCAGACACAGAATCAGCAAAGGTCAGACAAGCAGCAATTACAAATTAAAAGCTTGCTGCCTCAACTAATACAACAAAGTCATCAGGTGAGTCTTTCTAGAGAGGGTATTCCATAGGAAGGGGATCACTACTGAGAAGGCTCTCTCCTTGGTAGCCATGCATGCATCACTGTAGATAATACTGAGCTAACTGGACCAATAGTTTGACCCTGTATAAGGCAGCTTCCTATGTGCCTATCAGAACTTCTCTCTGTCATCCTGGGGTAGTTTCACCACCTGTATCATCCTGTCAAATAGTTATGAGAACTTTATCATGCATTAGGTATATATATGCAATAGGATGCTCATAACAAATAATATGGTTTCTGTTTCCAGGCTGCCACTTACTTGCAATGAAGGCAACACCTTGATATACTGATATTGACAAGAATAGGGAGATAGCATACTCACTTGCTTTCCTCATCCAGCAGATGGAGCAATCCTGTTGGCTTTTTGCTGATGAGGTTTATGCAACCAGTGTTGTCTATGTAATCTATGTTATGCCAGCTGATGCCTTCAAGTCTGTATTCCTCCTGGAGGGATAGAGAAAACCACACAACATTTCAGCAGGGTTTACAGTGAAAAAAACCAGGTTGCTTACCTGTAACTTATTATCTCTGTGGGGATCCATGGTCACTCACAACTGGGTCTTCTGCGTCTGTGCTGTAAAGCCATGGAAAAGTCTTTAGGTCCACTGTCCCTTTAAGGCATAGTGATATTGTAGCCTTGAAAGGGAACCTATAGTTCCAGCACTATAGCGCCCCCCCCCCTCTGGAGCCTGAAATGGTCACTGCAAAGAGACTGACAACATCTAGAGGTAGGAGAAGACAGCAAACACACAGCAGCACAGGTATGTAAACAGCATTTGTCAAAATGAAACTAGCAGAGGGGATGGCTGGGCGGGTATTGTGAGTGACCATGGATCCCCACAGAGATAGGAAGGAACATAGGAAGCTGCCATACACTGAGTCAGACCATTGGTCCATCTAGCTCAGTATTGTCTACACAAGACTGGCAGAGGCTTCTCTAAGGTTGCAGGTGGGAATCTCTCTCAGCCCTATCTTGGAGGTGCCAGGGAGGGAACTTGGAACCTAGATGCTTTTCCCAGAGCAGCTCCATCCTCTAAGGAGAATATCTTACAGTGCTCACATGTGTAAGTTTGATCATAAGTTACATGTAAGCAACTTGTTTATCTCTGTAAAGATCAATGGTCACCCACAACTGGGTGAGTGACTAGCTCCCGTGAAGAGGAGGTGGGTGCTAATGGTTACAGTACTTTCTTTAAAACTGCCTGACCAAAATTTGCCTCTGAAGCAAATCGCAAGTCCATAGCATAGTGTTGGACAAAAGGTAGGTCCGAGAACGAGGTAGCAGCCCTGCAGTTGTCCTTCATGCTGATGCCCGACATGTGGACAGCTGAAGTAGCCATGGACCTAGTGGAATTAGCCCTGATCTTGGAGGGCGGCTGAACACCTTGCTTCTTGTAATAAAAGAAGATCAGCTAAACTAGCCAGTTGGACAATTCTTGTCTTGAAATGGCAAGGCCTTTGCTTGTCTCCGTATAGGAGATGAACTGAATGTCTTAGTGTGATTCAAAAAGTAAAGGAGACACTTTCGGACATCCAGGGCATGCACAGAATGCTCAATGGGTGTAGAAGGGTCACAGAAGAACGCTGGTAACACAATGTCCTGGTTGATATGAAATTTGGATACAACTTTAGGACGGAAGTTAGGATCCGGTGAAGAATGACCTTGTCTGAATAGAGTTTAGCATAAGGAGAATCTGCCTTTAGTGCAGCAAGTTAACTGACCTGCCTCACCAACATGATGGCCACTAGGAAGGAAGTTTTCAGGCATAACAGTCTCATGAAAGACGTTAGTAATGGTTCAAAGCGAGCCTCTGTAAGAGTGTACAGCACAAGCAAGAGAGTCCAAGGTTCAATGGGTGGCATCACTGGAGGGTACAGGTTCTTATCACCTTTTAGAAAGAGTCAGGATGGACAAAGACGGATTTGCCATCCCATTCCTGGTGGTGTGCTGAAATGGCATCTAGGTGAACCTTAATGGAGGTGTTAGAAAGTTCCAGTCCTTTGAGATAGGTGAGGTAGAGGAGTATCTGCCATATCGACGCCTTGAGAGGAAGCGTAGGATGTGAGACGCCTCCATTTGAATTTTTAGGACCTTCTCATAGAGGCCTTTCTTTCATTTAGCAGGATGTCTAGAAGTTCAGCCTCCACATGGTCATCGAGAGGGACTTCAGAGCGTGATGGGAGACTTTACCCTCTTTCTCTCGTGAGGAGGTCTTGATGAGGCGGAAGGCGACAGTAAGAGCCTTTGCACAGCTGGAGAAGAGCCGGGAACAATGGTTGCCAGGGCCACTTGAGGCACACCAAAATGCATTGAGTGTGCTCTTGGAGGATCTTTCCTATTATCCTGGACAATAATGGGAAGGGGGGGGGCTACTCTGTCAATGCAGTTGGAAAGCATCTCCTATTGATCCCTTGCCAAGGACTGCCCTAGAGCAGAACATAGAGCACTTAGTATTATCCACTGTGGCAAATAAGTCTACAGTGGATGTAGCCCATGAGTGAAAGAGTGCTGACACAACAGTGTCGTTAAGCTCCCACTCATGGAGGATAGAGAAGGAGACATCTCGACTAAGGGAGTCAGCTAGAATATTATCTTCTCCCTTGATATGGATGGCCATAGGTGCGATACCATAACACAGGCACCAGTCCAGTCATGTGCTGACAAACTGAGCAAGCCTGTGCCCAAGGGGTGCTCAGTAAATACCTCCAACCATAGCAAAAGAGATCCTGTCCCATGAACTTTGTAAACTGAAAGGTGGCAGATAAATGTTTCAAATAAAGAATAATGCACCATCTTTTAGACTAATATTTTAATGTATTCGCTTTTCAGTTCAGAGTTATGACCCACTAATGGTTTTAGACATAACAGGTAGCAAAAGAGAAATTACCGACTATGTGTGTGTCTCTTTAAATATACACAACATGTTTGTCACTACCTGCCTGTAACTGATCATCCTCGCTCTCATGTTGCGTCTGAGGAAGTGGGTTATAACCCACAAAAGCTCATGCATTAAAATATATTAGTCTAAAAGGTACTGCCTTATTTTATTTTGGATATATATAACAGCATTTCACATCTGAGTTCTTCCCCCTTAATAGAATAACTATTATTAATATGTATCACATGTTTTGGCCATTGGCCGTTAATAAAGTATCTATCTAATTAATGTGTATCACATCGGGGAGACTAGAGCACATGCATGCAGGGTTTTTTTTTTACTGTACCTTAAGATAGGAAATATTTTACATTGCAGCACATGCTTGTGTCTAACAAAAAACGGAGCAATACCACCTGCGGATAAACTTAATGTAGGCGACATTTATACAAGAAATCAGTAAGATACTGACTATGTAAACAAATGTTTTACAAACTTACTTGCTCCAGTTTAAAGATGTGCTGATTAAAGTAGTGCTGTAAACGTTCATTTGCAAAATTAATGCAGAATTGTTCAAAGCTATTACTTTCATAATCTTCAAACCCAAAAATATCAAGTACTCCAATGGACAAAGTCTGCAACACAAAAAGATATAGCAAAAATATCACACTAATATCTGAATTTGCCAGATTGCATAAGCACACAATGTTAAAGGACTTGCCCAAGTTGCACAGAATTGGTTAAGAATAAATAAAAATGCACTCTCTGTAAACGTGCAAGGATTGGGAAAACACCTCTGCTTTTCACAAAAGATCAAGCATTTCTCCTCAAGGGGCAAACTGTACTCAAATTCAGTTGTCATTTTACTGAAATGTACGTGGGTGCATTTTGTGCATGCCTAGTTAAAGACAAACCTGGAGCATTCCAATGTTAGAGATGGGTAGAATCTTGGTGGACATTGTGAAAGCAAAGACCTAAATGCTTCATTTACAGTAGCTTGACAATACTGAGGTGCCTATTTATTGCCCCTAAATTATAACATTTCTTTTGTATGCTCAAAGCTTGTGAACATCTACAGCAAGTTATTTTTAAGCATATCTATGGAAATGGCAAAGAACTTCACTCTTAAAGGGTTATGTAGTTGATTACTCTACTAAGTAGTATTTATACACTTGATTTCACAACATGCAGTGTTTCCCCATATTTGAATTATGAATAGCACTGTACATATGCATTAGAATTATAGATATTACTGTATGTGCATTTGAGATAGCACGAGCATCCATCAAACAGAGCATTTACCAAATGAGATAAGTGATTTTATATTGTTCACTACCCAGAAAATGAGTTAACACCAGATAACTATAACTATTCCAATGCTTGCTTTTAAGAACACAATGTACAGTTATCTAGCTAATTAAAGCCTACATTTTCAAATACAAGGGCTGGCTTCAGGTCTTATGGCGCCAATCCCAATTTCTGAAGAACTAATGTAATTCAAAATTAAAGGGTTATCCTCATTTCTGGACTGTATTTCCTTTTGGACAGTGGGCAAGCAACTAGGTCGTGACCCAACAACCCATGGTCACATTCTGGGCTATTGGGAAATTTGGGGATTCCTACAAAGGGAATCTCACTGTCATTGTCCTCTCCTGCCCACCCCCCACTCCCATTAATTAATAGGCTTCCTCCAGAGGTCCCACATAGTCACAGGAGCCTCTGCGAGAAATCTCCCATTTGCAGATGAGGTGGGATGAGACAGCACATCAACCAAAAGAATGTGACACTTTAACCAGCGGACAGAAAAGGAAAGACTATTGCAAGGAGGAGAAGCTGCCACCACCTATGGAGAAGAAAAAAATCTAC
Organism: Hemicordylus capensis; assembly: GCF_027244095.1. Lineage (NCBI taxonomy): Eukaryota > Metazoa > Chordata > Lepidosauria > Squamata > Cordylidae > Hemicordylus > Hemicordylus capensis. Next base: position 15,329,489 of record NC_069666.1, on the reverse strand, counting down.
CACCACCATCTCATAAGAGGGAGGCTTCAGTAGATCCCCTCCTGTGTCCTGGCTTACCCTGGTGGTGGCAGTGACAGCAGTAAAACACCTTCAACTGGCCCACCCACTTCCTCCATTCCACCTATTGCTGCCTCCTCCTCTCCTCCAGTCACCCTTCCTTGCTTCAAATGGGAGCTTTCACTTAAGAAGCCCCCTGCTGTGATGGCCCCTGCAAGCACTCTGCTGAAATTCTGCTTTTGGAGTTTTGAAGGTAGCAGATCTTAAATTCTACATTCATGTATTTGATATACTAAATGCAGAATATGAGAGGAGAGAGTCCTGATGCATACTGGTCATTTTGCACCAGAGATTTATGTCGCAGATTTAAAGCTTTTAAGAAGAGAAAAGCATTTTCTGGAAGGGGAGGGAGAGCAAAATGTTTTGCAGTGCCATAAAGCCTGCAATATTATAAGAAAACCCAACCGGAATATGTTATATGGAACTAACTCCTACAAACAGCAGGTTTCTGTGGCAGATAACGTCACCAGGACATTGTACACTCAAGTCTCATATCAAGTGTGCAACAATGACCTACACAGAGTCTGAACAATTGGGATTTATTTGCAATCTGCTAAGTGCTGAACATTACATTTATCTGCTTGGGGTGCATTAAGCCCATAACCCTAACCTGATTGATGCAGTCAGAAAGGCTATGCATTAAACATTCAGCAGTATAAGAACACTGTGAGCTTATCATCTTATGTCACCTGAAAGCAATTACTGTAGTATTTTAAATGGAAAGTGGGGAAAACTGAGGAATTAATTTATGCATAAAGAAGAAGTGGCAATAATTTGAACTATGCTCAGAAAATGGTAGTCATTAACGCACAGACCTGACTTTTATCATTCAATATCCATATTGCCACTGAGTTTGGATCAGACAATACCATAACCCAGCTCTTCTATGCATGGCGAGAAGCAACAGCGCATGCTTAGGGGAGCCTCCCCACCAACTGTTCACACATTTTTACACGTGTATGTTTGGAAAGCCCAACACACCTAGGCCCAGATTGCATGGCTGACTTCTGAATTTAATCTAGGATATCAAGCGCACAATCTGAGCCTATAGATCAAAGAACATTATGCCTACACTGTGGACAGTTAAAACGGGTGCACCAGTTTAGCACGAGGGAAGGGAATACTGATAAAGAACAGAACATACAGACTTCAGTTTACCTCCGTTCAAGGTTCAGAAGAAATATTCCTTACAGCTTGCCCATTCATTTTACATCTCAAAAGAACTTGATTTTGTAAATAGCTCTGTGACAGGAAGGTGCAACTGGTTCTCTTTTTCTCAAAAGGTCCAAGAAACCAATAGAAACAACCTCTTAAAATATGCCTGGTTGTCCAACACACAAAATCTCTCTTTTTAAAACCAACTGTGTCTCTCTCCCTGAAGTAGTCATTACCCATAATATAGCATAAAGTTAAAAACTGACATTTCTAGAGATTTTTCCATTGAATGTTCCCGATAAAGACATGTAAATTACACACAGGTCAGGGGGTTACCTTGGTGCTCTCCTCCAAGTCCTTGGTATTCAAAAGTGCATGATTAATTCTAAAAACTATCCAATCAAACAGGGCACTGTACAATGATTTAGCCATGGAATTCCTCACTGTAACAGCCTGGAAAATAAAAGAAATAATAATTAGAAATAAAGCCTGATTGCACCACTTCAGGTCTTTTTTAATTTTCCGCATATGAAATATTGCATGTAAGTAGAAAGCTACACTGTCTAGCAGGTTTGGTTAGAATAGTTTTTTCTGTCATTATTAGTATTATTGCAGGGGCATTCAAAAATTGTGTTAAACATTTCAGGATTCAACCACCTCATTCTGTTGCATATATAGACGAGGCTTGAAAGATCCCCAAATCACCAGTCACCTCCCAAAGCACATCTGAACAAGACCACCATCTTGCCTCATTAACTGAAATAGTTTTACTAAAGAGCATCCTGCCCCCCCCCATGCCATCACCCACGACAATCATATTTTTAACAACAGAAGCAAAGACAGCTTTGAAACCTGGTGACTGTAGTCCTACAGCAGATAAAGAACGCCTTAGTATGTTTAATATTCTTTCAAGCAGCTTGCGCAGAGGAGGTAATGCTTCTTCAGAAATACCCTCCAAGATCTGATTCTTGTTCACCCACGCAAAAAGAGGAGAGGGGGGTCTAAAACGTGACTTGCAAAGGTGTAAACGGGGGGTGGTGGTGGTTTTGTGAAAGTTTTGTTCCTCAAACCTTAAGCGTCCCTGGAAAAATGCTCAGAAGAGGAAAAGCCAGGAATTCACATTCAGCAGCCTAATTTGCACATATTTTAATGATCATTTCTTACTTTGCATATCATTTCTAATCCATGTTTATAGAATTATTTATCCATTGACTACAGCAGAATTTATGTGGAGCAGCTCTAAGTTGTTATTAAGAATATTTATACTGTACACTGCTTCTCAATAAAGGAGTTCTCAAAGAGTATAGCAAAGCTGTAAGAAAATGGTTCTCTGTGTGAAGAGGGTTCACAGTCTAAAACCTAAATACAATCCATAAAAGAACCTTATATGTGCCTGAAAAAGGCACCTTTTTCCCCTGTTAGAAGAGATAGGTTTTGGTGCCAGTTAAAGGAAACGCAAGTGTTTCTGGCAGTGGAGTCTGAGTGTGGGACACTACCAGAAAAAACCTCTTAAAGAATGTTTCAACTGCCACAATCTGTTTAACCGAACTTCTTCCCCCATAGTGTGAACTCTGCAACATGTTCAAGGAAGTCAAATTTTATTCACAAATTTTTATTCACCTTGATTTTATAGAAGGAAAGGAAAAGAGGTACTGTTTGCCAACTTTTTCCTTACTTGCCCCATACAGCTTCTAAAAGAAAAATGTTTCCCCTCTCAATTCAATTATGTCAAGAGTGTGGAATTACTGAATCTTCACTGTGGCTAAATTCAGTGTAAGTTTTACTTTTGATGAGGCTTGCCCAAATATTGGCTAAGGCTTGCCCAAATACAGGCACCCAGAAGTTTCAAGTTTTCGGACACAAGCTACAAGGAACTCTTTTCTTATGTCCGTGTATTTTACTTTGGGACACATCAGAAACCCTTAACTATGATAATGAGACTATTCAATCCTCCCCCAGGCATAACCTTGGCCCAATATTCATGTCACCACGGCCGTATGGAAAACACAAAGACACTGCCAGTTCTTCCTGCACTGCCAGGATAATGCAATAAGCCCCAGACCAAATAGGAAGAATTTATTCTGTAGCTCTTTCACATGCCCTAAGAATTAGTTCTAGAACAGGAAAGAATTTCAACATGGACACTTGGCAATTCCCAAGGGTATAAGAAGGAGTGTCACAGCTGTGGAGTCCACTTGGCTAGAATAATGTGAATACCAAGCCATGGGGTGGGGGTGGGGAGTGAATGCTTGTCTGGACAGCATTCATGCTTGTCCTGGTCTATGGTCAATAGAAATGATAGTAGCAGATCTGTGGGTCAGTTGTGACCATCGAGATTTAAAAGAACCATCACAGCAAAGTTTTTAAAACACAAGAAGTTCTGGTAAGAACGAATCTGCCTGCTATAATCAGAAATCCTTAACTATGATAGTGAGACTATCCAATCCTTCAGCCCACTGCTGCCTCAAACGTTCACATATATGTTATCTTAAATTGGGGTCGACAACATTACAAACTACACCACTGACGTGTCCCTACAACTGTACCAAGTTTGGTTCAAATCGGTCCAGGCATTGCAAAGTTGTTAGGGATAGGGGGACACAGACAGACAGAAAGCTGGGTGATCTCATAAGCTTATTTTCCTTAAGGAAAGTAGGCTAAAAACCCAAAACAGCCTGTAGTTCTCTCAAAAGCTACTAATCCTAGCCTGGGCATGTAGCTTGACAAACTTGCCTCGCAAGCTGCCTTTTGATGCATGCGCATGTGTGCACACACGTACATACACACACAGAGACAGAGAAAAACACTGTGGGTGAGTGAGGAAGGTAGGACTGGTAAAGCTTAAAAGTCAGCAGTTGCTTCACTGTCAACCAACAATGTAAATCAACACTGGATGGGACTGGAGCAATGCATCAGGGTACTAGGATTCAAACCCACAGATGATCCTGAACATGAAGCTTGATGTTGCACATGGATCTTGCCACTGCCAAGATCTAATCACAAAGGAAAGCACATCTATTTATCCATTTAAAATATTTCTCTACTGCCCAAAACTTGAGTCTCTGGGCAATTTACAATTAAAATCGTTTAAAACATGTGACCAGCAAATAAGTCTCAAGAACAATAAAGTAAAGCAACTTTAAAGTAAAGATACAGCATGGCCTGAATCATAGAATACTTTCCAGATCAGACTTGTAATAAAAAGGGACTCTTGCTGCTGTTCCCTGATACAGACTTGCCTAACCTCTCCTTTGCCTTGCTGTGCCCAGTTTTACCTCCCTCACTTAGCAGGTGCTGGGCTACAAACTAGGGTTGCCAATGGTCCTGGATTGGCAGAGATGTCCCATATTCCAGGGGGAAAGTGGTTCATTTTCCCCGGCTGGTGCAGGGGCGGCCGGCAACTTCCAAATCACTCACCAGTGCCAAGCTCTCCCTTTGCACCCACGGCCACTTGGAAGCTCTCCAAGGCACAGGGATAAAGCCAGGCTGCTGTTCCACTCCCACTTGATGATCAGCTGTAGACTAGGTAGGCTGGGCTTCTGGAAGCAGAGTGGCTTCTGGGCAGCCACGCTGTTGTCTCTGTGCTGGCCAAGGAAAAGCAGCCGGTTGCTCCCCTGTGCCTCATCACCACTGCTGCCCAGTGTGCCTGCCATTTGACCTGCGGCACTTCAAAATCATGGAGAAGATGCCCGTATGCGTGCTCACGTGGGTGGGAGAAATTTATTCCCCTCCCTTTAATATCTCTGGAATGACTTACCACAGAGCTTTGAGATCAAGCACAGATGTAGGGAAGGGCTGAAGGACTCTGTGTATTGAATTTGAAGCAGATTATTCAATCTACTGGGCTTTTTGAAAAATAATTTTGAAACCTTTAAAACTTCAAAAAAGTTCTATAAGTGGCTTGTTTCAAGAAAATTACCAACGCTCTGGAACTGAAAACTGCCCCCCTCCCTGAACCATCATTCCACCCCCATGTGGAGGAATCTACCCTTTGCCTTCATGAAGAAAGGTAACACACTCCACTCTTATGCCCAACTCTTTAGATCTCCTTTAATGGCTTGGCATAGGGCTTTGAAATTGGGCACAGATGTAGGAGAGGGTAGCAGGAACAGGAGCATTCAATTTCAAGAAGTTGGTCATTGCACTGACTTTTAATGATTCCCCCCCCCCACACACACACACTGTAGTAAAGCTGACAGAGTGAGTTACTTCTGTCCATAAAGTACTTCACACTTAGTGAAAGTGGAACTGATTATTACATCTGAACAAACAGCCAGCAGTATTTCTCCTCTTGTATTCTGAAGCCATGGCATGGGGCCTATGGGTTCTTTTTTTCTATAGCAAGTTGGTGTGTGATCCAAGGAGATATGTGTTTGAACGGTAAAGCAAGGCTGCTGCTGCTTCTCTCCACTCCAACCAGGTTTGTGCATCAAGAATGCTGTGTGAAACTATGGGGCTTTTTACAAATGCACTCTCTCCCAGACCTGTGGGTTTGTGGTGAATTTATCAAGGTGATATGTGGATACATTGGGACCTGTGCAGTTATTTCCCTGGAAACGCTCAGTGCTGCACTTGGTATCAAACTAACAAACCAACACGTGAATGGTGTAGGTGTGAGAGTCCACGGAACTTGTGCAATTTCTCCCCTGGAAATGCTTAGTGCTGCACTTGCTCTTGGGAAAGAATGGTTCAGAAGGTGTGTGGTGTAAACGTTTCTTCTAAAAATGCTCTGTATTGCACTTGGTCTGTATGAATGGCCCCACTCCCCTGAGATGACCTGGCCCCAAGACCGGTCCCTGATTCAGGCCACGGAATGTTGGCAGCCTAGTTAGAGACAGACATGCAAAACCAGGAATGGGTTATATGTGTCAGGAATAATTTAGAAATCTCCCCACCAATTGTCTATATCTCCCTAGGGAAACCTGCCTAACACTTAGTACCTCTGGATTTAGAACATGTTCTCTAATAAACAACCCCTCTACACATACACACACACAAACAGGGACTGAATACGATTTCAAACAATGTTTGAGAGTCCAGAGATTAAAATTTTCCATCATTCTACTCTGCCCATTATTAAGTGATAGACTCTTTGCATATGCTACAGTGTAAAGAGATGAAACAATCCAGCTTCTCTATGCAGAAGAGCTGGCCTTGTGAGAGCAAGCATGAATTGTCCCTTTTGCTAAGCAGGGTCTGCCCTGGTTTGCATTTGAATGGGAGATTACATATGCGAGCACGTAAAGATATTCCCCTTAGGGGACAGAGCCGCTCTGGGAAGAGCACCTGCAGATTTTCACAGAAAAGGTCCCAAGTTCCCTCCCTGGCATCTGCAGATAGGGCTGAGAGAGACTCCTGCCTGCAGTCTTGGAGAAGTCTGTGTAGACAATACTGAGATAGATGGGCCAAAGGTCTGACAGCTTCATATAGCTTATGAAAAGTTTGTTTATGAAAACCAAATAAAAGGAAACAAATTAAAGTGCCAACAATATAGTTTAAGAGAATTGTTAAAGCAGCATTTTAAACATATGATGAATCAGGCATGTTGTCCTCTCCCCACTCCTGTTTTATCTCACTTTGTTCTTCCGTTTCCTGTGTTCATGTCATCTCTTACAAATGCGTCTAAAGTGATGCCAAAGCCAAACACACATGCCAACCATCAGCCCCATTCTCAGATGATAGGTTCAAGACCACTGTTTGGCCTCAAGTATTTCTTAATAGAGCCTTGTTTCAAATATGGCTGCTTGCAAAATCATTTGCTTGTATGCTCATGAGGGACCCCCTCAATCCCAGAGGACAGAGTATGTACTTCACATTCTGCTGATTCAAGTCTCCCCCTCAAGTTCCATTTCAAAGAGAAGCATTGTTATAAAAGTGCCTTTAATAACAACAGCATCCTCAGAACAGAGGCCCGCCATCTTTGGCAGAGGCCCAGCTAAGCTTTTATACATATTCACAGAAACCATTAGAAAAAGTATCTTCCTGCCTTGTGCCTTATTTGCTTGCTTATTTCTGGAATTTAGCAAAGTGCTACAAGAAACATTGTTTCAAAACCGGAGTGTGCTATTTTAAGAGAAATTATGGAGGGAAAACGCCACTGAGGTGAGGAGCAAGTAATATTCTGCCAGTTCAAAAGCAATACTATTTTGTGTTAAGTCAGAAACACATTTTAGTACCGAGAGTCCTTATTGCAACAAAAAGCCAAAATGAGGCAAAACAGTTCTTTTTCAAGGCTTTTTTGGTGGGGCAGGGTGGAGAGCCTGGAAAGGATGATACTTAGGACAACGTTTTGCTGACTGGATTCACAACATTTTGCATGGCTCACACAATAGAGAGCTGCAGTTCTTGCTAGCCATTTAAAGGTCACAGCCATTTGCTAATCTGTAAGAAAACATTTATCATTGTCAACACAAGGCTTGAGAACAAGCAGTGGCACTTCCCATGCCATGCCCGTACTTCTGGGCAGATGTCTGGTCCCCCACAGCCCCTAGACCCTCCAAATCCTCTGAATTACGTCTTAGGCTGCCATGCGCAACTGGGCTGGGGGCGGCTGTAGCAGCAGGGCCTGGCCTAGCGAGCAGCCCACCGACAGCTGCGCACACCTGTGCTATGTGCACAGGTAACAGCGTGGGGTTGAGAAGTCCACCAGAGCCACACAAGGGAGCGGAGCGAGCTGTGAACCAGCCAGAGGCCCAGAGCTACAATGAGGCTGGGGCCCCCCAGAGCAGGCGAGAGGCAGACAGCCTCTCCAGAGGCTCCAGAGCTCCCAGGCCGAGCAGCACTTGGCTGGGGTGGCAGCAGTGACCACAGGGCAGACAGATGCGTGTAGAGTGAGGGGAGAGAAAACAGTCCCAGTGGTCAAGCAGGCATGCCGTCCAGTCAGCCAGCCAGCCAGCGCATGCCTCCTTTGCTGGGTTGCCAACTTGTGCCACACACACCCAGACCACCAACGTGAGAGAGAACAGGTAAACCGAGTGCTGGGTACTTTGAGCCAACTTGCATTCCAGGCAGGACTGAGTTCTCATATTGTGCTGTGTGGGTTGGAGTCAGTGAGTGAGTATGAATGCGTGCTAGGACTCCAAGAGGGATCTGGTGCTTCAACTGTTAGTGTCTTTTCTGGGTGCTTGGGTGGGCGTGGGCGTGGCTGGTACTCGGTCCCAACTTCTTTTCAAGCACTTTCCCCATCACATTGTTCAGTCCTCAACTACAGTTTGGGAACTAAATCTCATCTGGTTTTTGCAAGGCACCTTTTTTCTTCTTATTTTCCTATCCTTCCATCCCTCCTCACCTCTCTATTCAGTCTGTTTCCCTTTCCTGTGGGCCCCTCCGCCATTAGAAATAGTTTGGGAGATGCTCACAGTTTGGGAATGGCGGGGGTGGGCTGCACTGGCAGCAGTTTGAAGAAAGGTTTAGAATAAACCCTGCTGGCTGGGTATGCTCCAACTCTTTGTTGGATTGTGCTGCTGCCTGGGTGTCTTAAGAACAATAATGCCAAACCAATACTGGAGTAAAGCAGGTGGCACACTGGATGTTAAAAACTTACTAAACTACCATCACAAATGCATCTCAGCATCATGCTCCAGTGAACCTTTGTGTGACACTTGAGAGTCCAGTGATACCAAGTAACTTATTTTAACTTGCAGGGTTCCTGTGCCTTTCATAGATAGAATTTTTTCCTGCTGAAGGAAAATGATGGGAAATGCTTCACTAGTTTAATTTCTGTCTTCCAAGCAATTGCTAAAGGCAGAGAAGGCCTGCCTCAAAAGCAGGTGTCTTACATGGTGAATAAATAGGATTGCAGAGGAAGAGATCTATTTCACTTGGTTCAGAAAGGTGTATCTCTTGGTACAGTCTAAATTTCCGAAGTTTTCTAATGCACTCCATTTCCCATTACTACTGTTGTGTGCAAACTGCAGTGATGCTAGTGGCAGGATTGTTCTTGCAAAGTTTGGTATCTGTAGGTGATGTAAGTTAGAGTTCTGTACTTTCTATGTACCTTTAGCTGGGATCAGTAGTTTCTAAAAATTACTTGGAACACTTTGTAGTCGCTTGAACTAATTCTGTTTAGTCAAGGAGAAGGTGCTCTTTGCTTAGTTTTCATCACAAAGGAAGTGCATCTGTGTTTGTATCTGTATAAATGCTGGAGAATCCTATTCCTCCTCTGAGGATTTGCTTGCTACACTTTGTTTATTCTGCAGGTGCTTTCATTATGTCCAAACATCCATATCCAAGTGGGTCCTGGCAAGATCTCATGAGAAGGATGAAAAGCAAAAGAAAGCTCTTTGTCAATGGCTGTCTGGCAGATCTGTAGCAGCTGCTGCTTCTACATCAGCAGCTGGACCAGTAAAGCAGCAGAAGACGACCCATCAGAAGCTGCTGATCCTATATCTGGAGTTGAGACAACTAGTAATGTAGCAGGAAAAGATCCATTAGAAGCTGTGGCTTCTACATCAGTAGCTGACTGGAGATGACACAGCAGGCCTGCAGAGCAAAGACTCAGGAACAGATTCTCCATATTTTAAATTGACATATGATCCTGCCACTTGGCCTACCAAAGTAAATGACAGCACTAGGTTATTTCTGATAGAAAAAGGTCCTCATCAGAATTGAGAACAATTATTCTTTTTGCGAAGATGAACATGGCAGACCATTCATAGCAAGCTGGTTTTACAAAGTGCTTCCAAATGGTGAAAAGATAACCAGAAGCTGGTTAATATTCACTGAAATAAAGAAGGCACTGTTTTGCTTTTCTTGCATCTCATTCATGGACAAATCCAATCTTCTGACTGCTTTCTCAGATCTCAGCAAGGGTTTTACCTCTTGAAACATCCACTTCATTAACATTCTTCCTTGCATAGGACATGCATGTGGAAATGGAAAGAATGTCTAACAGGCTAAAAAGGTGCAATTGATTATCATTTGCAAGCCCAGATGAACAGCGAAATAAATAAATGGCGTGCAATACTGAAAAAATTGCTGCATATTATTTTGTATTTGTGTGAAAGAAACCTTTCCCTATATGGAATAGTGAATACATATGGTGATGACCCTCGCAATGGTAACTTAGGATTAGTGGAGCTTTAAAGTAAATTTCATCCTGTTTTGCCCCAATATGTTACTTCTGCAAGAGAGTCTTCTGCCAGGGTAGTCTCGTACTTTTCAAGTGACATTCAAAATGAATTTATAGCCATTTTAGCAGAGAAAGTAAAAACCACTATACTGGCTGACATAAAAAGAAGCAAATACTTTTCAGTTATGATTGATTGCACTCCTGATATTTCTCACATGGAGCAAACCAGTAAAATCATGATGCAAAGAGGAATCTGGCTTAAGTTTAGGAATCCATCAGTAAATGTGTTCTTTCATTTTCTCTGCTGCAGGTTTTCAGGTAGCAGACAGAGCCACGTGTTCATAGTTCTCAAACTGTTGCTAGAAGTTGTTAATTGAGGTTCCATCCATGTTGCATTTGAATTCATTGGCATGATGTATTTAATTACAGGGTATTGAAAAGTTTTATTTTCTATTGTGAACCTTACTGGAAAGCTGCAAGTGCTTGACAGGGCAAAAGAGCTGGATCAACTGCCGATTCAGAAGGCAGGTGTTTCAAGTTGGGCTGTTTTTTCCCTTCATTCAAAACCGTTTTGGATCAGTTAAAAATTGGACTCTTGAGACGCGGGGGCGGGGGGGGAGTGGAAAAACCAATGTGGCATGGGGATAAGTTACATGCTGAAACGTTTCTGCTAACACATATCCTTTATAAAAGTCTTGTTTTACATATTTATATTCTTTCAAATTCAGTGCTTAAAAATTGGATCCTTTAGTGACAAGGTGGAGGAAAATATGTGGGATGGGAATATGTTTTTGAAATGTTTCGGCTGATGCATATACTTGTTTTAAATCCTTACATTCTTGTGAGGGCTCTTTTGGCCCTTAAGAATTCATGAGTTAAATACTGCATGTGTCACTCTGTGTGTGCACACAGGGGGATGATGCTTATCTTGCAGGGGAGTGGGGTGTGTGTGCAAAAGATCATTAGGTCCAAGCTCCAAAATTACCTAGCTGCACCTCTGAGAACAAGTAGCAGGAACTAATACAAGGAGGGAGTCAAACCATTCCTTTTGTTTTGTTTGGTTCTAGTTCAGTTGTAACTGAAGTTAATCTTGGTTGCTCCTAGTTCTGTCTAATAAAATTTCAGCACACATAAACCAACTGGTTCAGTTTCAGATCACATGGGGAAAATGTAAATGTCATTCACTTTATGAGACCAAATTACATCTGATAAGGTGATTCATTTCACTGCAACATTACATCTTACTCTTAATGATGTATGGCTGAACATACCAGACAGGAAAAACAATTTGTACAGGAAGTTGCCATATGGTGATCCTGGACTATGATTTGATGCGGAAACATATGATCGAAACCTTAACAGATAAACACAACCCACTATTTGCTTGCTTGTTCTCACGAATTCCACCACCAGATTCCTTCTCTATAGCTTATGTATTATGTAGCTGGTTTTTGATTGTAAGAAAGAAGCTCTACCTTCTCTATACCCTACCTTATATCCAGGAACTAGGTTATTTCACTCTGTACCGTTTGGGACCCTGCATAACTGTCAAAGGTGAAGCCCGTCAGGGAACTTGCTGTAAAAATCTTTAATGCCAATCCTTAAGTGAAATGTTAGGATAGGTTTTGACAGCAATGTGGAAGTGCTGAAGACTCTGACTGAGTGCGTGGGGGAGAACACTCTGCCAGTAGCATTTCTGCTGTCCTCCACAAGGTTTATTGCCACAGTGTGTTCCACTATGGATTTCAGCTTTACAACAGCACTCTTCCAATCTGCATTTGCAGTCTGCAGCACCCATTTTCCAGGGACATGAACAGGGCAGACATTTTCCTGTTACAACCCTTGTAAATTTACCAAATTTAAGTAATTTGTCACACATACCTCTGCCAGTTTATATGGCAATACAAGCTTCTCTCCCACAGTCACTGTCTTTCTTGTAACTAGTGCTTCAAACAACATTTCTTCTTTCACCTAATTAAAAAAAGAATCCAGCATTAATCACAATCTTAGAAACAACACAAAAGGTTAAGTCTTAGAGTTGAAACAGACAATGTGCTTAGAGCACTAATGTTATTTGGTCTATACACTTGATACTGAAATCTACACACTCAAGTTGGTATGTTACATTCGGTTCTCTAACTTCTAAATTATTCCCCCAGCAATAATCTCTGAAGGATGAATGACTCCAATGGTCTGACTCGGTATAAGGCAACTTCCTGTGTTCCTATGACTCTTGGGAGCACTGTAAACATTAGGTAATATCCTATAGCTCTCTAGAGTGATCAAATATTTTCACTACCTAGTACCCATATAAAGGTCCTCATTTTAAAAATAAAAGGCAGTCTATGCTACTCATGAAATGGGGCCTATATTCAGGCTAGAACTAAAGCTTCACACAGATTAAAAACTTTAAGGTCGATCTTAAAAGGAGCTATTGTATAACTAAGAAATGCCACATATGCGTATCCTGAGAGTATTTCTATTATCTTTGACAATCTTCTTCTCCTTTCAATATTCCATGAGCTGGGTCGATAGTCCTCCTACTGTATTAATCAGAAACTGAAACCAACAGCAAGTGGGCCAGTGGCCATGAAATGAGCCTATGGATTTTAACCAAGGTATCCCAGATCTAAACCTATGCACACCATCACACCACTCTTTAGTAACATTAAAGAAACTGATTCTCTTGAAAAGGGATTTTACAGTAGGTTCACAAGAGACAAGAGAAGATACTTCACCACATAATTCACACAGAATTCATTGCCACATATGTGGTGGTTGCCATTAGGAAGACTAGATTTTTATCTTCCACTAATTTATCAATGGCTATTAGCCAAAATAGCTTAAATGAAGAATCTGCGTGCACAGGCACTGTACCTCAGTTTATCAAATGATACCTCAACTTAACTGGGGACAAATGAGGGACAGCCATGAACTTCATAGCCTTCTTGTGAGCTTCCAAGAACATCTGGCTGGCTACTGTGGGGCTACATTCATCTTGGACTAAATAGTTTCATGAAATAACCACCTTTTCAAAGAGGCATGGGATTAAAGGAGCAGGCCCTTTTTGACAGATGTGTCACACTTTTTCTTGTGCTGGCATGCACATAAACATCTTCACACACAAGGGCCAGGTGTGCTTTGCACACCACATTATTCTGACATTTTCCACAATGGGGAAGATGGCCCACTGCCTTATCAAGTGATGGCAATACAACTTCCATGGTTTTACAAGCGGATTGTCTCAAATGATTCCAGAAAAGAAAGCAAATTAGGCATAACTGTATTTCCAAACAGAGATACCGTTGTATAGTTATGACATCAACCCACTACGTAGGACTTTGCCTAATGATTAGTCCAGACTTCCCGATAAGATGGGGAATTAGAGTCAACCAGAGGCAAGCTTAAAATGAAATCATAATAAGGCAAAGTAGCAGCTCCATTAGAGAGGCATCCATGCGCCTGTAAAGCCATCCAAATACAAAGAACGTAAACTAAAGGTCCGGGGCAGAAATTGTTAAGCAGAGTTGTATATCTGAAGAGGTTAGACTCCCTTGTGTGTTATGATTCACTGAAAGCATTTCATTCCTTTTGGACACCAGTTCACATTCCTCTAACACAGTATCTGTAAGAGACACCATTTATAAAGCTTGTCTTCATAACACTCTCAGTCTAGTAAAAGAAAAAGAAAAATATAGTCTCAAAGAATAATTCTCTCTCACACACAATTCTAAGTTCGTTCCAACTTCAAAACAAAAACTGGCTCAGGCTAGAAGATTTCTTGAACCTTTGACCTTGGGTTCCCTTACAAAAAGGCCAGTATGAACAAACTGTTCTTTAGATGACTGCACATTTCACAGCAGAAACAGCCAAAGTCTGCAGACAGATCAAGGATGTATATGGATACTGCCCTTTAAGCAAAGTATTCTTGATAAACAAGCCTATACAGTCTATATCAGGCCTGCTCACCTTAGGCCCCCCCCCAGCTGTTTTTGGACTACAACTCCCATAATCCCAGCCACAGTAGCCAATAGCCAGGGATTATGGGAGTTGTAGGCCAACATCTGCAGGAGGGCTAAAGTTGAGCAGGCCTGGTCTATATCCTTTTAAAAGCCAGTTCAGGGATGACATTATATTCACTTGACAATGGATGCTAGAATGTGGCTTCCACCCAAACCTGTAATGTGCACCCCACAAGAACAGGGGAACATCAGAACATGGGAAGCTGCCTTTTACCAAATCAGACCATTGGTCAATCTACCTCAATATTGTCTATATCGACTGGCAGCTGTTATCTAAGCTTTCCGGCATGAGTCTCTCCCAGCCCTACTTGGAGATGCCAGACATTGAATCTGGGACCTTCTAATAGATGCTCTACTTTCAAGTTATGGCCCCATATCTTACAGCTGACAGGGCTCAAATACAGTCACCCATCCAAATGCAAACTAGAGCAGACCCTGACAAGCCAAGACAACAATTCATGTTCACTACTGCAAAACCAACTCTTCTCAGCAGGAGAAAGGAGGCAGATATGCAAAGATAGCTAGAGCTAAAGCTGACAGCAAACCCAAGAAGGTGCATCTATCTACTTCTCCTAATTGTACTGCATTACAACCAGTGGCCCCTCTAATTTTTAATCTGTGTGCGGAATGAGTTCTGTTCTGGGTGGAAGTATCAAGGCAGCATGTGTGCACATGCATTCAGAAATGCGGTCTTCCTGATTCAACCTGAGCAGGATCTAAAACTGAGCAGACATCAAAAAACTTGCGAGCACACACACATGCACACACTAGAGGGAACAGTGATTACAACTGTATCGTACCACTTTCTGGAGGGAGCTCCAGTGCATGTTCCTTTCCTGCCCTCTCCTTTCATTTCCATTTGAACAAACACTGAAGCTAGCAGCAAGATGCTTTTCAACCCATGCACATGCACAAAACAGCACTCCTATTTTGAAATCTCTCTGCAGCACACTTTTGCCTATCGAGCATGCAAAATATTTTACCAGTAAATAACATTCCAATCACAGACATAAATTTCTGTTGTAGAACAGATGAAGCAATGGCGCAAAATAAAACCTAAAGTGATGACATGTGGATGAAATCTCAGGTCCATGAAAGTGGTGCGCAATCACCAACATTTGCTATTGTAAGGAATAAACTAAACCCGTCTGGCAGCATTTTGTTGAGATGGCTCCTTTGCTGTATAAGACTTGGTTATTTTTAAATGACAATTTGACAGATGTACCCTTTGCAATCTCAGCTTTCCAAATTAAAGCGCTTTAAACCTCTGCCAGCCCAAATAACAGCTCTCAACACTTATCTGAAATATTCAAGTGTGTTTCCTTACAGTATATCAACAGCTCACAGTTCTTAAAGTGGCTATGAATAAAGAAGCTTTGTGCTGCCATTCTGTTTTCCCCAATGTAGGGAAGAAGGGCTGAACTGCAAATGATTTGTCCATGATTGCTGGAATCAAACATAGGGAGGAATTCAATCCAAATATCTGGCTGTATTCAATATCCATAAAATATCAAATTCAGATGTGTGTTCAACATTAAGCACTAGGTCTGGTCTACACAAGTACAGGTGGGAGTATGGACTTCACCAATTCAAGTCGGGATCAAAATCTAATGCTTCTCTGCCTTTAGGAAAGCTATCATTCAGGAAAATGCTGGGCTGCAAGCTCTATCTCCCAGATATGCTAGCTTGTTACTTGCAGATATATTATTTTTTTAATGGGGATGTATTCTAAAGCGTCGGTCCCCACACCCCACATCTGCAATCTAGAATAGCACAAACTATCCAAATACCTCATTCACCTGCCCAGGCCTGATATTTAAGGTGTTGGGCCACTACAGACTATCTCCTGCACAGATACCAAGGACTAAATAGTGAGGAGCGTTTGGGACTAACTTGTATACATGGAGATATGGGGCTGCTTTTTCGGGGCACTTTGCTATACTTATGGCACAAGGCAGCAACTCTGTAGGATAACAAGTTACTCACTCGTTAAGGAAGGGCTATGCCATGAGAACATCAACAGCTGACACTTAATTCAATAGACCCTGATTTCTTAATGAAAGTGTCTGTTGGATATGGTCTGTGTTTTAAAAGTCATAGTATAGTAGTTTGGAGGATACAATAGTTATACAAAATTGAGTTCTACAACAGGAATAAGGTGCATATTGTGCATTACATACAAGTAGCCTTGCTAATTTGTGCTCTCAAACTAACTTGAGAGCTGAGAATAGATTTCCCTTCTGTTTCAAGGATCTTCATGCTGGCAGCTGGGATCTAATAACTGCTCAATATGAACTAAGAGAGCAAAACACCATCTATATCCCATGTGTTCCAAGACAGAATATATGCTCTCTTGACAACATTAATCTATGCACCATGTGCACACAGCAAGGAAGACTGAGGCATTATGATGTGGAGATGGCAGACAGCTTTAAAAGGGGGATTTTCATGAAAGGGTACTGTCATCAGTTACCATTAACCAATATATAGAACCTCTAAGTTTAAATACATAACGTTTCTCAAACCCAGGCAGTTGCTAGGGTACAAAGCACAGAGTTGGGCTCTTGTTTTCAGCCTGTTTAATGGCCAGGCTGGTTTATTTATTATTTATTTGATTTGTATACCGCCCCTCCAAAATGGCTCAGGGCGGTTGTGGGCTTCTTGGAGATACCCTGCCAAGCTATTGCTGGAAACAGGATGCTGAACTTGGGCTATGATGCGATCCAGCAGAACCCTTAACCCATGACTGTGGAATTCAATTTCTCTGGAGATTCTCTAAAGTTTGAACATCAGAAGCCTTGCAAGACCTTTTAAGTTGAATTTATTTTTTAGAAGAAGAAATTAAAAAGTAGATATGGGATTCAATTTTTGATAAGTTTTCTAGTTTAAGAGGATACTCTGTGTGTGGATTCAACATTGTTACCTGCCCTGGTCTTTTTCTGGGCTAAAAATCTCAATTAAAAGTGTTACATTCCTCATGTGACAATATGATGCTTTGCAATGGGACACTTTCTGTGAATTTTCAAGTTTAATATTTAACCTGAATATTAAATCTTATTAAAATTAAATCTTATTAAATATAAGTTTAGTATAATATTGTCATGTATTTGTTAATATTACACGACAAATAACTGATTAAAATAAACTAGTCAGCCTTTCCTAAGATGTCCTCCAAAATCCAGCAATAAAATGGAACTGAAGTAGCCAGATCAAAAGCCTACTATCAGTAGAGTCTGAAGATGTTATAAAACTCTACCAGACCACATATTTGATATCTATCCGTATAAAGAAATTTCTACACATATATTTAACAGCTTTTATTCAGGAAAACCAGTTGCCTTGGCTTGCAGGAGAGACAAGGATAACAAACTATGTAGGAATAAGAATATAGGGGATTCTCAAGGGAATATATTTGTACCAAGTTAAACTAATAAATATATTCCTCAGTCTACTACAAAAAATTACTACAAAATAGTAAATTAGAGACATTCTCAACTTCCTTGACTAAGAATGCTGGATTCAATTTCCATTTCCATTATTTTTCAGGGAAAGGTTACTTTGTGACCCAATACTTTATGATATATTAATAATAGTACTATCCATTAACCTGAAGTGACTCAAGACTTCACTTAACATCTACAGACTTACATAAACCCAAATATATTATGTTGATTAGAGTGATATTTAGCTAACACATTTTCTCCTGACAATATTAACACTGCCAAGTTCCCATGAATTTAAAAAAAAAATCCTCTTCCAACCAGAACCTTGCTCTGACCTCACACATGCTTTATTGGGTTTTCCTTCCATGCTGTGATTAGTGCTAGTTCCTGGCCTCTAATTTGACCTCTGGGCATCCTCCTGATTTTTATTCCAGCTAGTATGTCCTGGATTAACCCTAGTACAAACTGCTGTTCTCTTTAACACACTAATCCTGAGGCTATTCTACTGTTCAAATCCCACTATGCTGCATCAGTTCCTGACTCTATATCACCCCAAGACTGAAAAAACACCACAAAAGAAAATACACGAAATGTATTTTAGTTTCAGGTGCATATGTTTAATGTTAACCGCCCAGAGACGAAAGTTTGGGTGGTATTTATAAACAAAGTAAGTAAGTAAAGTCTTAGCTTTAGCAGGCACATTATATGGTGTACCTATTACAACTGTAACATGAGAAGCAGCCTTAAAAACATCAATAAATGAACCTTGATATCCACTGAGATTGAAACATGATCTCATGTTTTATGACTATCTATATGTGGCACTGAGTCTAAATTTATCTACGAAAGAAACTAGATCAGACTGAACATTAACATACAAGGTTACAAAAAAACCACAACCCTTTAATTTCATGTTTATTCGGAAGCTCCAATTATGTCAATGAAATGCGCTTCAAAGTAAGTATACGATTGCAGTGAATTTATTATGGAAAAGCACATTATATCAGTTCATCTTGAATAAGGAAACAGAAATGAAGCTGATCTGATGCACTCCTGAGTTAACATTAACTCACCACTGACTGAGTTAATGCGCTTTTATATTAAGTTTCCTTCAAGTACCCCATTTATCTATTTAATATTTTATTTGTACATCAACCCAAACTTCCATCTCTGGACAGTTTACAGCAACATAAAATTAAAACAAAAATTATGTCTGGAGAAAAGAGCTGGTCTTGTGGAAGCAAGCATGACTTGTCCCCTTAGCTAAGCAAGGTCTGCCCTGGTTGCATGTGAATGGGAGACTAGAAGTGTGAGCACTGTAAGATATTCCCCTCAGGGGATGGAGCCGCTCTCGGAAGAGCATATAGGTTCCAAGTTCCCTCAATGGCTTCTCCAAAATAGGGCTGAGAGAGATTCCTGCCTGCAACCTTGCCGAAGCTGCTGCAAGTCTCTGAAGACAATACTGAGCTAAATAGACCAATGGTCTAACTCAGTATATCGCAGCTTTCTATGTAAAACCTTAACACAATTTAAAACCACAAGACTAGTTAAAAAGCTTGGGTGAAAAAATGTGTCTTTAGAAACTTTTAAAAAGTTGTCAGAGACGGGAAAGTTCTTATTTCAGGAGAGAGAGCATTCCAGAGCAGGGATGTAGCTAGGGGAGAGGGGGCCCAGGTTTGCCCCTCTCCCTGGCGGCCCCTTGGAGTGAGGGAGATAATGAAGGGAGGGGTGGAGCTGGGGGCCCTCAGGACCTGGGGGTGCCCAGGTTCTTTGAATCCATCTGTTCGGTTCTAAGTAAGTAAGTAAAACTTTATTTTGGTCATAGACCAGCAATACAACAATATAACACGAATGAGAAAATAATAATAAGTTATAGCTACACTCCTGTTCCAGAGTCTCGAAGCAGTAACAGAAAAGCCCCATCAGAGATACCTATATGCTGACTCATAATTAACCTTCACATTTTGGGGAGTCATGCTATCATGGGATCTATTCCCTTCCCCAACATAAAATGAGCTGAGTTCTTAGAAACACTGATTTGGGGATTCTTCTCCAAGTTTATCCTTCTGAGTTGAGGCACGTAGCAACTAGAAACAGTGCCTTCTCTGCTGTGGCACCACACTTCTAAAACTCTGAGTCTGCCTGGCCCCTTCATTGTTGGTATTTAGATTCCAAGTATGACCATCTACTTATTTCTTCATGCCTTTGTAGCACCCTAGTTTTTGTTTTTTGTTTCTTCCTATTGGTTTTCCCCATTTTATGTGTTAATTCTATTGTTTTAAACATCTTTATTGTGATTACTGTATACCACTATAGACAATTATCTCTTTTTGCAGCACCTTTAGAGCCTACAGCTTGGTCTTAAAATGATGGCCTCTTTATTTTCTTCTGTCCTCTCAGTTTTATAGATTTGACAGCCTTCACCCTCAAGTGAGGGGCTTACCATGGCAGAGTTTCAAAATCACTATCCTAAATTAACATTTCTTTTTGGCTGATGAAGGCATAAATATATCTTCTATCTAAATAACTAATGTCACTAAGCTTCACATATACTACCACGTAGCAAGGCAGGAGAAAAGTGCTACAAGCTGCTAGATGTACTTGCACATGTTCTGAACCCTGTTAAGCCTCAACACTTGTGATGAAGTGGAGCACCAAAACCAACAGTTATGCTCATAATAAACTATATTCTTCAAAAATTAAAAAATGTTGGACTCGCAGAAGCAAAAAAGGAACAACTGGACAACTACAAGTGCAATGGCTCACCTCCAGTAGCTCTGAGACAGTAGGCAATACTTCTGGGTTACAGATGTCTATGGAATCATCTCGGTATGTTTTCTTTTTGTAACAGATATTACCCAAGTGGAGTATTGCTGACAACAGGGAAAAAATCCTAAGAACGTAAGAAGAACACATTTCTCTCAGTTTTCTCTTAAAAGGTAGTGCAAGCAATGAAATTGAGCTCATCAATATGCTAACTAGACATTAATTAGCTCAACACTTCTGTACCACCTTCATCTTTTATTAAACAACATTTCATACGTTATGTTATCTTGTCGTGTAGAAACAATACATTAGATGTCAGCAATTAGTCATATATATATATATATATATATATATATATATATATATATATATAAAAATCACAGTACTATTCCTAAGAATACACTTCAGCTTTCCCTGTTCACCCAGAATCTGTTAGATATGATGTTCAGATGGAGCTTACAAAGAGACAAATGATATGAAAGACACACATGCATTTCAATCATGTCCAATGTATTTCATACGTTGTTATGGACATGTGTTATGAATTTTTAACTACAGCAATTAACAGTGTACTGGCTTGATGAAAAGTACAATTAACCATTTAGTTAGCTGGCTCCTCATTTCACCTATTGAACTATTATAGTTGTAGGAATAATTGAAAACTTTAATTTGTTTATGGTGTTTGGATTTTTAGACCAGAGGCTCTGGGCAAATTACAATACATTTAATCAAAATGTTCTTAACTAAACAATAGTAATTCTCAGAGACAATACACAGACCCTTTGGTGCAGTGAAGTAAATGCTTGACCTGATTTGCTGATGGGAACAACTCTTGGGAGTGCTCGGTAACCCATTCAATGTGAAAAAGTCAGGTGAAGCAGTATATGGTGAGTTGCAAGCAAACATGCACCCCAGCTGGAGTATATTCAAGACCAGCTCTTAGTATAAAATGCACTACTAAATGGAAAGTTAACTCACTGTTTGCGAGTCTTGGGAAGGAAGCCTACCATCTCCATAGCAAGCTGCAAACGTTCGAAGTCATGCTTCAGATCTTCCCCTTCAACGGAGAAGCAGTCCTGCTAAGGCCAAATGCAAGGGGTGATTATTAGAAATGGTGGGAGATGTGGAGGTAGAAGAATGCTACAAACCACACAGTACAACTCTGCATGCTACAGGTCTTACTAGCAGAAGTTTAATAATCAGCTGAATCCTCAGTCCACTTTCACATCCTCTCCTTGTACCATGTGTCAAAATGCAATCATAATGACAAGTAATAGCAGCAGCAAAGGCAGACAAAGATCTAGGGCAAGGAGCAGAAGCTTAATAAAGGACCTAGGAGAGCCAGAGCAGAAAGCCGATATGAGAAACCCTAGCGGGGAACAAACGTATTTAACAAAAAGATTAAGCATTCACTTAGCAGAAGGGAGAAAGCAACCAGTCCCCCTATAAGATACTTGCCATCTCTTGAACATTGGTAGCTGCTTTCAGTCAACACATCTGGAACTATAGGCATGGTCCACCCTTCCAAACACTAGTGCTAAATACTAGTGCTCTGCTGCTGGAAGATAGAGTAGGTAGAAAACTACCAGTACACTCCTCTCCGCAAAGCCATCACCTCCTGAATCACTGTAAGACTTTCTCCTAGGACTACTTTCATGGTTCAGGCTTCCCTCTACTATGAAACATCAATCTCCACACAAGCATCTGAACTACAGTAGTCTGAATCCTAGGCTGCCTACTTTGTGAAACTTTATTCTTTTGTATAAAGCAGATTCTTTTTTTAAAAAAACTGAGTTATCTGCTGCCTGCATCCATAGGTTACATTTGCAAAGGATTAAGAAATTGATTGAGTGCTAATAAATAAAACTAGATTTGTCTACCTAGATAAAACTTCCCAAGTGTTCTCTTCTGGAAGCAGAAGAAAGGTTCTAAGTGCAAAACTCATTTTAATTCCCTCAAGAAAAGTCTGGCAGTGCTAGGGCAAAAAGAGATTGCTCACTTGTAGCTATTGATCTGGTAGTGATCCGCTGCAGTCATAAGAGTGGGTTCTGCGCCTCAAAGCTCCTCAAAGCCCTGAGCCCTGCCAGTTGCACATGGTGTATTTCCTCCGTTTGGGCAGGCTGGTGTTTTATCCTCAGTTCCTGGAGGACTGACATTGGAATACAAACGTTGTATGGAAGCAGTGTACATTTCAACAAGGTGAGTAGTGTCTCTTTAATCTGCAGATATACCTACTGTCACTTCGCATACTGCAGTGGGGCCAGTGGGAGAGTCGTATGACTGCAATGGATCACTACCAGATCAATAGTTACAGGTGAGCAACCTGTTTATCTGGATCGTGATCCACTGCACTCATAAGAGTACATGACTAATGAGCTGTCAGTCTGGAGGTGGGCATAGTATGCTAAGGTAAGACCCTTTTGAGCACACCCCTCCTGAAACTGGCCTGAGCTGCAGAGAGAAGATCCAATGCATAATGCTTTACAAAGGTATGCTCAAAAGACCAGGTTTCTGCAGTGCAGATATCTGAGCTTGATTCCTGCCATATGGGCAGCAGAAGTAGCATAAGCCTTAGTAGAATAGGCCAGTGTGATTTTAGGAGGGTCCACATTTTGGTGCTTGTAAGCCAGAAATATCAACTCCACGATCCAGTGGGAGAATCTGTCTTGATATTTGGTAGCCTTTCACTTTAGCTTTGTAACTTACAAAAAAGCCTTTTTGTCTTTCTATAGGACTTGGGAAGAAGAGGAGAGCACATCTCACATCCAGAGAATGCAACGAGTGCTCAAGAGGCACCGTGGGGTTCAAGACGAAGGTAGGTAAAACTATGTCACTATTAATATGGAAGTCAGTGATTACTTTAGGCCTGAATTCGGGGTCCAAGCGAAGCACCACTCTGTCCTCATGAAACTTAGCATAGGGGACATCTGTTCAAAGAGCATTTAGCTCACTGACACGACAAGCCAATCTTATGGCTAACAAAAAGGCCGTATTTACAGTTACTAATTTAGAAAGTGACGGAGCCATGGGCTCAAATGGAGGCTCCATCAGGGCTGATAGGACGAGGGATAGGCTCCATTACTCAATGGGTCGCCAGATAAGCAGGTAAAGGTTGTTTAACCCCTTAAGGAATCTCTATGAGTCTGGATGAAAGAAGACAGTTTTCCCATCCCATCCGGGATGGCAACCAGAAATAGCTGCCAGGTGCACCTTGATGGAAACACTGGCCAGGTTATGGTGCTTCAGAGATTTGATGTAGCCTTATGAGACAGGAAGCCGTGTTTCTGAGCATAAAGTCTTAACCTGTACAACTACACTTGCTGTTGTAGTTGAAATAAGTGGATTTCTTTCTGTCATTGAGGATGATCTCCTTCAGGAGCCTATCCTCCAAACAGTTAAGTTCAGAGGTTGGGATGGCAGAGCCTTCTATTTTCTTGCAGGAGAAGCTCCTCGCATTGTG
Organism: Hemicordylus capensis; assembly: GCF_027244095.1. NCBI lineage: Eukaryota > Metazoa > Chordata > Lepidosauria > Squamata > Cordylidae > Hemicordylus > Hemicordylus capensis. The sequence continues at coordinate 15,305,516 of NC_069666.1, read as the reverse complement.
GGAGATGCCTGTGGAGTCCTTTTGACAGTGCTTGCTGAAACCATGGATGCTAGGGCCACCATGGAGCAATCACGATGCAGTTTGCAGATTCCTGAAGGATTTTCACCAGGATTCTGTTCAACAGAGGGTAGGGCAGGGAAAATGCATAGAAACCTTCGACCCCATTTGAACTGGAAAGCATCCCCTTCTGGAGCCATGGCCGATGCAGTACTGGGGGCACTTTCTATTCGCAAGCGTAGCAAACAGGTCGATCTCAGGAGTACCCCAGGCCCGAAACAACGGGTGGAGGTATTGGAGATTGATCCAACATTGCAAACCATTCCTCCCCATGGAGAAGGATACTCTGCAATGTTGCCATGTGAAACTTGCGCACATCCACATAATGGTTCAGCCTCCACAGGTCCATGGTTGGTCTTAGTGCCCTGTCTCGTTTGGGGACCTGGATGTAGCAGGAGTAAAGCCCACTGATCTGCCCACTGAACAGACGATATTGCCACCTTGTCCAAGAGAGTCTGAACTTCCTTCATCAGTAATGGGGATGCACATGACCCCACTGATGGCCAGAAGGGTCTCAAACTTGATGGCATAGCCCATTTGGACTATGCGAAGGACCCAACAGTCTGATGTTACGTTGCGCCATGCGAAGGCATGATTTACCTGCCTGATGTTGGAGGCGGCTAGGCTGGTTGTTTGGAGAGAAGTCAATGGTAGAGACTCTTGGTTGAGGTGAATCGGTGGACTTACCCCTGATCAAAGATGCTGGTTGTTGGAGTCAGCAGGTTTAGGACTTTGGCCCTGCGAGGCCCTAGATCTTTGGTTGAAAGGCTTTCTTCCAAAGTGTTGGTAAGGCTTGCAGAAGTCTCACGTCTGTCTCCTTATAAGAGTACTGCCATCGGCCATACTGGTGGTACTTAGGATTGTACGATTTGGCAGGTGCAAAATGGTTTTTGCTGGGGATTTTGATTTCTTGATGGACTTCATAGTAGAGTCTGCTGTCTCACAGAAAAGACCCTTCCCATCGAAGGGCAAATTTTCCATTCTGTCTCTCATGTCTGACTGCAGGGCAATGGAGTGGAGTGAGGCGTGTATCCTCAATGCAATAGCATCAGCTAGGGTTCAAGACTCAGTTTCTGCCAAGTGTTTAGCATTAGATAAATGTTGCTGAGTGAGGAGAGTCACTTTGATGTGACTGTCATTAAATTTTGCCAGGAGCTCTTCTGGCGAGAGATTGGCTTGCTCCTGGAAGAGACCATCTCAGAGGGAATGGGTGTATTTAGCAAAGCAGGTAGTATAATTAGCTATTTTCACCACCAGGCATGAAGTGGAATAAACGTTATGCCCCAAGATATCCAATTTGTGCACCTTTGTCCCCTGGAGTAGTGTGTCTCCTCCCAGATTTGGAGAAAGATGCACAATCCTCCACAAACCACTGAATTGGGGTGGGGGTGTGTTTTAAGAGAAAATCATCTTCCTCTTCTTGAATTCTATATAAATTCTATATAAATTCTGCAGACGCTTGGAGATCGGGACAGAAGTTTGTTGAGTTTGCCAAGGAGATTTAGCCACCTTGGATATAACTGGCAGTATGGGAAGGTGAACAGGCTGGGTTGAGGCATTGGAACTGAAGGATTTGTAGACAGGATCTTCCACGTCTAGAGGGTTTTTTTAGTTCTAGTCCGAACATCATTGCCATTTCAGAGATTTGTCAGTGGTGTGCATGCATTTCTTCATTTGGCAAAATGTTATCGAAGGGTACCACTTTGAGAGGCAGATCATCAGGATGGTCGGATGAACTCAAAGTTGAAGATGTAGATGAATCAGATTCATAGTCTTCTGTCAGTACCACGGTTCAAGGTCCAGAAGGGAAAGGGACCTTCTTTTTAGTCACTGTTTAAGTGGTGGAGGAAGTTGTGTCAAGGACTACAGTCTGCATTGGTTGGCTCTTTTGGAGGTCGAGGTCCCTCCATGCTCTGAGTGGAGATGCAAGACAGGACACTTTGCTACCATGTCAGTCTCCAAAATTGGAGGGATAAATTTTGGTCTATGACCGTAAATAAACATGAAATCGGAGGGGTAACCTGTGTCAATGTCACTGAAGGAGCCGGCGGAGGCAACGGGGTGACCTGAGTTGATGTCGAAATTAAAGTCTTGGTTGAAGCAGGCAGATCCGGAAGCATAGCCATCGGAACCATCAACCTCAACAGTTGACAGTGAGCCCTCCAAAGTTTATAGTTTTGATAGTCTGATGGAAGTCCAGGGGAAAGTAAGTGCGTTTGCGCTGCATCTCCTCAACCCCCTTCATGATTCAAGCCTTGTGTGGAGATATTCTCTGGCTGCCCTCCAGACGTGTGGACTAGAAGGCTGCAGTGTTGAAGGCTGCTAAGCCACCGAATCGAAGGACTGAAAGGCAGAAGCACCTGGTGACTTCAATATCGAGAAAGTCATGCCATCTTCCTTGGCATCGAGACCATGGCTCAAAAAGCCGTAGAAGGTCAAGCTCAAGGTGTACTTTGGCTAGAGTCTAGCAAGTTTGTCACTGGACATCAACTCGGTCCCAAAGTGGCTTCTATGTCATCGTGCTCCACACTGATGCTGAAGGAAACCAGTGAGGGACACGAAGCCTGTGGAGTCTGGTGGGCTGCCATGAAGGTGACTGTATCGGTGTCCTCGCTGGCAAGAGAGAATGTTCTCAACACTGGGTAGATGATGCCATGGTCAGTACCACTCTAGATGTCAAGGTCGATGTTGAGCTTTTGGTGATGGGACAATCTAGGATCACGACTTCTGGAGTCAAAGGGCGAGATTGGGGAGTCGTTGGCGCTGAATGGAACGTTGTCGGGGAAGGATTGGCCTGGGATATGGTGGAAGCCTCCTCAGTGGTAGCCCGTGTAATCTTATCCTGATGTTTCTTGTGTGGAGACACCTCTCCCGCATCAGAGCCCAGATGCTGGGACTTATGCCTTTTATGATGGGAAGAATCTGAAGACGGCTTTGGAATCTGGAGGGAGTTTCACTGTGCTGGTAGAAGCTGCTGCGGAAGCTCGAGTCGAGGATTAAGACTGTGCAGCGGCAGTCCCCAACTTCGGCTTCGTGCTCGATGTCGACTTCGACACCATACCCGATGTCAAGGGCAAGGGAGTGTCAAAAGGAGATCTTCGCACTGGTATTGGGATTGCCAGGTATTGGGATTGCTTCATCATAAAGGGCAGCTCTCAGCCATAGAGCTCTATTTTTTCTTGTTTGATGAGAGAAAGTTAAACAAACCTTACAGGTGGAAGTGGTTCTTCCCCCAAACACAAATCATGATCATCTGCTGATGGGAGTTTAGTGTTGCAGTCAACACAGTGTTTAACAGTCTTTTTCTTATCCATAATGGTAGAGAAATAAGGGGAAACAATACTCAAATGTGTGAATTAAAGTCCAAGTCCAATCCAAGGTTATAACCAAATAAACCGCTTGTTCATTTTGACAAAGTTGAGAATATTTAGAGTAAGAATTGTCTGGTCTTGTTCAAGTCATACATAATAAACTAAACTATTATTGTACTTTTTCAACACAGAGTGTTCCAGTGCAAGGAGCTAACTGTCTGAGGTGCCTACACAATGGCAGTCAGAAAAGAACTGAGGAGAAAACGCTAGCCCGCCCAAATTGAGGAAACGCACCACGTGCAAGGGCAGGGCTAAGTGCTTCGAGGAGCTAGTCAATTCTGCCTGAATGGTCCTGCGCAGGTGCAGAACCCCACTCTTATGAGTGCAACGGATCATGATCCAGATATACTAGTTTCTAAAACTCTCTTTAAAAACAATGTCTCACTACAGAGCCAAAACCCATGCTTCCACTCCCGCATTAGGACTCTAGCCATTTTAAAATGTTGCCCTGTCAATTTTATAAAATTTTTAGAGAGATATGTTTATGCAGACTACAATATTGAAATAAAAGGCAAAAAGGAAACTAATGTATTTGATCTTTACTCTATGGACATCCCATTCAGCAACCTGCAAGAACAGAGCTGGTAAGCGGTCAAATGTTAGGAGTCTCCTTTCTGCATGGCAAGAATAGAGATAGGAACAAATTGATTAGGAGCACAGAAAGAGAAGAGTGTCTCCAGGATGCGACAAGAAAATTGCATGAAATAAAAGAAAGATACCACAGGTAGAGAGCCAAGTCCTAACCCAATGTGAGAAGTAGGGATACAAATAAGAGGGAAAGAAGAACAGATCTCTATATAGAAGAGCTTTTAGGGGGACAGAAACATAGCCTGTAGGGGTGCAGAAAGAGACCCTTTGCAGAAGAGATTAAGCACATCAGTTAGGAGTGGGTGAGCATTTACTAGTGTAGTGCTAACATCTGAAGGGTAGCCACCTTAATCACAGTCCTAAAGATTCAATCCAGTTTGTAAGGCCAAAAAAAAAAGGGGGGGGGTATATAAGACTTCAACTGCTCAAGACAGATATGTTCCCCACATCACTCTTTTTAACTCATTTTATCAAAGCATAAAATGATTGCATCAGCCAAGCAGAGAGAAATATTTTATCTAGCAATGGTTTTCTGCAAAAAATCAGAAAGTCAGTTCCAGAAACCTAGAACTGAATGTTCAAGATTTTCTTTCTCAGCATTAAATAATTTGATACTTGCAGTTTTTAAATAAGCAGCAATAAGACTCACAATAGAGTTAAGAAATTAAGTAAAATTATAGCAACTCAGATCCTATTTGTGAACATTTTCTTACAATCAAAACATTCGAGGCATAATTTTGCTTTGGTTACATGAATGGGAAAACAACAAATCCAAGTCAGAATTGTTAACATGCAATTAGAATAATCATGCTTTCTGAAGTAGGATAAAAATGGAATTATACTAAGCCTGTACAATTGACAAAAAGCACATTTCAAATCCGTATCTAACCATCTGACTTCATACAAGAGGAAAAAATCATTTTCTCTGCCTGACCATTTATTTTTTCAAATAACCATGGTGGTAAGCTACTTCCTTTCAGGTGACACTTATTATTTAAAACACTTTTTTAAAAGGTTAAATAGCAGCCAGATCAGGACCAGAGGAAGCGTGGTTGGGGCTTTAACCTTTTGCCCCTGCAGTCGTTATCCAAGTCAGTCCACTCTAACCCTATTTGAAACCAAAAGACACACACAAAAAAGAGCCAGCGTGATGTAGTGGTTAGAGTGCTGGACTAGGACCGGGGAGACCCGAGTTCAAATCCCCATTCAGCCATGATACTAGCTGAGTGATTCTGGGCCGGTCACTTCTCTCTCAGCCTAACCTACTCCACAGGTCTGTTGTGAGGAGAAACTCAAGTACGTAGTACACCACTCTGGGCTCCTTGGAGGAAGAGCAGGATATAAATGTAAATGTAAAACTCTCAATGACACCAATGGAAGATTCCCACCCCCACCACCCTTTAAAACACTTTAAAATAGTGTTTACAGACCAATGTGTGTGGGGAGCCCACACACTCCCCTCCAAAGACCCCACCTCTCTTGCCTGATCACAGAAGGGCAAACCCAGCTGCTATTTAACTTTTTTTAAAAGCACACACATACAGTAATATTACTCTAACTGAACTTCTAATTGGTATCTGCATTGAAATTAAAATGTCTATTTCTCAAAGCCCAAGGAAAAATCTCCTGATTACACTGGTGTAGTCCACGTAAACCTTGGGTGCATATCTCAAATACTCTAGTGGGCTGGAACACACCACGATGTGGTTGTTCAGAGGCTGAAATCAATTTTCAGAGGATTATTATATTAAAAATTGTTAAAAGTATTAATGAAAGCAACTATTGGTTACTTGTGGATCTTTTCTCCTCATCAAGGAACCCACAATTTTAACTAAGGACAGTGGGAAGAAAATAAGCTCTGTCCCTGCTCAGTCACTGGGGCACATGGATTGCATGCCAGCTCCCCCCAAAATATCAAGACTTCTTCTCTACCTAAATTGCTCTTGCTATCTGGTTGCAATCCTAGGCATGCTTACTTAGGTGTAAGCCTCACTGAGAATACTGTGGGAATATTTCTGAGTAAACATGCATATGATGGTGCTGTTGGGCAGCTTTAGAGAGAATGGACCCCTTGAAGAAGAGGGAACTGACCCAAAGAGGGACTCTCTGCTTTTCTGGGGTGCTGCTGAAGCAGGATATTCCTAGCAGCAAGTCAGCAAAAGGCTTCGCAGGCCAATCCAGCCCCTGGGCCTTATGTTGTGTAGGCCTTAAGCCAATAAGAATGCATGAGTGTTAGGTTTGTTAATCACTCCCTCAGGGCACTCCTTTTTACATCAGGTATTCCTTTGAATAGTTACTTCAAGCAAAATTTGACTGAGGAAAATGTGTTCATAAATAAAAACTGTCACATATACCACATACATGCTTTTTGCCATGTCCCATATCCATAATTATGTCAGCTAAGCACCTAATTGATCAAAAGAAATCTTACTACAAAAAAAATGCCCAAAAATGATATATAAGCACAGGAACCATCCAACCAATTCTTATAGGAACACACACACACACATTGTGGGCAGCTCTGAGTCAAATAAAATTTGTTTTGCATTGGCCCTATATCTTGGAGCAAAGTCAGAGTGAGTGAAATGCTGTCACCAGCAAGCCAGAATGGATGGTTGTACTTGTACTGACCGGCTCAGAGTCATAGTAACTGTCATCCCAGCTCTGTTTGGGAGGTTTCTTTGTCATCTGAAAGCAAGGCAGACTGGGTAAGTAGCGTTCCAAGCAACACACAACCATCTCTTCCTACTTTTACAGACAGGAAGACAGTGCAATTATGTTACTTCAACATGAGAAGATCACTGGAGCATTCAAACATCAGCAGCAGACATTCCCATTTAACTAAGTGATTGCTACCCTCTTTCTCTTTCATGAGATCTGATATGAGCACACGCAAGTCATGCAACTTCATCATATTACAAAAGAAGATTATCTGTTCCACAACTGAAGTCGTTATATTCAATAAGCTTTAGTCTGATGCCAAGTCTTATCATTAGATGCCCTCAAAGCAGAAAAGAAGTTTTAACAATTCTGCAGCACTCAGTCTTTTGCATTTCATTACCCACAACAATCCTATGAGATTCTACAATTCTCTTCCAGTTTTATGGATGCACAATAGGAGTTGGGAATAGGGATGTGTACGAACTGGTTCGTGCACTCCCAGGAGGTGGAGGGTCCTTTAAGGGGCAGGGAGGATGCCCTTATCTACCCTGCTGCTTTCCCCCCTGCTGGCACTCTCCCCAAAAACGCTAACACGGGGTTACAGCGTACCTCCTTGCAGCTGTGGTCAGCATCATACTGGAAGTGACCAACGCGCATGCACGTGCATGCAATGCACCCTCCTTGACCTTAAAGGAACTGGCTCCGCGCTCCATAAAAGGAGCACCGAACTAGTTTGTGCACATCCCTAGTTGGGAAACAGATAAGTAAGTTCAGCACACTCTACACACCCACACCAAGCTACCATTGCCCTGACAGATATTTATGTACTAACAATTTGCAATAGTCTGCATTATTTAATCTGTCATACTTAATGGTTTCTAGCAAACAAATTTCTAGCAAAGCTTTTGTCTTGTTCAACTGTAATTTTAAGTCTTTTTATGTGCCTGAATATTAAATTCTGATTTAACAGAAATGTGATTTTGCTTCGTTTAATCTATGCTGAATGACAAACCGACATTAGACAATGACTCTTTACTACTTTTCTGTTACATTTATTTCCTACAAAAATGCCCAATGGTCTTTTAAATAGTTCTCAAAGTCTAATTTGGAGGCCTGTATTCCCCAATCACCCCCCACCCTCCATCTGAGACAACCAAATGCACAAAACGCTGATCCTACACTGCACCCAAATATATCGAGGCTTTGCCTTACTTTAGGAGTAGCTCAACAGATGTTGTACAGTATATTCACAAACCTTTACAAGAATAGGCCCTGGGCTTTAATTTCATTTACTTGCAAGTCTTATATTGGTTTGATATTCAGTTGAGTTTTTTGCAATGTGCAAGAGCTACTGGCTGAACACACATGAACTGTTTCAGACTATATCTATACCTTTTCCTTAAGAGATATAGAAATATATGCTGTTTCAGACTATATATCTCTTCGTTAACAGGAAAGAAAATCAAACTTAAAACTTCCAGCTACTGTATTTAAAATTCAGACTGAACAAAAACAGTGTCTGTGCGTGTAAATTATATTTCAGTTACTCAATTATATGCAGGAGTCTATATCCCCTTGGCCCACTGCAAGGCAGAATACTAATTTTTTTAAAAGATATATCAACACACTGAAGAAAACTCACTGGCAAACCTGTACATAGGAACAGTGCTTTAGGTTCTTCTTCTAATGGTTGATATTTTCTTGTGCTCCATTTAAATTACCCAATACAGTTACTCAGTACTTATGAGGCTGAATATTAAACCAATGTCCATATAATCACAGAGCTGGCTGTATATAGTTTTGCCATTATATGGAAGTTCAACAGTTAATTTCAATGGAACACAGCCAGAATCATTAACATGCCCTTTCTCCCACCTCTATTCTATTGCATTAGGTGCTCTTTAACCCCACAAGGGAACACAATATATGAAATGTTACAGAGTGTTAGTATGGGGCACAATATCCCCACAATAGAATTCCATTTATTTGCACACAGCCAGGATTAATGGACTAAGTATGGTTAGCCTTCTAAGGTATTAAGGTACAAAAATATCATGCCATCAGAGAGGAGGATTACAAAACCGTGCAAGATACTATAAACCAATACATCTGTTCTTGAGTGGAAATGTTGATAAAAACAATATCTCAGAAGATATTCGCTTTTAATATTCGATTGGAAAATGAATGTTTCAAAAAACTGCAACCCAAAATGATATATTTCTTTACTGTAGCCCACTTAAGAAGAACTGAGTACTTTGAAACATTGCCTTACTTGGGTTGCATTATGAATACCTATGAATTTATCCTGTTATAAAATCCATAAGCAGACAGATGATACTAATAATTTTAAATTGCACCATGAGGAAAGAACAGTTCAGTGCTTCAAGGGTAAATACAAACACCCACTACAAATCTGCTTGCATATTCCCACCTGATTAAGATAATGATATTCATCAGGTTGTTTAAGGTGAAAAGATGATCTTTCTTCTTCACTTGCTCCCGCCAGAAGGTAATAAAAGACATGGTAGTTCCTGGTAACAAATAAAAAGGACAGGAAAAGGAATGACAAATCAGGATCATTCCGAACAGCATGCAACCTGATTGCATTAATGCCCTCTAGGCAGAAAAGGTAAGAGGTAAACACACCCACTTTTGGGTAACCAAAAACCAGTGAGGTGTTGGTGGGGAACATGGCACATGCACACACTTCACCAAGGCACATGCTTGATTCAGACATTACTGGCTTCACTGTCAAACCACAGTGAAGCCAGCTTAAACATGGCTTGGTGTCATGCCTGAATGAACAAACCACTGATTGATATCAGCCAGCAACCATAATCAGGAACCCTGGTTTGAAGTGTGATGCCCAAATTGATATGAGTTATTCAGGGCCACAGATTCCCCAGAGGCGCCTACATCACACAAAGGATTGCTGAGCAGACAGAAAACAAATGCAGATCATACACTGCTTTCTGACAAAAACGTTCTCAAAGCTGTTTCTACAGTAAGTTGTAAGAAATTATTCTATCACAAAAGCGCTCGTCTCCAACACACACACACACACACACACACACACACACACACACACACACACACACACACACCTCTCCCTCCCTCTAAAACCATGCTTTGTCTGCAGTTCAGAACCTCAGCCCACGATTTGGATTCTAAACCTTGGCAGGGATAGGTAACCTGGATTCTCCAGCAGGGTTCTCTAATTTTTTTCACCTTTCTGCAGGATGAGATTTGTTCTGGGCAACAGTATCAAGGCAGTGTGTGCACGTGTGCATTCAGAGTGAGGCCTTTGTGATTCAACCTGAGCGGGATCTATAATTAACTGAGGGGACATCAAAAATGTGTGAGCATGCAGACACATGCATGCCTTAGAGGGAACACTGCTCTCCAGCTGTTGCTGAATTACAACTCCGATCATCCCCAACTACAAAATTGCAGCTGGGTTGATGGGAGTTGTAGTGCAGCAACAGCTGGCGAGCCAAGACTGCCCACCCCAAACTAGAGCAAACCATGGCTTGGAATGGTATCTGAACTGAACTACATTTGCAAATGCTTTCAGAGGCTTGGGAAGCCAAGAAAAGCATGGATTCAGGTTAAGTGTTAGGTAAAACAACACACAAAACTGGAAGACTTTGAAGAAGTCTTTCCTGTGCATTTATGACAGACTGTATCTTGAACCAAATGATTTAAAAAACTTTAGAGAACAATTTTTGACAAACTTAAATTTTATTTTAATTGGAAATTGGAAAAGTCATGAGGGTTGGTTGTATAGCCGCTCCTCGCCCCTTTTGTAGCATTAGCTGTGATAGCGGGTGAGTGGGGAACGGAGTTGTGAGCTTGGCCCAGGAAGCAGGCATGCAAGCCACCATACTGGTCCCCCATCACGTGTTGCGGGCGGACCAATCAGATAACAGGAGCGCCTGCATAAGCAGCCAGCTCTGTTCGGTTCCTTCTCAGTTGCTCTGTGGGCAGGCACCTATCCCTTGACTCAGTGAGGGATATTCCGGTTGCCTTTTGGGCCAAGTATGTTTGGGGCCTTTTTTCGCCTACTTCTCACTGACTTTGTTAAGGTTGTCACTGGATTATTTGGTCACTTTGTAGATGAATGTGGGTCAGGGTAGGTTAATTTGTAATGGTGTTGGGCTGGAGGGCCGTTATGGTGAGTGGGAATACGGAGGAAGGCTTGGTAATCTCACGACTCTCGGGCTGGATCTGCTCACACTCAGACGCATGCCAGCAAACGCCGCCCAGGGCCTCACGACCTGGGTTGAGGTGGGCTGGCATGCATCCCCTCGTCAGGGATAACCTCATGGTAGAGATAAGGTTTGGACCGGTTCTGAGCCGAATCAAAGCCTGGTCCTTCACCCTCCTGTGGGCATACCTATTATGAGATTGACTCGCAAAGCGAATACCCACACTTTAGTTCTATTCCTCATTGCAAGTTTGTAATGTATTCAAATAAAGTGGCCCTAGTTTCTTCCAACTATCCATGTCCTGTCTTTATTTGGGTCTGGGTTCACAATACATATTATTATTAAACTGTGTTCTGTAAGAAAGTACAAGTAAAATCACAATTACTGTAGATTATTATTTATTGTGTTATATTTCTGTCTGGCGATGACTGTAATAAAGATTCCATTCCACATAATTTTATATACATTATACATATAGCTGATAGAAATATGTTAGCATTTGACATCATGCCTATAATGGACTAATACTAAAAATGCTGAAAAGTAGCTGTGAACTGGATTCACTGGAGGCAATACGTTTCTCTGCCCAATAGCTTTTCAAATCCTGGAAATAATAAATAGTAAAGTAATGACAGGAATTGCTGTCAGTGTTACTCATGCCTTATTTGTTAACCTCTTTTTCAAAACCCCAAAATGCATGCACATACAACTGTATAAACATTACACACTAACATTTTTAATAGCTATTTTGGTTTGCCCATCTTTATTTCCCCTTTATATTTATTGCTTTATTCATTACTTACCTCTCATTATGTTCCTGATAGACTAGTCTGGATTTTTCCAGTAGATATTTTTCTACGTACGCTCTAGAGGAAAAACAAATATAAGCTTGGAACAGTATTTCATAAGCAATTTTATTTATATATCTTGTATTTTTAAAAGCAGCAGAAGTCTACTGCATACAGATGGGGAGAGTTTTGTGCTGTATTTCACATATTTAATTTTTATACAAAACCAGATCAATATTATGGTATCATAAGATTACAATTTGATTAAAAAACCTGAACATGCAAGTCAAACACTCAGCTTCCTAAATGATAGTGGAGAGACAACTGCACAGAGAAATGCTGATAGTTACATTAACTAGATCCCTCTTAAACTAAGATTACCAGATAACTCCTAGCAATAGTTAACTACTTTAACTTAAGTTATTTAACCTGTGCTCCCCCCATCTTTTCCCCTGCAGCAAAATTTCCAACCAGCACCTGAGCAAGGCAATAAGAAAGGTATTTAATGAATGAATAAGGAAAGGTTTGATAATAAATTCCATACATTATGCTGAATGACTCTGCCAGTCATTTATTTTTATTTATCATTCGATTTATATACTGCTTAATCTCAAAGAAGTTTACAATATAGTGATAACAATACACAAAATGCAGAAAGTACTAAATATAAAAATAATCTATTTAAAAATCTAAAAACCTATATAACACAATACACAAAAACACAAATCAGCTTGTACTGGTTGCCTGATGAATCTTAGTACTTGTGGGATTAAGGCTGTCAGAGCAATGATGTGCATGTTATTTTTCCTGATCTATTTTCAGAAGCAATATATCTGTTAAGGAACTGGTGTTCAACCTCGCTTGCTACAAATTAACATCTCCTTTGTTGAGCACACTGATAACTGGAAAGAAATATTAAACATGTTTTTGGCAGTCTCTCAGTCATTTTTTCACAGGTGGGTTTTTTTGGCAGTCTCATTGTATTGGTATTGTATTGGTACTGTTCTGCTTATGCTCAGCAAAGCCTGTTGAACAAAATCATCCTTCCCACCAGATCGATGGCACATGGCTGCAATCCTATGTAAAATGAACCTTTTGCAAACCTTCATGGACACGTCCTTGGTGGCAACTGAAAGTTTGTGAGAAAAGCAAACACACAGAAACAAAAGGCACTATCAACTCTAAACAGTCTGACCCCAGAGCGATTCATTCAGGTTTTTATACTGCTTTTCCACAGCAGTGCCTAAAGCCAAGGTGATTGCTCTGCACCTGGTGACTGCTAGCCATGGATGACAGAGTTTGCCTGATTTCTTCTTGGCTTTAACTCAATACCAAATGCTTACAAGCTATAGTCCCAGAAACATAGTATGAAATATACAAGGGAATACTCCCTAAGTGGGAGCAACAGATGAGTGTGCTTGCAAAATGTGCTTTGCAGTCTCTTGCTCAGAAGGCACTGCAGGAGCACAAGTTCCTTGAATGCACAAAGCATCCTTCAGTAAAAGTGGAACATTCCCAGGAGAATTTTCTTCACTTGTCAATTGCAACACTGCAACAAGACTCATCAATACATTCTATGCCAACAGTCTGAAGCACCAAACTTGCCTTTGCAGTTATGAATTATGATATTCTAGTTGATAAGCTGAGTTATCTTCCCCCACCTTCTCATTCCAATGCTTACTCAACCAATACAGCTGGAGGCCATTTTGATGGTCCTGGATATGGCAGCAGAACAAGTACCGGTGTGCCTGACTCTCCCAAGCACAGTAACTGGAAAGAGGATATTTACATCCTGCTGGCTTAACTCATTCCAACCTACTCAGTCACATAAGGAACATGATACAGATGAGTACATATTATAAAACAGTGTGTTTACTAGGCAGATAGTTAATTTACAACAACTGGTGCTAAGGAAAAGCCCCAGTCTTAAACCATTTCTTCTCACACTAAAGCAGAGAAGAAATGAAACACAGAGCAACAATGCCCCATTTTTTATAGCACTGCTCAGTGTGTGTGTGTGTGTGTGTGTGTGTGTGTGTGTTTTACTAGATAATTAAATGCAACTAAAAGTTTCCAAATGGTTCTAACACATTCAGAAACTGAACATTTGACACCTTGAAAAGTGTTTTGAGAATAATGTAGTAGAATGAGAACTCTCCCAGTTTTAGCAAGTTTAACATTCTTGGGCTAACAGACTGAAAGGGCTCAAGAAGAGTTCAGAGAGTTTTGCATGAGACACTGGAGATTAGAATCCCAAGGACAGTAGGACACTGGACAACATCCAGACTAAGTCTCTTTGAAATTAATGTTACTTAAGTTAGCCCTGACTAACTTGTCTTACTGATGTCAATAGTGATTAGTAATGACTAACTAGTCTGGATGCTGCCAATTAAACACTGGCTTCTAAGGTCCAAATGGGACAATATACTTCTTGCACGACTGGTGCCTGTGTGGTTGATTTTTCTTATAATCGCACCCACTGGGGACCCTTTGCTCCTGCCAAAGTCCTGATCTGGAATCCCTGCCCCCACCCCCAGCTTAGTTTGGCAGGGAAGTGCGAAGATCCAGAGCAGGACTTTGCAGGGCATAAACAATTAAAGTCCAACTACCATGGTGGTCCTGGTTCACACATCCCCATCACTTATTTATTTTATTTTTACCCTTCCCCCCTCCATTTATATCCCGCTCTTCCTCCAAGAAGCCCAGAGCGGGGTACATGGTCATGTTTGTCCTCACAATATTAGGGGAGGAAATCAGCCATACAGGTCCCAATTACACAATAGGAGTATTATCTAGTTTGGCCCTCCATTCTTACATTAAAGTGGTTTTTAGAGGTGGAAAATCTAGACTAACTTGGCTTCTGGTTTAAGGCAAACCTCTTAAGTTGCTACTTTGTTTGCTTTCATTAAATTCTAGGAGACTGGGCAAAATATTTGCCCCAGACTCATGTAGCTGTGAATATTATGTGCCCTCCAGACTTCAGCCAAAGTCCAGGGAAAGATTCCTGCTGACTTTTGTGGATGATGGACTTTGTTCAACAATTTCTTTTATCAATAAATAAAAGGAATGCAAGTCTCAAGAGGTTTATCTTTGCATCTCCCTTGTGATTAAACAGAAAAGCCATTGTGGTGAGAAGAATGTGGAAAGCTAAAGCTTCCTTAACAAAAGATACCTACAACAAGCCAGTTTTGTCCGACATGCCCACATCTTTCCCAGACAAGTAATGAGGGCCCAAACTTACATGGGAAGTTCAACATTCCCACCATGCATGTACAAATGCCAACAGCTGCAACTTATCCATGCTTAAAGCCCTTTAGTCACTGCTCATTGCCACTTACCCACGCACAGTGCCAGTCTCCTGATAATTCACTTGGATAAACTTGCCAAACCGACTTGAGTTGTTATTGTGTGCTGTCTTTGCATTCCCAAATGCCTGTCAAAATAAGAGGAGATGCAAGTGTTAAAGAAATAGCTCAGGGATATGCAATTCCTAGATTCACGTGTGAAATGTGGGTTTCAGTAAATAAAGGCAGCAGAGAACAGAAAGCTGTGGAGGACGCCTAACCACCGCTATAGGGTACTGCAGGCACATGCAGCCTGCAGTTGCAGGCATCGCGAGGAGCTAGCGAATCTTATCCAAAGCTGGTCTGCGCAGGTACAGAACTCACTCACTATGGATGTCTGGAACCACTATCCAGATGTAGTACTTCTGATCATACTCCTGTTTAAGGTTGCAATCTTAGGTAAAGGTAAAGTGTGCCGTCGAGTTGGTGTCGACTCCTAGCAAACACAGAGCCCTGTGGTTGTCTTTGGCAGAATACAGGAGGATGTTTTTCCCCTTGGGAAATCAACTGCATTCATAAGTACACCAGCCAGAAACAAAACCTGTGCTTAGTACAGTAGGTTGTAGAAGAATTACCTACTCTGAGTCTACAATTCTGTGTAATACAGCTTCAGTCCAACGTTGCATAGGAATGCCCTTTTTTAATTGCTGACTTTAAAATCTTGTGAGAGGCTGTCATGCGCCTGAACTGACAACACTCATGACCAGATTTAGTCACAGAACCAAAACGTTTGCTGTGTAAATGGTAGATTTGAAGCACATGTGTGCTTTATACCATAACTCCAAGGAAATATTACAATTTAGATACAGCAAACCATTTTAAAACTTCATTTATTGTATGGGGTCCAGCAAGCTATTTGATTTTTATTACATTTATAAACTGCCAATATGAAGTATAACTAGACACTGATTTTGTGTTGTCAGAGGTTTCCTAACTTCATGGCTTGTGTTCACTGTGCCTGTGCTAGCACAGCCAGCTCTTCAGAATGAGGTACCAAGGACAGCAGCTATAATGTGACAGGCAGAACAGACCCTATGATGTGTTGTACAATACTGCAGGCAAGGGTCAGAAAATTCACCAACTCATATTTTCCTAAAATTGCCCTTGTAACATAGGGATAAGTGACTGATCTCATATCAACTGCCACACAGACTACTGCTATTCAGTTTGGTGCCCCACAGTTAGCAATCTCATGAAAAGCAGATGGCAGGGCTTTTGGATTTGGAAAAGAATTAAAACTCAATTAATAAAAAAGATATCATTGTAAGTGAATAAGCCTTATAAGTGAAAATTGCAGGTGGTAGCACATGGAAAGTACAGATCAGAGCCTTTTATCCGAAATCAAGAGTATTATACAAGGTCCATGAGTCTAATTTGTAAGGGAGAAATTCCTCCTAGAAAAGATTGTAGAAATGTTTAAAAATGCTTCTTTATTATGGTTGCAATGGCAAGTCATCTGCTGGGGAACCAAGCCTGGTCCTTAACCATTTGACATCTTAAGTCTATATATTGCAACTTTCATTTGTTCACTGCAGTAAACTATTAGCTAAAATTCAGGCCAGCTTATCTATGACCAAGCAATCCAAAATACCAAAAGCAATATTTGGCAACAGTAAAACGCACATGAAAAGGGAAGTTTATTGACCCCTCCCTCCCTTCCCCATCCCACAAAACCCTCCCCACCATCACCCTAGAAAATGCATAACCATTGGGGAAAAAACATGACAAGTGACAACATGCCAGACCCCAAAAATAATTTCCTTTGTGCGACAGCTCTGGCAGGCTTTGTATGATAACATGAAAGGGACCCCAGAACACAAACACAGCTGTACTCAACATTCCCAGCATTAACCCTTTCTGAGACTTGCAGTACAGAGCCAAGCATTGTGGATGAGGCACTCTGCCTGAAACACCAGACTCCATGTTATTGCACCAGCATAACAGGCAGGTAATCTGGCAGCATATTTAGGATAAAGCAAATTCAAAGTATTCTAAACTAAATGCTCAAGTTTTATGATTTAGAGATTGAAAGCAGCATCTAGCTCTAAGGAGTCATGATTAAATCCCATTGAAATTAGCTCAATAGTCATGACTAATTTGTTTCACTGAGTTCAACAGTGCTTAGTCATGACTAACTCATCTGGATGCTAGGGGCTGGGGGTATAGCATCTGCTTTGCATTGAGAAGGTCCCAGGTTCAAGATGGATCAATGGTCTGATGTGATACAAGACAACTTCTTGCGCTGCTCTCAGAAAACACATGCACTAATCAATCTACAGTTGCATTAAGGTATTACAGTTATGATTTTGTTGTATTTTTCTCTTGTCCAAGTGTAGAACCCGTGTCCTACTTCTTCAGGGCCAGGGCAAAACAATTTTCTTTGAGTCAAGAGAGGGTGTGTATCTCAAAGAACTTTGCTTCAGGGAAACTGGAGGAATTAAAAAGGAGAGGAATCTAAACTACTTTTACATTCAAAAAGCTTGAGTGAGACAGTCTCTGCATCCTCCTTGCCTTCTCTTATCTCTTCAATTCTGTCATCTACTTAATCCAAGGAAAAGTACAGTAGTTTAAGTTACTGTTTAGTTCAGTTTTAGCTTCAGAGGTAACATTTTACTACCCACCCGACCATAGGACTTGGGTCAGCACTGGTTCAGGAAGCTACATGGGTTAAAAGTTACTTGCTGTTGTCAAGCATGGATTATCTTCAGGGAGTTGAACAGTTAACCATTTGGATACTGTTCAGGTTCATCAGTATTTTTTTAATACTCCACTTCAGACACTAAATTTAAAAAGTGGTTTGGTAACTGGTTTAGACACTTTGAACTGGTTTTGAAATTAGTTTAAATACCTTTCATGCAGAATAATATGAACTCTTGCTTGCAATGTAACCACAAATAAAATGAATACAACTATTTCACTTGAAAAACAATCTTTTGTTTGTAAATATTTGAGTTTTTATTTTTAAATTTTTGTAAAAGTAGTGTTTGCAAGCAAAAGGTCCACAGAATAGAATAAAAGACAAATACCAGGTATAGGATGAATGGTAAGATGGAAGCAAGGAGAAACTGCAGTGCCAAGGAAACAAGAGACGTTTCAGCCTCAATTTAAGAATCATCCATGCTGAGACCTTGCTGCTGGACAACAGCCTGTGGATGGGCAAGATTCTACTTAAGCACCAGAAAGAGTACCAGTCCTAGGCTTGCCTACCAATCTCTCCAGCTTCTCCTCCATTTCAGGTAGCTCATGAGGAAGTACAGTTTTTATAAATATAGCTGTATCAGAAAAGAGCCTTATGACTTCCCAAATGAATATCCCAAGTGCCTGATTATTTGAACCAGTTACCACTTTATTTAGGGGTTCAGTTCCAGTGCAAGTTCATGGCAACCAAGATATTTTAGATTTGGTTTCAATTCCAGTTCACTGAAGAAATCTCTGAATGGTTTTGGAGCTCGGGATGATTCACTGTGGGGAATAGCTCAGGGTTCCATTTTTTTGGACTAGCCAAGTCTCTGAACCACATGGGACTTTTGAGCTGTGCCTCTGACTGGAAAGAGGCTCTTTTTGGCATCCAAGTTGTAACAAAACTACAGGATAGAGACCACTGTCACCTGGTTCTCTGGACCCTAGATATGCAAACTCTGGTACCAATTGCTTTGCAAGTCTGCTGCCTTGGCAAAAGTCATGATGATGCTCCAAAAGAAATAGCTCACCAGCTTGCATGTGCTCATTTGATTTTTCTTGATGCCACAATTGTGTGCTTAAATATTTGGACTCTATTTTAATTAACTAGCTAATTAATCTTATGAACATATGGAAGAATGTTTGCCTGTTTTGCACTGGTTTTCTATTTGGCCTCACATCTCCTAAGACTTGGATTACTACTGCGCTTACAGCTTGATCTTATATTTGGTGATTTCAGGTTTGAAGAGCTGGACGGTTCAAAAGCTAACACCACTAAAAAATAGACTTTTTAATTCAGTTTAAAGTAGCTGCTGCACATTAACTAATTGGTGCATTGGTACATTGGTGTGATACACAGAATTTCTGTGACATTCTGAAAATCTTTAATTAGTGGGAGGAATATTTAACTTTCTGCCTCTAAATCTGCAGTCCCAGGAATTTCAGATGTTAATCCCGCTGATTCATGCAGTGAAAGACTGAATCTCCTCAAAGAGGGTTTATTGTATTTGGCAGATCACAAATGGCAGTTGTCACAATGATTGCTTGTTGAATGCACATTGTTTTACCCAAGACTGAATGACTGTTTTCTTTTTTGGGACACTTGGTTTAATCAATCTAAATATAAAAGAGTGTTGGAGAAAGTCCATTGCTTTGCCATAAATAGCTGGAACTGACTGAAACAGATGCTGCCTACCCGACACCAGAGACACTATATTTTCATCTTTATTTTGATAGCACAGAGATTTCCCTAAATCCCTAGACAAATGGAAAAGCATAAGATGCTGAACCACGCAGCACTGACAAGCAAAACTGGCCCCAGAATCAGCACAGCTGGAGCCTGGGTGAAAGAAAGGGCAAGTCCCATCACGAGCAATTTCATTTTAAATGTGAGCAGATGAGGACTGTAAAGTAGGACTTAGGAAAGAAAGCCAGCAGCTGGTTGGGGTGATGGGACCAGGCAGATGGTAAAAGAAATTGATGGGGAAATCGGGTATATGGCAAATATCAGGCTTGCTCTGTGTGTGTGTGTGTGTGTGTGTGTGTGTGTGTGTGTGTGTGTGTTAAGACTGGTGTTATGACTGTGCAAGAAAATAGCCGTCACAAACAGGAATCAAGCACTGAGCAAAGGGATGGCAACGGAAGTGGAGAAGGGGAAGCTCATTTTCAGTTATGACTGACTGAGAATAGAGGAGGGAAATAATTAAGTACAGATGTCGGAGGAATTTTGCTTCAAAATATATTCAAGCTCTTACACCTCTAGACTGCTAAAATATTTCCAAGATCCAAATTGGCCTTTGACTATTTCCTCCAGATTACCACCATTGTAGTCTAACACAAAGACCACCTTAAGTGCCGCAGCAGGGAAATGCTTGAATAACAAGAAGGTTGCCGGTTCGAATCCCCGCTGATACTATATCAGGCAGCAGCGATATATGAAGATGCTGAAAGAAGTCATCTCATACTGCACAGGAGGCAGCAATGGTAAACCCCTCCTGTATTCTACCAAAGAAAACCACAGGGCTCTGTGGGCACCAGGAGTCAAAATCAACTTGACAGCACACTTTACCTTTAGTCTAACACAACTAAATGGGCTTCAAGTGGTAATAAAGGAAATTATATTCTGTATGTCGGGGGAGCTGGAATAATCTGCTTTTTAAAAGCCCTATCAGAAGTTGGCCTTGAAAGTTGGGGGCCTTGATGCAAATGAAGAACAGTGCCAGGATAGCCCAATGACAAATACAGATCTCTCTTGGCAGTACTATAATTTGGCACATGGAAATCCTTCTGCTCCTTATATATCCAAATATGTCTTCAGAGAGAAACTTTATGGAAATGATACATTCACATGAAGGAAAAACCAAGTTATTCTGCACAATTTGACTGTCAAACATCTTGTAGCCTGAGGGAAAGAAGCATTTCTTTCCAGAGAAATAAGGCTAAAAATGTAAATAAGAGTGGATACTTTGACTAATTCGGGATCAGGGGGAAAATAGCCTGAGATTGAATCTTACCTGGATTCTTGCCTGAGCTTGAATCCTGCAAGACTAGCTAAGCAGGTGATCTTGGTTGACTTCAAGACATGAGGAAGTAGCTCTTCAACATATGATGAAATCTTTATCCTCATGAAGATTTCTCATTGACAACTGAGTTAAGATTTATAAGGAATTGTGTACAACATACACACAAATACTATGTAATGATGCACATGTCAACATTGCACAACTTTTGTAATGTGTAACATTTGAGTCTGCTATGCCTCGGGACATTCAAGGCTTTAGCAATAACCACACTGCTCAGTGTTCTTCATTGTAAGAACTTTGGACCAGTGGCAACATTGAGGTTGACCCTATCAACCCCAAGTGTGGCTCCCTGACTAATTGTTTATAGGGCCTGTGTTAAGTTTCAACTAAAGCTGAAAACTCTGCACAGTCCTCCGGTATAATGCAGAGACGACCATTCTCACTGTACCATGTTGTACTTTGCCCAGAACCAGGTGTGGGGTCTTCTTTAAGGGATATAGAGCCCTCTGGAGCCCCTGCACCATCTTGGAAGGCATGCACAATGTGCTGGGGAGTGTAGCCCTCCCCAGTGCTTTCCCCATAGAGCTCTTAAGAACATAATAACAGCCCTGCTGGATCAGGCACATCTAGTCCAGCATCCCGTTTCACACAGTGACCCACCAGATGCTTCTGGGGAGCCCACAGGCAAGAGGTATGTGCATGCCCTCTCTCCTGCTGTTGCTCCCATATTGAGAGGCACCGTGCCTCTGAGGCTGGAAATGGCCCACAGCCACCAGACTAGTAGCCATTGATAGACCTATCCACCATGAATCTGTCTAAGCCCCTTTTAAAGCCATCCAAGCTGGTGGCCATCACCACATCCCATGGCAAGGAATTCCATAGACTAATTATGTGCTGTGTGAAAAACGGGGATAACGGGGTTCACCTGTATATGCATACATACCAAAATACCTCTATTCATACATACCTCATACCTGGTATGTATGCATACATATATACCAGAATACCTCTAAATTGAATTTGGTACCAATGTTTAGGCCAAGTACAGTTACAAAATCAACTGGGATCATGAGATCCACTAGATCATGCATACTCTTTCATTTCCCCCATATTGTCCTCCCCCATGGAGAGGAGAGCTGGTCTTGTGGTAGTAAGCATGACTTGTCCCCATAGCAAAGCAGGGTCTGCCCTGCTTGCATCTGAATGTGAGACTTGATGTGTGAGCACTTCGAGATATTCCCCTCAGGGGATGAAGCCGCTCTGGGAAGAGCAGAAGGTTTCAAGTTCCCTCCCTGGCTTCTCCAAGATAGGGCTGAGAGAGATTCCTGCCTGCAACCTTGGAGAAGCCGCTGCCAGTCTGGGAAGACAATACTGAGCTAGATAGACCAATGGTCTCACTCAGTATATGGCAGCTTCCTATGTTCCTATGTCCCACTTTAGTTTAGGGGTATACCTGGTTGGCAACAGTTGCATGCAACACTAAAGCCTGGAAGGAAAGAAACTGAAGCATGAGAGGGAAAAGATGTTTGCAGATCTGAGACCTGTTCCCCAAATCCAGTTGTGTTCCTGCACTAAGCTTTAATCATGAAAACAAGAAATGTTACCAAAATGAAGGCAATTGCTGGGGATCAGACACATTTAGATATGCTCATTTCAAGTTGCTAAGAGACCCAAGCGTTTAATAGGTCTCTGCCTCATACAGATTTATCCTGAAACCTAGTCTGTCTGACACATACAAACTAGTGACTTCCCATCCTCATCCCAACACCAACAGTCTGTTCAATATCATTCCACAAGATATTCAATTGCATGCAAAGATCTGTGAAAGTGTTGGGTACATTCACCCATTCTATAGATAGATCCTTGCATACAAATATTGTAGAATCACGTTTCCTTCCCTAAAACATACCTCCCAAAAGGGGAGGCACTCCAGTTTGACAGCCACTGCTCCAAACCAAATTTCTCCCAGTCTATGAAAACTCTACCGGTCTTGCTATTTAAAAACCCTGCCAGTGCTTTTGTAAAAATATTATTTTGATAAAACCCTAATGATGTAAGCTACAAGCCCATATATTTATACTGAAATTTCTACCCCACTTCTCCCCTTGAGAAACCCAAAGCAGTTAACACCACAACAAAACATCAAAGCAACACTACAATAAAAACCTGATGATGAAAAAAAAAACCCACATGCACAGCGCAAATCAAAACATCATTAATATAACCAAAAGCAGCAGCATTTGTGTTGGTGCCTGCAAACAGCTGCAAAAAGCTTCACTTCCAACCTCTAGAAATTAAAATTCTTTATTTACTTAAGGTAAACAGAATTTACTAAAAGACTAATGAAATGTAAGGTAATTATAGATTTCTAAACAAACTAGGCCAATTTCAATGCCATATTTTCCTTTACAGGAAAACTGAATAAGGATTGTCCTAGAAAGATTTGAGAGCCTTATGATACAAAGCTGCCAGCTCATAGTATAACATCACATAGATTTTCAATTCCAATGCAATATTTTCCACATGCATTTCTTCCCAGAAGTCATTACGAAAGTAGAAAAGCCTTGCTTAGCACTATCTACCATCAGCAGATGATGATCACAAAAAAAAAACCAAAACTGCTTTATCACACACAGAAAAATAGCTACATCATGATTTTCATCCTACCTCGAGTACTGGTCCAGCTCCAAGAATGATTTGTTCTACTCCACTAGCAAATCCCTTCTGGCTAAGAGCAGTAAGGTGATGAATCAGGAAGTTTGTGCTCTGTGTTTTCCCAGACCCACTTTCTCCAGAAATGACAATGCACTGGTTCTTCCGACGCTGAAGCATCGCATGGTACGCTACATCAGCTACTGCATAAATGTGGGGCTCCAGCTTCCCAAGTTGGTGGTTATCATACATTTTGACATACTTTGGGTTGTAAATGGGAAGAAATTTGAATGGGTTAATAACTATTAGTATGCTCCCAACATATGTGTAAATCTTTTCTTGTTTAAAGCGATTTCTAAGATTTTCTAAGAGTGTTCGCTCATTTAAGTCTGGTAAAGCACACAAGTCGTCATAGTCCTTGTATTGTGGTTGAGGAAGGAAGCCACGCTCCACCATCCTGCGTCGCTCTTCCGTTACCCTCAGCCAGGACTGAAGGCTGGCATAATGTATGGACCCATCTAGATTCTTTTCCCGTAAAAGAAAACGATAGTCCTCCCCACTCAAGCGGTTCTCCAGGGCCATACGGGGCCACAACATCATGCGTTGGACAGGGCAATCTGTGGGGTTGAGGATCCATTCTTCCCCACCAAACTCCTTCACCTCTGCCAAGACGTAGCATTTTGTTTTGTCCAGCTGAAGTTTGTTGATGAGAGAGTCTATCACCTCAGCAGCAGTGGAAGTTTTTCGAGCAATAACAGGACAGTAGATGGTCCCTTCAGCAATGTTACCAGGATAGATGTGTAGTGTGTGTTCGTTGTCCTCAAAGCGTCTTCTTCCCCCAACATCACTTCCACTCATATTGGACGTCTTCCCATTAGTAACGGCAAGCCATTTTTAGAACGGGTGAATAGGTTATCACAGCAGCAGCACTACAATAGGAAAAGAAAAATTTAGAGACTGGATGTTTCAGGAACAAAAGGTTTCCAAAACCAAAAATTGGTTTGTGTTTTAGATGTGAAATTGCACAAAACTACACACTTGCAAACCAATTTTTAATGAGAAATAAAAATTACTACTTTGGGCCTGGATGTGTGAACAAGCAGGTGTTCCATGACCACCTCTCTCAAACACAAAGATCTAACTTTGTATACCTTCTATTAAAAAAAAACACCACAGGAATGAACACAACATCTTGATTAAAAGGACACATCCATATTTAGTTCTAAGAGCAGTAAGAAATACTACAACACAGTAAGAGTCTTAGAGGCACTCAGTGATGGAGGAAATCATCATGCTGCCCCTTCCTAGCATCAGGACAAGTACCATAGTCTGGTTTTCATAAAGAGGGTATGATGCAAAATGCAGCTATAAACCATAAGAGAAAAGTTTTTTTGTAGAAGTCCAGACCTTCCTCTATCTTGTTCCTAGGACAAACAGCTGTTATAGTATACAGCTCTGCCTTTTGGTATTGTATGAAATCTGTACAACAGGTTGATATGTCAAGGCCATCAAATAAAGTGGCAGTGAGAAACTGGCCTGGAAGTATTGGATTTATTTACATCTGACATTAAGAAAGTATGGGCCTAGCTAGCACCTAGATGGAGAACTACCTTGGAACCTCATGTACACCAAGCTTTTTAGAGACAATTGGGAAAGAAATGTAATGAACCAAATCAGACAGAATTTCCAGGATTTTCTCAATCTAAAATCCTAATACAATCAATTTGTAGTATGAGAATGTTCATATTGTACACAGATCTTGGTTGGTTGTGCTGTTGAGTCTGTGTCGGCTCTTGGTGACCACAGAGCCATGTGGTTTTCTTGGTAGAATACAGGAGGAGTTTACCACTGCCATCTCCCGCGCAGTATGAAATGCCTTTCAGCACCTTCCTATATCGCTGCTGCCTGATATAGGAGTTTCCCATATTCTGGGAAACACACCAGCGGGGATTTGAATCAACAGCTTCCTGCTCTCTAAGCAGGTTACTTCCTTGCTGCGCCATTAGGTGGCTCATACACAGACCTAAATGTCACAATTATGGACAAACTACTGCAGTCACTGGCTCACCTGCAGAGTAAGTTATTCATGAGTAGTCCCACTGGAATTAAAGGGACAAGTTTACCAAGAAGTGTGACACATATATCCCAAAATAAATCTTGCCAAAGTTGGTAGTAAGAACAACATGTAAGCTACTGGACTATGACACCCACAGGTAAATCTTATCAAAGTTGATGACAAGAAAACATGAAGTCAATCTGTCGTGGAATTAGGCAAACAAAAGTAAACCTGTGCTTGCTTGCTTCTCCCACACTCTAGAATCTCATGGCCAGGGCTCCACAGCATACCTCTGGTCCAATCCTGCTGCCTTCTCCTCCTCCCCTTATGAATGGCTGGTTAGGTGCTCAGACTCGGCCCACCCTCAGCGGCCCACCACTCCCCTCAGACTGACTGGCTAAGCAGCAAAGGAAATGCTGGCTGATTCTCCGTGACCAAATTTCTCTCACTACTGAGCATGTCAGTCAGGCCAAGGAACTGGTGGGCTGAAACTGAGCATGTAGCCATCTAGTCATGGGGAGGGGAGTATTCTGTCTGACACTCCTACCCTCTTCTCCTTCCCTCCTAGAGATAACGCATCTCAGAAGATTGGTTGTCTTGGTTTACAAGGCAAATCTCTGACTGGGAGCCAACAGCATGGTGTGGCAGTAAGAGAGGCAGGAAGACTCAGCCAACCCTCCATAAGACTTTGAAGTACCACATGGTTAGGGGTACCCTCGGCTAAAAGTTCTCAACATAACTGATTACATTTACAGAGAACACACGTAAATTAGTCTCTTGACCTAAGAAGTTTCAATAAAAGCAACTCTGATTATTGTTTATCTGGTCGACGACCATAATAAAGGATCTATCTAAACATGACCAACTTAATTCAATGCTCTAATTCCCTTGGTAATTGTTGATTGATTAGTAAGATGCAATTCTTCCTTTATTACTCCATCACTTGAAAGTAGAATTAAAACTTGTGTGCCTGCATGTAGATATTTATCTGCTGATAAATATCAGATCAGATCAGCTAGAGGCCTGACTTTCTGATCATTGAAGCTATGAGAAATCAGAAGTATTTTCCAAAGCTCTTTATGCTCTCAACCTGAATTCAAATCAGCATCTCAGTTCTACAGATGAACAAGCCCTTTAGCCCACTTTTGGCCCACCTGTATATGTTGGTCTACAACTCTCATCATCCTGACTATCAGCCACTGTGGCTGGGGATGATGGAAATTTCAGTCCAAATGGAGGGCTGCAGTTATGCAGGTCTGCTTTCAGGGAGCCATTTAAAATCTTATTTAAATTCTATGATTCTATAGGGATGAGGTAGTAGATTCCTGCACTGGGCAGGGGGATGAACTAGAAGAACTCCACAGTCCCATTCCAACTATAAAGTTATGAGATTTGAGGATCATGTCTGGATTCCCAGGTATACAATTCCCTTTCAGAACTAAACATTTCAGACAGTTAGGAGAGAAGTGGAGAAGGTAAGGGAGAAGCAGAGGGGAAGGCAACACCTGCTTGATGTTGGAATGGGAAAATGGGAACTAATCATCAGGTCACTTAAGACGTAGGGATCTGGCTAACCAATCCCCTCCCACCATTACCTTATCAGAATAGCCCAAAACAAATCTTGTCAGTCAAGAAGATTGATCAACATCTTTCCCCCAAAAAATGCAATGTTGGGAAATTATTCAATTCAATTCTAAATGGTCCAAACCATTTCTAACTATGGTTGCACCAATACAGAACATAGTTATTCAAAATGCTGCTGGGCTGACACAAGAAAACCAACTCTATTCTGCTGATTTATGCATCAATTCAGCCTACATTTTTTTGAGGGAATTATTTCCTCACCGCTCACTGTGACCTACCTATTAACATATGCATGATTCATCCTCCTGCACAAAGCCGAGGTTTGGGCAACAAATGACCTGTCTTGTTTTCTCCCCCAAAAAGCCAGGATGTCAAAGAATAAATTTAATGAGGTGGTCTTAGATTCTCTGTAGGTATCCACTACGCATGCAGGAGACCAGGACTGCTGCTATTATATTTAACATATAATAAAATGAAACATTTCCAGAAAGCAATTTCCTATG
The DNA here is from genome assembly GCF_027244095.1 of Hemicordylus capensis. NCBI lineage: Eukaryota > Metazoa > Chordata > Lepidosauria > Squamata > Cordylidae > Hemicordylus > Hemicordylus capensis. Next base: position 15,278,002 of record NC_069666.1, on the reverse strand, counting down.
AAGGAGTATACAGATACCAACACTTGCCAGCTGACTGCCAGGAAACATTACATTTAACTTTTACAATGCATCCCAAGTATGACTGTGTATATTGTATTATAATGACATGAATGCAAAGGGAGCTGCCTTCACTCCCTGTGCAAAACTGGATAGCATCAAGGTTGCCAAATACAGTTTACATTGTGCCATTGCTTTACAAATAAATTTGATTTCTTTGTTTCAAAAAGGCACGTCTCTGAGTCTGTTCCTCCTCTGGGGTACCCTAACACTTGCCTGTGTTCAGGTTCTGGTCCCTTTGTTCTTCACACTTGCAGATTTGATTTTGAGCTAGATTCCCTCAAGTCAGTCTATTTATTTATTTAAAATATTTATACTCCACCCCTCCAGTATAACAACTGCTTGGGGCGGCTCAAAACATTAATAAAATAGATACAATGTAAAATAAGACTAATGAAATCAAACAAGTTAAGTTAAACAAGTTAAGAGATCAGACTAAAATATTTAAAATTACAATTTTTTTAACAGTTTCAAATTAAAAGTTATTTAACAAGCTAAAAAACTAAAAAGAACCTACCAGATATAAGCAGCAGATAAACCATAAAACACCTCTTTTAAAAGATGTGTTTTAATTTTTTTTTTATAACACTGAGAAAGGAAGCATAGTGAAGCTATTTGAGGACAGCGAAGAGCTTGGTCTAGGAGCATACACACACACATATGGGTATTGTATGCTAGTGTTAGCAAGCGCAGTAACATTGAGTTACCTTAGGGCTGCTATGATGCTAAAGTGGAGGCAGGGGGGAGAACCACGTGCACTGTTCTGGAAGAAGGTTGGGATTAAAATGTAATGAATGAAATAAAATAGGTAACTGACCTTGTTCTCTGAGCCACCATTCTGCACCTGGCTCTGGTTGGTGGAACTTGAGAAAAATCAAAGTAGATCCTACAAGTCTAAAGCGTGTTCACCCCCTTTTACTCAGCTCCCAAAAAATGTTTGTCTCCCAAATTCTGACTGCAGCCCTGCCTACACTACCACATTATTGCATTGACAGGACTTTAAACTCAAAGTGGGCATGGCTATATAAGACACGTGCAGGCTTTCTGCCTATAAGCCCTGCTCATGATGCAAGAATACTGGAGGAGAGGCCCTAAGTGACTGACAGCTGGTGGAACCATGACTTCACATGGCAGTCTGATTAAGCAAACACATGAATACCAAGGGATCTGAATCCTAATACATGTACACAATACATTTTCAGTACCAATCCTGTTCTTTCCTTAAAAAAAAAAAAAAAAAAACCTTTCTGCAGCCTCTGTCTTCTCTCTCTGCCCTCACAATGCCTATGGCTACCATTTGTCCAATTGTATCACCATCGGTCAAACAGCATTTCCCCCCAAATTACTCAGAATATTCTCCTGTGCTGACACCTATAACTGCATCGCCCTCCCAGAATATCACTTCCCTCTCTCCTTTTCCTCAAAACTCACCTTTTCGGTGCTCTTTGCTTTTAACTGCTTAATCTCATCCACAACCAAAAGGAGTGACTAACTAAATGTGTTTATCTTCACCCCTTATTATACTCCCCTCATTCTTTCCTTCCCCTGTTGTCCTCCTCTGCTCCTGTCTTTTTCAACTGTAAGCTCCTTTAGGGTGCAAAAGAAATTTCATCATCTGCTTAATGCTTAATGTCCTATAGCTTTAGCTTAAAGTAAGCTGAGAATGCACTGATAAGCAAAATTGTCATGATGTAAATTTCAATTCTTAACTTCTTTCCGGGGCTTAAAATGGTTATGAAAACTTAAGTGAAACAAGGTACTCTTGGAATGCTACACTGTACTTAATTTCTTTAAAAACCAATGCATTTGTTTTAGAGATTTTGAATTCCTGCTTAATTGTGAGACCTTATGTAGACTGCTGAAACAGTGGGATCTTTTCTATTCAAAATACAGCCAAGCAAAGCATTCTTAGAAGGACAGAGCCACACTAAATGACCAAAGCATTTATAGCCCTCTTTTTTGATGCAAAACTCAAATATTCCAAGTCTGGTCATAGATAAAAGCATACTCCCTGTGTTCGAGTATGTACGAATGCTCCCCGCCAGTACGGATACGACGAATATTTATATACTGCTTTTCAAGAAAAATTTTCCAAAGCTGTTTACATAGATATAAAAAGAAGGCTCCCTGTCCCCAAAGGGCTCACAATCTAAAAAAGAAAAATAAGGCAGACACCAGCAACAGCCACTGGATGCTGTGTTGGGGATGGAAAGGGCCAGTTGCTCTCCCCCTGCTAAATAAAGAGAATTACCACCAGTACAGTGCAGCCACTATGGTAAAGCAGTACATGAAGTACAAAGACTTTATGTACTTGCTAGAATAAACTTATATGTTCAGGTCAATAGGACAGCAATATTGACACTAATATGGTGTCAGTGAATGCTGCAGTGATATTTCCCCCCATTACCTCCAACCCCAAAGCTGCAAGTATTAAGCAGGTGGATGGAGTTAGCTTTTCATACCAACAAGCAGCACTTGGGCAACCTAGAGAAAGCTATCCTTACCTAAAGAAACACATTTCATATGAGCGATTAAGTTCTATGAACAGATTGATAACCAATACTAAGAGCTCCCTCCCCTATGCCCCACTCCCCCTTCCCCTCCCTTCTGCCCCACTCCCCCTTCCCCTCCCTCCTGCCCCACACTCTTGCCCCCTCTTTCCCTCCCTCCTGCCCCACTCTCTCTGGCCCTCCCCCCTCCTCCCCCCTGCTCCTCTCTCTTGTCCTCCCTCCCCCTCTCATCCCACTCTCTCCTGCCCTTCCCCTCTCCCCACGCTCTCTTGCCCTCTCCTTCCCCCTCCCCCTGCCATGCTCTCTTGCCCTGCCCCCTCCCCCCACTCTCTTGCCTTCCCCCCACTCTATTGCTCTCCCCACTGGGCAGCCAAGGAGGGCCCCGCCCCTGCTCCTTCTCCCAGGCGGTGAACAGGGAAGTCCCGCCGCCGAGTTTCCCTCCCACCCCAGCATCCCACGGGCGTCTGGCCTTAGCAGCCGGTCCCGCCGCCTCCTGGCCGAGAGCCGCCTCTGTGGCCGGGCCCAGCGCCTCCGCAGCCTGGCCCACCACTGGGCCGAGTGCCACCTCCGTGGCCTGCCGCCGCTTGCCAGCCTCTGCGGCCAGCCTCTTTGGGGCCGGCTACCTCTCCCCCCACCTTCTGCCCCAGAGAGGTGGGGACAGGAGCAGAACGGGGCGAGTTTCACCTCCGTGGCCAGGCCCGCCGCCTCACCTCCGCGGCGGGACCTGCCGCCGTCGTGGCCTGGCCAGCTGCCGGCCAATTCTCCTGGGTGCGCCAGCCAATCAGGTGCCTCCGCCGCCCAGTCAATCTAAGGCACACCCAGGAGAAATAAATATATAGATAATTGATTCTGTATAGGTTTAAATCAGAAACTCTTGATTTGTCACCTTGTACTTCCTTTTTTTATAATGAACAAGTAAATCAGAACATCAGGGCAATTTAACTCTGGGGGATGACTAATATTTTTAGACTGTCAACATTGACTCAATGTTATGATTCCATATTTTAGATATCCTAGTTTTTATTATTTCAAAACTAGAGGTATTATTCATTCTTTGTTTTTAGAATACAGTGTTTTGAAAATAGAGAAAAAAACAGGTTGCTTACCTGTAACAGATGATCTGGTAGTGGTTCCATGACATTCATAATGTGAGGGTTCTGCGCCTGCACAGGCCAGCTTCGGTTAAGACTCATTAGTGCCTCGTGACGCCTACAACCGCCGACTGCATGTGGCTGCAGTACCTTCTATTGGCGGTTAGGTGTCCCTCAGCTCAGTTTCTTGATGGCTGATTCCCGGCAGACTGGCACTGGGCACGGTAGCAGCGGTCCTCTTGGTCTATGTTGCCGAAAAAGTAGCTTGCCCCCCCTAAGCAGCAGGGACAGACGGACGGGTGGGATTTATGAATCTCATGGAACCACTACCAGATCATCTGTTACAGGTAAGCAACCTGTTTATCTGGATAGTGGTTCCAGACATTCATAATGTGTGGGTGAATTGCGAGCTACCAAGTTGGTGGAGGGTGCTTCAAGCAAGCTACTGTAGTACCCCTTTAAGGACCACCTATCCAAGGCCTAGTGCTTGAGGAAGTTTGATGCGACGCCCACATGGCAGCTGTGCAGACGTCACAAAATCTAATGCCTGCCAGGTGTGCGGCTGACGTGGCATACGCCCTGGTGGAATGGACACGTATCGAGGTTGGCGGAGTGACCTTTTGATGGTCATATGCCATCTTAATGAGTTCCACTAACCAATAGGACAGCCACTGTCATGCTGGTGACTGACCCTAGTGTCTTCCTTTCTCACACACAAACAGATGATTCGTCCTCCAAATGTGCTGGGTCACCCTGAGCTAGTGGAGCAGGGCCTCGCTGACATCCAGAGAATGCATTGCTCGGTCCAGTGGTGACGATGGATTATGGAAGAAGGTAGGCAGCACAATATCTGTATTCAGATGGAAATCCAAAATAATCTTTGGCCTGAATTCCGGGTCTAAGCGCATGACGACCCTATACGGAGCACCTGGAGCTCACTGACCCACTTTGCGGTGGTTATCGTCACTAGGAAGAGCGTTTTCAGAGTCACCAGCTTTAACGTTGAAGTAGCCATGGGCTCAAATGGCTTCTCTGTTAGTGCTGCGAGCACCAGAGACAGGCTCCACTTTTCTACTGGTGGTCTTACCGGCGGATAAAGATTGTTAATACCTCTCAGGAAGTCCTTACACCTTGGGTGAGTGAAGACCGTTTTGCCATCCCACCCACTATGGCATGAAGATATTGCCGGCACATGCACTTGTATAGATACATTAGCTAGGCCGTCCTTCAGGGAGGTGAGGTACAAGAGCACCACTTTCAGGCTCGCCTCCCTGGGCTCAAATCGCAAGGTAATAGCATACGAACAAAACTTGCACCATTTGGCCCTATAGTTGCATCTGGTAGATGCCCTCCAAGTGTTAAGAAGGATCTTTTTTAGAAGCCTATATTCCATGCAGTCAGATTCAGTACTGACAAGTTCGGGTGCAGTATCCCCCCCCCCCCCGGTCCTGTGTTATCTGATCCAGCCATCAGGGAATCTTCTGCACATCCCCCTGGACAGTCTGAGTAGCTGCGTGTACCATGGCTGCCTTGGCCACCATGGAGCAACCACAATAGCCCGCGTCCAATCTTGCAAAAGTTTGGCCACTAACCTAGTTAGCAGAGGTATTGATCCAGCCCACCTTGCTGTACTACAGTTCCCATCATCCCCAGCCACAATGGCTGAAGGTCAACGTATGACGGGAGTTATAGTCAACATCAGGGGTCCAAAAGTTGGGAACCCTTGGCCTCAGGGAAATTTGATGGTGCTCCTGTAGTGCTTATTCAGAAGGGTGCACTTTACTTCTTTGGCTATGGATTTGCCCCGGGTTGTACCAGTTCCACAGCTGGAGGCTGAGGTTGCAGAGAGACCTGGATACCGTTCCGCCTTGTTTGTTTAAATAGTCCATGGCTGTCGTGTTGTCCATCTGAAGCTGAACACAACCCTTGATGTGGGCTTGAAAGGCCTGAAGAGCTTTGTATGCCACCAAGAGCTCCAGAAAGTTGATGTGAAGAGGCCCTGTGCTCTGCCAAGTGGGCCTCCCATCCCTGCATGGAGACATCGGAAGTCACTGTTAGAGTGGGCTGTGGAGACTTGAAGGGGATCCCCCTCAGGTGGTGTGCATCCCTGGTCCACCAGTGCAAGGAGGATAGCACATTTCCCGGGATTAGTAGCAGCTTGGACTGTGAGTTAGCCCTTGGGCGGAAGAAGTGAAGAAACCACAGGTGCAACGTGCGCATCCTCAGCTTCGCCTTTTGGACTGTGGTGGTGCAGGATGCCATAAGGCCCAGAAGCACTTGTATGGTCCTTGCCTTCTGCAGTGGTGTCGCATGGAATGTGTCGATCACTTTTTACTGTTTACTTGTTTATTTCGGCCCAAGGCCAGCATAGGAATGTGTCGATCAGTGCCTGTATGCACTGAAACCGCTCTTCTGGCAGATACGCCATCTGTTTTGTTATGTCTAGTAGCACCCTGATGTACTGTAAGCGTCTCGCTGGCTTTAGGAACAACTTTTTCCAATTGATCTGGATTCCTAAGTCGACCAGCAACAATGTCACTACATTTATACGGACTAGTAATTGGTGCTCTGACCTGGCCGTGAGGAGCCAGTCGTCCAAGAAGGGGTAAACCAACAGGCCCTGTACCCTGAGGTAGGCTACTATGACGGCCATGCACTTTGTGAATACCCTTGGAGCAATTACCAGTCCGAAGGGTAACACGTCATACTGATAAATCTCCAAACCCATAGTGAAGCGGAGATATTTCCAATGACTCTCTTGTATGCCAACATGGAAGTACGCATCCTTGAGGCTGAGCACTGCAATCCATTGCTCCTCGTGGAGTAGTGGAAGGATGGCTTGCAACGTTGTCATGTGGAATTTTTGTACTTTGATGTATTGGTTCAGCCACCGCAAGTCCATTATCGGGTGTATGCCCCCATCCCGTTTGGGGATCTGAAAGTAACGGGAATAGAATCCCGTCTGGCTGTGAGCCCACTGCACTGGTGATATGGCTTATTTCAACAACAGCTGTTGTACCTGCTCCCTTAATATTGGTGTCTCAAGTATAAACTTCACCCTTGTGAAAGGAGGAATCTCCTTGAACTCCACTGCATAACCCGTCACGATCATGCACAAGATCCACCGATCTGATGTTATACGGTGCCATGCTTGGGCATGGCTTGCCAGTTTGATGGTAACTCTGGCTGGCATCAAGGAGATGGTTTTCCTCACGCAGGTGTTTATGCTTGTGTTCTTGCCGTTGGTGTTGCGGAGAAGCGCGCTCTGGTCTGCAGATGGGATCAGACACAGATCAAAGTTGCTGCTTGGGCTGCTGCTGAGATTTGTTGCGATTCGGCTGATTGGCCCTACCACGCTGCCCCATAAGGGTTCTTATTGCATCTTTGATAAGGAAGGTGATAGTCCTTGAGTTCGTTCTGGCAATAGTAACCTTGCCTTCTGTAATATGGTGGGTATCTGGAGGTGTATCTTTGTGTTGTGAAGGAGCATGCCATGTTTGACTTCTTCCACTGCTCCATCGTATTATTCGTTTCCTCAGCAAAGAGCCCTTTGCCGGCAAAGGGCAACGCTTCAATGTGGTCCTTCATGTCCTGCTGCAAGGTCGTTGCTCATAACTAAGCATACCATCTCAGAAATATGGCTGAGGTCAACGTGCGGGACTTCGACTCCGCTAAGTGTTTGGCATTTGCAAGCTGCTGTTGGGTTGCCATTGTTGTTCGCACAAACATTGCCTAAAATTTCTGACGGTTCCAAAGTGGCACACTGGTCGTACAGGGACTCTCATAAGGAGTGTGTGGCCAAGTAGGCAATGTAGTTTGCTACCTTTATGGAGACATGCCGTTGAATATGTACGCCTGCCCATTACATCAAGCTTGCGACCCTCTCTATCAGGAGGCATTGTATGCTGGCGTCCCCCTTTAGAAGCCATTACGCAGTCAATGACCAACAAATTTGGAGTGGGGTGGCACATCAGGTATTCGTTCTCATCCTCTTGAATCCTATAGAGGGCTTCTAGGCGCTTGGACATCTGGACAACGTCCCAAGCTGACTTCGCTGCCTTAGTGATGTGGGGCAGCATCAGAAGGTACACCGGTTGTAATCCGGGTGTTTTCTTCATAAAGTTGTAGACTGGATCGTCCAAGTCTGATGTCTTATGCTTTAGGTTTAATCCCAGCACCTCTGCCATTTCCATAATCTGCTGATGATAGCTTTTCATTTCCTCAGTAGGTGAGGTAGAGGGTTTGGGTGCCAAATCATGATTAGAATCTGGGAGGGGGCATTCTCCAGGCTCTGATTCTGAGGTATCTGACACACAGCTCTCCCCATCATCCAACGAGGACAGTTGAGTATCCGATGTCAAAGGTGCTGCTGTTACTGCTGTCGTCGCTTAGGCAGTAGTATGTCTTGGCTCAGTCAACTGAGTTGCTTGGGTTGTAGAATGCTGCACCATGTGCCATGATGGCGCCGCTGGCAACGGTGGGAAGCTTGCTTGGATGGAGACAGTTCTGTTCCTCACAGGTGCAGACTGTGTTTGAACAGAGGTCTCTGTACGCGATGGCCTTGGCACTTGATGCAGCAGCACTAAGCATTTCAACTCCCTTTGCTGCTTCCATTACTTAAACAGGGAGTACTCTTCAGGGAAGACAGCAATAGTACCCCCCCATTCTCCATGCGGAAGAAGGCCCAACACCGGAGTCGCCCCAGCCATTGTGGGCATCATTGGTATCGATGGGGGTTGTTCCTCCGGTCTGAGGTAGCTATGATGCCTCTTCTTATGGGCTTTGTGTTTCTTTACAGGCTTCCCTAACACCAAGGCCTTGTGACTTCTGCGCTTCTTAGCTGGCGTCTCCGACGCCAAAGCCACGGCCTTCCTCTTTGGGGATGCCCGGTGTTGGTCTGGTCTTTTAAACGTGGTTTTGGCGCTCGAGGTTGAGACAGTCGATGTCGAGGGTTTGGACTTCGATGGGGCGAGCGAGGGTTTCGACTGCGCAACTTGCACAGGTCTCGGTGTTGGCGGTGAGGTGGAGGCTTGCGCTGGCCAACTAGGGAAAAGGGCTTGTTCCATTAGGTACACCTTCAAACAGGCTGTCCAGTTTTTCAACATCTGTTTGGAGGTGACACAGACAGAGCAAGTGGTTGTATTGTGGGCTTCGCCCAGACAGAAGAGACAAAGCTCAGACCTGTCAGTAGAAGGGAGCTTTCCATGGCAGCCTCCGCACCTTTTAAAGGTGGTTTTCTCCCTCACTTTGCCCCTCTTTTCATTCATGAGAGGTTAGGTGTTCCCAAGCACTTGGGTGGTTTATCTCTAATCTCCCTTTTCTTTTTCTTTCTTTTTTAGGCTGGCGGGCATAAGAAATACCGTTTGCAGTCCGTGGTCATCGCCAAGAGATCCGAGTCACATCAAGTCCGTAGGCAGTAACATGGGGAAAGCTGCAGTCTGGTCCATGGTCAAATTCCATTTAAACACTAACAATGCCAAGTCTGAAAGGAAAACTTATTATTGTCTAATAATCCGTGCCAAAATCAAAACGAAGAAATCCAAGATAGCTAATATGAGTATACTGAGGAGCAAACTGTTTCCGAAGGTCTGATTGCTATGGCGGTCAGCAAGAAACTGAGCTGAGGGATGCCTAACCAACAGAAGGTACTGCAGCCACGTGCAGTTGGCGGTTGTAGGCATCACAAGGAGCTAATGAGTCTTAACCGATCTGCGCAGGCGCAGAACCCACACATAATGAATGTTTGAAACCACTATCCAGATCAATTTGAAATTATTCTCTTCTGAATCAAGGTGGTTAATAGGGGAAATTATTCAATGTTTATTAAAACTTGGAGAAGCCTTCATCTTTTATGCAAAAGTGGAGAAAATATGCAGGAGACAATTTTCTTAGAGGACTGCCATGGATCTAGATTAGTAGTAAATCTCTAAACAGTATTGATTTCTGGGGGGAACTACTATAAAGATCCAATTTCATTGGTATTTGACGCCTACCTGGCATCAATTTATAATCTTAATTCAGATCAGCAGTGGAGATATATGCCATATGCAGATACTATCCATTGATTTCTGGTCATGTACATATAGCATAGTTTCAAGTTCAGACTCTTAAAGACCAGTCAAGTAGAGCTGGTGAGAGGAGAGCTGGTCTTGTGGTAGCAAGCATGACCTGCCCCTTTAGCTAAGCAGGGTCTGCCCTAGTGGCATATGAATGGGAGACTAGAAGTGTGAGCACTGTAAGATATTCCTCTTAGGGGATGGAGCAGAAGGTTTCAAGTTCCTTACCTGGCTTCTCCAAGATAGAGCTGAGAGAGATTCCTGCCTGCAACCTTGGAGAAGCTGCCGCCAGTCTGTGAAGACAATACTGAGCTAGATAGATCAGTGGCTTCTCCAAGGTTGCAGGCAGGAATCTCTCTCAGCTCTATCTTGGAGGTGCCAGGGAGGGAACTTGGGACCTAGATGTTCTTCCCAGAGAGGCTCCATCCCATAAGGGGAATATCTTACAGTGCTCACACATCAAGTCCCCCATTCATATGCAAGCAGGGCGTACCCTGCTTAGCTAAGGGGACAAGTCATGCTTGCTACCACAAGACCAGCTCTCCTCTCACGACAACCTTGCAACAAAAATATCTACATCTCTGAACAACTAACTAGGGTTTTAAGCTTCCTACCTAATACTGTCAGGTAGGGTAACAAAAGCCATAACATTCTGAGAATTAATTAAAACAATGCCTTCTATAGATAGCCCTTAAGAACAAGGCTTTAAGGCTGATATTATGGCAGCACTTTACAGTTGCTTTGCATCTTCTCTAGCCCTTGAACTATAGTTTGGAATGCTTTTGCCCAAGTTGTTCCACAGGGACAAGCTAAAAAATAAAATAGACTGGCATTATGAAAAAGTGGGGTGTATATCTCTGTATTGAGCTGTACTTGCAGTGATGCACTTGCTTGCTAGTAGAGTCTCCTGATTGGACTTCAACTGTCACTGCTTCATTTTAAAAAGGAGTCAAAAGCAGGCTGAAGGATGCCACAGTAAATGTAGGTTGAGCTGTATTTATGGCAAATCACTAATACGCAAAGTATTTTATATCATGCATTTCACATTTGCAAAGCACCTATATACATTTCAGATCCTCTCTACATTTGTATTCCACGCAGTGTATAATGCATTGGGGAAAATAAGAACACATTACAAGAATTTTCAGTCCTGCAAAAGCAGGCCAGCACTGTTATGCCCATTGGCAGATAAGAAGCTCAGGGCAATCCTCATAAAGTTAAGACCAAGGTTACATTTTGAACCAGAGGGTTTTTGGGCTTACACTCTCAGCGACTACACAAGTTCACATCTCACTACGTCATGAGCCCAGACATTCTCAACACCCTCCTATCATGCCAATTTGACATGTCAAATCAGCCCTCCAGTGAAGAACAGTTGTAAGCTATCCCCTTTCCCTTGAAGTCCTCCAGGAAAATTTCCACCTTGCACTAAAATCACTACTGTGTAGCAGAACGGAGGAGCAATTACAGTTGCAGTGGGGACGACAAAGCAGGAAGGAGGCCAAATTATCTGTAAGTCTCCATAAGGTCCAATTATTCAGACAGCACACAAAATCTGCCAAGTTCTTAATCACCACCACCACACTCAAGCAGATTTTGGGTAGCTTACTTCATTTTCAGGAGTGCAGGATCTTATCAGGTTCCCAAATTTCTTGTAATTGCAACATACTTGGCAGCCAAAAGGTAACTCAATTCCACATTATTACCAAAAAAATAATAATGATAGGATGACAGTGTTAGGATTATATGGTGAAAAGTTATTTTAGTTTTAACATCTGTTTGCTTCTTAGCTTAAACTTTTGTTAAGAAGGCACTTGTCGTTTCTGCCTACAAATCAGGAAGCTTGGCACCCAAGGCAGTGATATACGAGACTTGATGTTATAAGAGAAATATTATGAACATATTGAAAGATTACCCTATTTCAGGCTAAGTATTTATGACCCACATTCAACAAAAGGAATGCCTCCAACTTTTACTTAAGGCTTAGACCAATGAGAAAATGGCCTTGAGAAGCAAAGATACCAGCCAAATTGTTTTGATAATCCTAGTACTTCAGAACAAAACAATCCATTTTAAGACTCAGATGCACAATAATGTGCACAGCGGTACAATCAATCAATGATGGTTTGAATAAATGTGCCATAGAAAAATCTAAGCCACTAACTTCTAAAGCCTCAAGAAAAACCATACAATAATGTCCATATATTACGCTTGGAAGACATGTGGTGGGTGTTTCGTGAAATAGAATTGTTTCTAAAGTTTAAGTGTTTTTGTTTCTGCCCCTTCATCTGCAAGCAGGAATATTCTGTTTGTAGAACAGTGAGTGATCCTCCTCCTCCACCAGTTTTTCAAATGGCATGCTGTTCCCATTCCTCACACACAAACAAAATGAGAGGAGAGCTGGTCTTGTGGTAGCAAGCATGACTTGTCCCCTTAGCTAAGCAGGGTCTGCCCTGGTTGCATATGGATGGGAGACTTGATGTGTGAGCACTTCGAGATATTCCCCTCAGGGGATGAAGCCGCTCTGGGAAGAGCATGAAGGTTCCAAGTTCCCTCCCTGGCATCTCCAAGATAGGGCTAAGAGAGATTCCTGCCTGCAACCTTGGAGAAGCTGCCGCCAGTCTGTGAAGACAATACTGAGCGAGATAGACCAATGGTCTGACTCAGTATATGGCAGTTTCCTATGTTCCTATGTACTCTGGAAAAGGTGCAGCAACTCTAATCTGAATCCAAGTGTGTACTGCAACACATCTTATCAAGCAAATTTACTAGGAAGGAGCAACAGAACACAGCTTGAACCTCAAAGAAGTGTGTGCATTGTGCTGTTAGCCTCTTTGGGATTAACTTCGCTCACAGCCAGTCTTCTCCACAGAGTAAATTTAATTCAGCAGCATACCCCTGAAGAATTGAAACAGTGCACTGCCATACTTTCAAGCTGGTTCACACGGAGGACTAGTGGCTGTGCACCATTTGAATCTTATAAGAATTCATTCACCATATTGCAGAGGAGGAGGAAGAAGAGGAGGAGAAGTGCATGGATTTCCAAAAGCCATTTACCATATTACTCCCCATCCATTCATACACATTCTTCTCTTTCCCCAGTTCCTCCGCTAACAACCCTTGGTCAGAGACACTAAACACTAAGCCATGGCTTCCAGGCATGGTGTTCACTTGTGTGGCATGTGCTCCTCTCCCCAGTTACCAGCAAAAACTAGTGAAGTCCCAGGTACCTAACATTTGACATTTCCTAAGTCTTTTTACAAACTTGGTTTATGTTATTCAACAAATGAATAAGAGTACATGTCAAGAAAAAACCCTCACATTTCAGTAAGAAATCATGACACTACCATATAAGATACAGTTTCTATATATGTTATATTTTTCTTCCTTAAACAAGCATAAATCAACAAAGCAGTTTGTATCACAACTCTAAGCATCTGGACTCCAGAGCACCTCCAGTTCATTAGCAGGTAACAAGGAATCAGAAGTGGGGTGGTGGTAGAAGGAAAACATTAGGAAATACGAGGAAGAGAGGGGGAAAACCAACATGAGAGGGGAATGGAGAAAAACAAGTCAAAATTAGTATTTTATTAATTTCTCACTCTTCATTTTTCCAAGGCCAACATATAAGTTGCATCTTTTTAACTGTGACAACTGGGGACAAGGCCTTGTCTGTGGTTACACTCTTTCATCATACACTCTTCTGGCACATTTGTGTGGTGCCAGCATTATTTGCACTAAGTTAAGACTTTATAGGAAAACTGTTGCATGGTTGATACTACTATATTTAGGCTAGCTTTATTCTGCTGCTTTTTCTGGTTGTGTGTGTGGGAGGGTTATTTGGTTGTATAACATTTTCTTGAATTTAGATTCATTGGAAGCTACCTTGGAGACTCTGAAAAACATAGAAATGCTTATAGTAAGGAATAATAAAATAAAATAAAATATTAGGCATCTCAAATAAAATGACATTCACTAGCACTACTGAGGATTTAGCCAAGACTTTAGTGTTCTCATCACAAAGGTGCTCTGTAGACAAACTGATGTCAACATGGTACAGTTGTGGCACAAACGCCAAGGCTATTTTATGTGGCATTAAAACATCATGAGGAGCTTGTAGTATTTCCAAACTGATATCTGTGCAGGAACAAACCCATTTAGTGTGCATACACTGATGATCACTACAAGGATAATCATTTCCAATGTTGTGATATGCATGTTTACTGTATCATCCTTATTTGTATTCATTAGTAATTAAAGCAGAGAATGGCATGATCTGAGGAACTCTAGTGTGGCTTCAAGACCAAAAGCAACTTTGTTCAAGGGTACTAGGTACCTTCTTGAACACAGCAAAGGGCAAGAGTCAAGATTGACTGAGCACACTAAAATCTGGTGGATCAATCTTAACTACAGCAGACAAAATTAGTCCAGTTTCTCCTCAAGGGAAAACAAGTGTATTATGAAAGCACAGCAGTGGTGGGGATCGGATGCTGTGAAATTTAACCTAATGTTTTTTAGAATTATATCCACTCCATTTCACTGGCAGAATTAGAAACATTAAGCAAGCAACACTCGACACAGTGGGCAACTGCCGGAGGGAAGAGTACAGAACAAACCATCCGTTCAATTGGCAGTCTGTTCTGTCACAGTCCACTAGTAATGGGTCAGTCATAGGGCAGATGCTACCTCTCCACTTCAATCAGACACTGGACTACTTGGTTTTTTGTCAGTTTCATAGAAGGGCTCCAGAGGGCTTCTGGAAAGAAGGCTTCCAAGACAAAGGTGTGAAACATAATACCATGATATTTTCCACCATTTTCCAAATGTTCATGAATGTTAACAGGGCATGCTGATCCAATTGTCTTGAGGACCAGATCACAGATTACCAACCACAGGAAAATTCAACAGTAAAATGCCCAGATATAGTCACAGGATCTATTTCATAATGAAAGTGCACAGACACCATGTGTGCACATTTCTGTGCTAAAGCATTTATTATAATAATGCAAATTCACTCCTCATTTGCAAAAAGGAAAGAGAAATCAATAGTGCCAGTTTGATGTTTGAAAGTCTAACTATCTGCCCAGAGACGTAAGTTTGGGCGGGGTATAAGTTTGATATATAGATAGATAAATAAACTATTTCCAGTCAGATGAAGCTGATCAACATCCACACAAAATATATGCATTTCCATCCTCTACAACAGAAACAAGAGGAACGGAGCTATTGAGGAAAAGACCTACATTAAACACCTCTATATATAAAATGCTAAGGCAATGCATGGCACATTGGAGTGTACTGGAGTGGGCGTGGCTTTTTAAAGCCATGGCGGTGCAACAGAGATGGTGGCGGAGACAGTGGCAAGGGCTCCTCCCACGGGCCGCCAACCTCCCAAATGCCACAAAAATAGCCTGACCTGGGGAGGAAGGCAGGCCCAAGGAAGGAGCTTTCACTGCCATCTCAGTACTAGGTACACATGCTTTGCATGGGCAAAGCTAATTAGAAATATCTTCGAACTATAAACAGCAGTCTAGTGAGACTGCTGTTTATAGTTAAGAAGTTATTTCTAATTAGCTTTACCTGCAAAGAGCATCTGCGCCTAGTAGTCTAGTGAGGTTGTGGTGCTCTCTCATCCGTAGTTATACAGATTCAGTATAATTAAACCATTTCCAACCATTGGCTTAATGGCTCAATGGCTTAATTATACTGTTATTCATCAAATGCTATTCAAAAGGCAACCTCTAATGCTCATCTAGTGATTTCCTCTGGGAAGAAGCCATATACTTCCTGAAGACAGCAGGAAGACATAATCCAACTATTGCAACAGCCCATCACATAGCTATAATACATGGGAAAGGTCCCATACCTCTATTAGGGTTCAGGTCTCCTGAGGGGAAGCAGAAGGGCTTGAACCTTGTGGAGCTGTCTTTTCCAGTGAGGTCATTAGCCTACAATGCCTGACCAAGGACAAGACTGAACAGTCCATGTTCAAAAACAGGTAGCCAGATTGTTGCGAGGAAAAGGAAAAGCTTAGAGGGCAGGAGAACAGAGCTGGAACATATAGTTCCTACAAACAACCCTACAAATATCCATGAGATTACTGCTCATGTTTTATACTCAAATAACAACTTCCGTATCTTAAAGGGAAATACAAATTCAAGAGAGTCATGTTGCTTTTCAGTAAGAAGTATAATAATGATTCTTTATAATAAGAATTTAAAGCTATATTTCCTCCCTCTATCTCAAACATTTCAACCCATTTGCCATGGCATACATATATTCAACATCAAGTAATCAAGGGGTAGTTGGAGGGGGAGAAGAGATTTCTACAAAACATTCTTTTTGAGCACCAGCTCTGTGCTAGATGCTGTACAGAACATAAACCTCATGGTCCCTATAGAAACAGTTTGCAATCCATCTTCGACAGATGGGAGAGGGTCTGATAAATGAAAATCAAGAATGAGAGAAAGCTGGCTAAGCAGCAGCACACACAGTAAAAGGGGAAACTATAGCAGTCCAGTAAAAGTCTTACAGCAGAAGTGGGTGAAAAGAAAGCTCAGAGGAGGAAACAGTTTAAGATGGTGGTGCTTTTCCAGCATAGCAAGCAATACAGTAAGAAAGTAGTGATAAAGTAGTGCTTTTGGTCCAGAAAAGCAAACTGCAAGTTTTTACTTTTTCATAAGAAACATTTTAGTATGATGTTTCTTTCTAAATCCTTAACGATAAATGGTATTTAAATGTTGCCCATTGAAAATACATTGGAATATTTTGTCAGTGCTCGGCTATACTTCTCTATTCACTACAACTAGTAATTTAAAGGAAACACGGCTGGATGGTCTAATTGACCCTGTCCTCTTCTTTCTCCGAGTCTATAATTAGACCTAGCTCAGCCCAGCACACACCACCAGAAACAGGCTCTTTTAGAGCCACACCCAGCCCACTACTGTCAGTGTTTCGGACTATATCAGACACGTAATACCCGATTCCTTCCTAAGAGCAAATCTGAAGAAATCCACAGAACACACCATTGTTTCTTAAAATACTCTCAAAAGTAGAGCACTAACAAAGACAGAATTTAGGAAGCCAAATTTCTTTCAAAAAACACTTGTTTGTTTGCCTCGTTTCTAAAGGAGCAATTTACCTCTACAGTAAGAGCATGTACTAAAATAGCAACACTCATGTGCCAATTAAGATCCCTACATTAGAACAAAGATACCTCTGAAAAGGAAGAGGCAAAACACAAAGTTACAGGCAGAAAACTATATATGGTCAATTTTTAAATCTTGCGGTTAAAAAAACCCTAATTAGCTTATGTGTGGAGCAATTAAAATTTCAATCATTATCAGGAACAGCCAACTATAGCCCATAGGTAAGATTAAGCTCCCAAAGCAACATTATCTTCTCCAACAAATTTTAAGCAAAGCAAAACAAAAATGTCTTAAAGATTTACTTTAAGAAAAAAAACAGCAATGTGTGTTTTTCATATATATATTTTGAATTCATTTCTCATTTGTAGTCTAGGGGGAAAAATGCAGTCTAACTCTGGAGGGAAACTTTATGTGGAGCACATTCATTCCTCAGTACCACCACTGATGACCTCATGTTAGAGTGTACATGTGTCCCGACTGCCGACTATGCCAACTCCATTCTAGAGCCAAGCATCTATGAGGGAGTCAGATTGCTGAACCCTAGATCAGTGATTAGAGAATTAAGCAATCCCTGAAAATGCAGAAGTTGGCCATCCTTGATTTAAACTCAAGTCAGCAATTGGTGCCACTTAATGGTGCAGCGGGGAAATAACTTGCCTAGAGAGCAAGAGATTGCCAGTTCGAATTCCCACTGGTATGTTCCCCAGACTATAGGAAACATCTATATTGGGCAGCAGCGATATAGGAAGATGCTGAAAGGCATTATCTCATACTATACAGGAGATGGCAATGGTAAAACCCTCCTGTATTCTACAAAAGAAAACCACATGGTTCTGTGATTGCCTGGAGTCAACACCGACTCAATGGCGCAACTTTACAGCAATTGATGGCCCCTAGGCCAAAACCAGCTCCCAAAGGAGAACCACACTGCCAATCAAAAGGAAAAACTGGGCTGGGTGGGTGGGGAAGAAGAATGGGAACTGTTGGCAGGACCTTATTCCTTCACACACATAACTCAGAGACATTGCTGTGGAACTAAAAGTACAAAGCGGAGAATGAATCCCATGAGTGGCTGGTGTGCCTATTCCTTCTAAATCACAAAACATGCCAACTATTGTTATCTCAACCTTCTAAATGAACACAAATGTAAAGACTGGTCACAGTTTGCCCAGCACAGCAAGTCTTCTATATCACTTCTGAGCAATTCAGTCAGGCAGTTCACTGTATGGTGTGGTTAGTACTCCCAGCAGAAAGCCCAGTATTTACTAACCTTCCAACATCACGTTGGGTAGTTAAGCAACTAAATATATTTTTAAAAAGAAAGACATGCAACTTAAGTGTATAAACTAACACAAAACGGCACAATGCCAGTTAACATAACCTGTGTTAGTATTATGCTAGTACCTAGCCGAACTTGATCTTTAAAAAAATATTGCCACAATGAACAGTTTCAGAAGCGATGTCAAGAGGATAATTTGCACCAAGTCCACATGCAAAAGCAATATATTTGAAGTATAAAATTAGTCAATGTCAAAGTGAATAATGCAGTTCAAATGATATTGCATATTCTAGTAGCAGTTGATTTTTTCCAACAGTAATGGGGCTGCATTCTTCCATGATTATGTCATCCACTACTTCTCACACAAAGTTCTATGGCATGTATCCAATAAATACAAACCACTGTGATACTGAAAGGAACAGTCTGAAACCTACCACATTCTGAATCATAGTGTTTGGGGCTGGGAGGTGCCTTATTAAAGTCAGTCCCTACTCCTTAACAGGTCTACTGCACTGAAACCACAGCTGACAGCTATCCTGGAAACCGTTAAGTGAATAGTGCAGTCTGGCAACAGCCACTCCACAAGCTCTCTCAGTAATTAGTTTTTACTAAATGGAATCAGCATGGTCAAGTTTATTTCCATATTTAATCAGTTTGAGTTATTCATATACTGCCTTTCAAGGTTCCTCAAAGAGATGTATATACAATTAAAAACAAGATCACATGTTCTGACTGCTGCTGGTTCTTAAGGCTGCAGCAGGCCTGCTAAAACAGCCCCCTAATCACTAGGAAAACCTGGCAGCAGGTGACAGTTATGGGGTGGAGCTTCCCCTTCATTGGGCCATGCAGATATAAGAAGGGCTCCTAGCCGTTGTCTTTTGTACTCTGCAGGAGATACAAGCAGCAGAGAGCTAGGAGGATGAGACGACAATAGTTCTCACACCAACCTAGCCTCTTCAGATATAATTTTTCCTGTATGTAAGCATATTCAAAAATGATTGCCCATGGAAAGAGAAAGCTATACTGGCGGGAATGGTCACCCAAACAGATTTCTCCAAGAAAGTTGCATGTCAGGAAGCTGTTAAGAATCTAGTATCCTGTTCATGGATGCTTTCTGGAAAGCTAATTAAGATGACTAATTCCAACTGAACCCTTTTTCCCCAACACAAGTCTCCATGGCAATCATGCTAACAATATTCTCTCATGAGGGAAGCATATTGAAACTAATCCTGCATAGAGTAAATGTAGGTAAGCACTGAGGGTCCCAAGCAAGGAAGATACATGGTTTGGAAACAGTGCAACTGAAACACATCGCAAGGGATGAAGAGCCAGTCTTACAGTAGTGAACATACATTTGCTAACTCTTTGCTAAGCAGAGTTTACCTTGGTTTGCATTTGGATAGGTGAACATGTGAATGTTGTCTGCTGTAAGATATTCTCCATAGAAATGAGGAAGTAGCTCGGTGCTAGAATATCTGCTTGCATGCAGAAAGTCCCAGGTTCAATCCCTGGCAGCATCTACAGGTACTAGGGCTGAGAAATACTCCTGCCTGAAACCTGTGAGATCCACCACCAGTCAGTGTAGACAATATTGAGCTACATGGATCAATGATCTAATAATATAAGGCAGCTTCCTATGTTTGCAGCACAAAAATAAACCATAGATGGTCCAAGTCAATAAGTACCACTTGAAAGGAGATTGATTATAGACCCAACACCACTATTATCTCCCACAAACAGGTGAATCCACAAATGGACAGATTCCTAGAAAGTGACACACCTGGGGAACAGATAATAAGCCCACATCTGAGGAAATGAGGAGGAAAACACACACAGAGAGTGAGAGAGAGTGTATATGAAATCTCAGAATATTTATTTATTTATACTCTCACTCTCTCTCTCTCTCTCTCTCTCTCTCACAGGCACTCAGAGAGGAAGCAGTCACATATTCCACCTGACAACCAGTCACTCTTTTCTAAGTGTGTTATTTATAAAGGGATAAAGCAAAACCCATTTACCACCCATCCACAATGTCAGTCACTAAATCTGGTAATTTTGTCAAGTGTCCATTGATGACTCCTAGAGACAAAAAAAAAAGTTGTAAAGGCCTGTGAGGCAACTTGCAGAGGAAACTAGTATTATATACATTTGTAGAGGAGAGACTGAGAAGGTATATGAGCAGGATTGTTGTCACATGCCATGTTCATTATTAATGGTACAAGTGATTGGCTGAAGAAGAGGTAGAATATATTCTACCTCTTAGAATAGGTTCTAAGAGTTCAAGATGTTCTAAGTGGTTTTCCCCTTTAAAAAGTGGTTTTTTAGATATTCCACAATGCTTTGGGGGAAATTCTCTGGGCTCTTCTGTAGTCTCTGCCTTTTCCTAAAATAGTGTAATTGCTCAGGGAAACAAAGGGGACACCACTATTTAAAAGAACAGTGAACTAACGAAAGATTAGCTACTCTAGCAGTGAAACAAACTGCTCAGTCTGTAGTCCCACATAGTTTGTATTATGACCATCACAACTTCACAAGAGAACCCTAGCATTCCAGCTCATAATAGAATACATGACAGATACCTAAGGTGGGAAATGAGAGACTTGTCTTGCCAGTACCATTTTGACATGTTTTATAAACTAGCAAACATCACGTAAAGACAAGACAAAACACCCTGAGTGTAACCTAATGTCTGCATTAGCTCTTGGAAATGGCCCTTTAGTAGTATGCTTATTGCGGTCATAGAACAGAAGTAGGAAATGGCCCTTTGCTATTCAAAAGCTCAAACTTCATGGGATCTACCACCATTAAAATCAATGGAAGGTTTGTCACTGGCTACTGTGAGGGAAGCCTAAATCTCAGAATGTATTGAATACAGTGTGACAAAGTGTTTTTATTAAGCTCAGATATTTAGGTTCCCAACATTCATGAACTAGGGCATTGACCCTCAAGATTAACATGCTGGTTCAGGATCCATGCAGAATTTTAGAGTTGGAGGTCTGGCAATCCAGCCACTGTTCAGCAGACTGATAGAGGTATATAGATTTGTTTATTTTTGACCATTCCCTTTCAATAGAACATTAAACATTTCATTAATAAAAAGTCAACCATTCTTTTGATATTTGAGGACATGGTCCTTGTCACAGTATACATATATCAATATTTCTTTGAATGAGTTGAAATAGTGTTGGAAAATATTACATAAATAATACTCCTGAAAAAGATATGTGCAGGTCTGAGATAGAAATAAATATTGCTGAAGGAATCAGTGTGCAAGAACGTAGAATATGTTACAGAAGCTTTTCTGGTTGTCAAATGAGGAGATCCAAGCATAGTGTGCACTGTTCATTCATCTCATGCTGATGAACTGATTTGGCTCAAGGCATGCTTAACCTTTGGGTCATTATAGGCAGAGGCTGAGAAGAATATTTATTTATCTTTAATCTGAGAGGTCATCTTGGAAATGACATCTATCTGGAGATGCACATAAAAAAGAATTAGTCAATTAAACATGTGATATCTATGATGAAATACGAAATAAAGGTCTGCATCCTGCATTCTTTCCCTGTAAGCTTCCTCCTCTGTTACAAGAGACAGGGATGAATCAGGACTTTTCGTGTCAGAGATGCTTATGAGACACGTTTACATTTAGGAATACTGGTTGCTTAAGGGATTGTATTGCTCTGTGAAAGTGATGTTACTGTTGTTGTATGCAAAGAAAATATTGTATTATGATGATGATGAATATTTATATGTAGTATATATCTTGGATTAAATGTTGAGGAACCTTTGGCAATGATGTGGGCTGCACCACAGGTGACTGCAGGGGGAGGGAAGAGAGTCTGAAAACCGGGTGAAACTCTGGTAGTGGAAGGTGTCCACCGGGCTTTTGGGCTCTTTTCTTGCAACAACCTGTGACAGCCTACGCTCCCCCCCAACAACACCTTTTCAGCAGGCTCAGAGGGCTGGAATGGTACTGAGAGTTGCCTGTGTTCTCTTATACTGGACAGTGTCATTGTGTATGTGAGCCCATGTTTCTACAATCAGTGTTGCCGGCAGAGTTTATTTAAAGTTCTTCTTCCAGCATCCAAACAATTGTCTGTTAACCAAGATGTAAACCCTGTCTGAAGGCTCATTTATTTAACCACACCTCTGGGATTCATTCACAATAGAGACATAGGACTAAACATCACCATGTTGAATCTCATGCCTGCATTTCTTAACTGGTGGCTTTATGCCCATTTAAAGCTCTCTTGGATGCCTTTTTGCAAGTCTTCTGGGAAAACATTCTACTAATTCCCATGTCATCTTGTCTAACACAAGTGAAAATTTAACATTATAAAACATGGAAATGTTTTAGTACTGTAGAAAAAGCAGTTTGCTTCTGTGAAGGAATGAGGCCTGGACCACTCCTTTTTGTGTTAAAGATTTCTGTATTAAATACGTATTTGCTTATTCCCTATGTTCTATGTAAAAAGAAGAAGCTGTGCAGGGATCAGAAGTCCACAGCTCCTGTGGTTTGGGAGGGAGAAGAGTTATACTGGTTAAATTTTGGAGGGGAGAGAGGGTTTGATTTGATTGGATCCGTTTTAAAATAATGCAGGGAACTTCAGTCATTTTGATTGGTTTGTTTAGAAAAATTGGAGGGAAGAATGAATAAAAGATTTGCCTGCAGCAGA
This sequence comes from Hemicordylus capensis, assembly GCF_027244095.1. Classification (NCBI taxonomy): domain Eukaryota; kingdom Metazoa; phylum Chordata; class Lepidosauria; order Squamata; family Cordylidae; genus Hemicordylus; species Hemicordylus capensis. The sequence goes on along the minus strand of NC_069666.1, from coordinate 15,255,185 downwards.
AAGCTAGTTCAAGGAGTGCAAGTTCCAATTCATGTCGGAGTTCAAGTTGGTGAGTGCAGCTGGAGTCTTGGAGAGCCAGGAGAGAAGAGCTGCTGAAAACAGAGCTGAGAGTTGAGCTGAAACTCTGAAGAACTGAATCGTTCTTAAAGCAGCTGAAAGAAGAGTCTGGAACTGAACCACCAGAACTAGAACTAGGAGAGCTGGTCTTGTGGTAGTAAGCATGACTTCTCCCCTTAGCTAAACAGGGTCTGCCCTGGTTGCATATGAATGGGAAACTAGACATGTGAGCACTGTCAGATATTCCCCTCAGGGGATGGAGTCGCGCTGGGAAGAGCAGAAGGGTTCCAAGTTCCCTCCCTGGCAGCTTCTCCAAGATAAGGCTGAGAGAGACTCCTGCCTGCAACCTTGGAGAAGCCACTGCTAGCCTGTGAAGGCAATACTGAGCTAGATAGACCAATGGTCTGACTCAGTAGATGGCAGCTTCCTATGTTCCTAGATAGAAAGAGCAAGACCTGAAGCTGAGAAAGCCAGGCTGTCTGCAGAAGCTGACTCGAGTTGATTATAAGTAGTCTCCTGGCAAGGACGCTGAGCTAGGGCACAGTATCAGGTACAGGTTAGACTGGATGCATTTTTCTCATATTTTATTTGTTCCTTATGCTCCTTTGGCTACTGTTTCTTTGTGCTAAATTTTCCCCAAAAAACCTACTGTTTTGAATTGAAATGTTTTGAAGTAAAATTTCTCTCTTTTTTAAACTTAACTGTAGCCTCTTGTCTGTTTTCCTTACCCCATGCTTAGAAACCTTTCCACACTACCTAGCTTTGAATGAAACAGAGGTTTGGAAGGTTGTTTCATTAGAGACAGCCAGAGAAAATATAAAAGTCTGTTTGGTGGCAGCGGTGAAGCTTAAAATCACAGGACTGGTTGAGTCTGGGCTGTGACAGCTTCATACAATTTTCATGACTGTCTCCTTTTACAAAAATATGAAGAGGATAGATTCCTGTCTATTTCTGAGGCATGCTGGGAATACCCTATATTCTAGGATGGGCTCCGATTACAGTGGAAAAAGGAGAATATACTACTCTTGCTTCTTCTTCTTCTTATCCGTTCAGTCGTGTCCGACTCTCGGTTACTCTATGGATCAATGCACTCCATGCCATCCTATCTCGTACAGCTTCCTTTAATTCCACCTTGGTCATTCTGATGTCATTTTTAATAATATCCAGCCACCGAGTACAAGGCCGTCCCCGTCTCCTCCTCCTGCTGAAAGGAGGAGACTACTCTTGCAAACACTTCAAAATAAACTGCTGCAAAACACTTCTGGATGTTGTGATCTAGAACTTCCTTGGTGTAGGATTTGGGTGGTGCTTGTTTTACAGCATGAAACAAGGTTTGGGGTTGCTCTGTGGTTCAATCCTGATATGGTTATGTTCCTGTGCTGTTTGTGCGGCTTTGCTTCACCTCTGACAGTGATAGATGGAAACCTATTGAAAGAGAACAGAAATGGGGCTGCTTGGGGCAAAAAAAGTTTAATTTGACAACTCTACCTTTGACTATCCTATTCTGGATGCCACAGTTACATTTCTTGGCACCATGGCTTCCTGGCACAAGGAATGTGTCAAGTCCTGAACATGGGAAAGGAGAGCTGGTCTTGTGGTAGCAAGCATGAAGGGTCCTCTTTTGCTAAGCAGGGTCCAATCAGGTTTGCATTTGAATGGAAGAGTACATGTGAGCACGGTAAGATATTCACCTTAGGGGATGGAGCTGCTCTAGGAAGAGCATCTGCATGCAGAAAGTTCTAAGCTCCCTCCCTAGGATCTCCAGATAGGGCTGGGAAAGACTCCTACCTTGGAGAAGCTACTGCCAGTCTGGGTAGATAATACTGATCTAGGTAGACCAATGGCCTGCCTCAATAGAAGGCACCTTCTTATGTTGCAATTTTATAATTGCTCCGTGACTTGTGCCTTGTAAGCTAGGGTCTTTGGCAGGCATATCCGAGTACTGATTTTGTTATTGCTCATGGAACTCAGAAGCAAAGTTTAGTTCATGAAACTAAACACAATCTTAGAATATACAACATTCCATGTTTTACTTTCAAACTACAGGCAATTCACTTTTATAAAACATTTGCTTTGCATTCCTTCTAAGAAGCACCACTTCTCTAGTCTGAAATCAAAAAGTCATCTTACTTGAGAAGGGTCACAACTATGCATACAGACATTCAAGGCTGAGAAACACACTTTAAATTTGTCAATGCTAGGATTATAATTGCAAGCAACTCCTTATACAAAGTTGAATACATATTTCAGTTTCCTGACCATCAGCATCATATTTTTAGCACCCTAGGCAGTCAGGTGCCTGGGATTTTGCCTTTACATTTGCCTTTACATAGGCTGAGGCCAATGAATGATGTTAGGAAGGAACCACTGCAAACATAACAATCTCTCACAAACTCCCTAGAGTAATACCACAGGAAAGTCCAAAGTTTAAAATAAAACCATATTGCAAGCATATAAGTATGTTCTTACGTAGATCTCTGAGCAAGACTGCCAATTCCTGACATTAAAAAAAATCTGGAATTTGGGCATTTTTAGGCAGCCAGCACAAAAGCCATCTATTCACCTACAATGCACAGCTATTGTGTATTGTCAAGTCCCCTGCTGTTAAGTCATAACTTCAAAACATATCAGGCCTCCTCAGGTTACAACACAGACTACAGCTTTTCTTAATCAGAAATATAGTGCATGCAAAGCAGATAACTCAAGAAAGTGAACCATGCTGCAGACTACATGTAAAGTCTTGTGCATACAACACACTTAAATGCAGTAAACCGTTAAGCCTTGTGGATGGGGATTATGGGAGTTGAAATCCAACAACATCTGGGGAACTAAGTTTGAGAACCCTTGTGTTAAGGAATTCAGCAGAAAGACGACATCAGAAATAACATATCCCATGTTACAGCAAAGTGAAGAAACCAGCAATCCTTTGTTTCTTGATCCAATATACATACACACTCACTCCTGTGAGAGTCTGTGTTTTCTATAAAGGTCCCATTCATTTGAATGGGACTTCAGGGTAAATATGCATTTCACTGTAGCTCCCCTCTTACACACTGTCACTCACTCACTCATCTACAGCAGCTGGATGACGTCTGGACTGTTAGACATGCTAGGCTGGGATCCTTGTCGGAAGGGATATGCAAACCTTCCCTAGTGCTTCCTACACAAGTCTGCAGCAGGGTGGAAAGATGCTCTAGGGCAGGGGTGGGGAAACTTGGCCCTCCAGCTGTTGTTGAACTACAACTCCCATCATCCCCAGCCACAATTATTGTGGCTGGGGATCGTGGGAGTTGTCCTTCAAAAACAGCTGGAGGGCCAAGGTTCCCCACCCCTGCTCTAGGGACTCAAGGAAACCACCCTTCTATTCACAAAAGATCACCCAAGCACTGAGAGGGCTGGCAAGGAGGCCACCTAACAACCCTCTCTACACAAGCCAGCCTTCAACAGCCAGCTCATCAGAGCTATCCCACACTCCTTGTACCACCACACATTCCTTTTGTGTCTGGCTATTTCAGACTGTGCAGGTTGATACCAACCCAGTACCTCTCTCTATCATGCTACAACACATGCAACAAAACATACATATGCTATCTTTTGAGGTATTTTAGTTTCCCCTATCCCTCCTCCCTCTTCTGACAATTGGTCAAAACTATTAAAGAATGGCTAGGCCATTTCCTCCCCCCCCCAAACAACTGGCAACCCTGACTTCAAATGAACTATCTCAGAAGCAAACTTTGAAAAGATCATCCATGTCTGAAAAACTGAGGCCTTCCAAAACAAGACCAAAAAACTTCTCTGACAAGATTAAGATGCCTTTGAGGTTAAAATCTGCATAGTGTCAACTCTATGAGCTCAAACGTCTCAAGACTGGCTTTTAAAAGATATGAGACCTTTAAATAGTACATTGTAGATTATTTTGGTTTGTGGTTCGGTTTAAGGAAGCTCTAGCTGCATAGCTAGCTTTTCTTCATACCCACGATGAGGACAGGAAACTATTTTTAATACAAGACAGACTTACATGTACACTTCTAGGCTACCTCTGAAGCCCATGACAAAAATAATGGCAACAAATAACACTACATTATTCTGGAAGATGTCCTTTCAGGAAATAAACCCAAAATATGACAACTACTGCATACCAATAAGTGGGGGGGAAACAATAAAATGTCATCAAAAAGCCTCTGAATTAAATGCAAAAACCTGGTTCCTCTTATATGTTTGAAAACATTTCTGTATCCAAGATGCTCATATATGCTAGATGAATGAAAGGGCTTATCACAATTGCAAAGCATGCAGTTCTTAAGCAATAACATGATGTAAAGCAAGCAACTGGCTTGAAAGAAGACAAAAATATAGATTAAATTATTTGAAAAATATATAAATACTAATTTTGTAGAAACTAATAATTTAAATCTTAGTTTGTTACCCACCTTCAAATATGATACAATTTAACTATTATTGCTATTCCCACAGCAATTTCAAAAACAGGAGTGCCCCACAGTAGTTGATCCTGAAGCAAAGAATTCAGTCAATATCCAAGCTAACATTTATTGCTATGTCAAAACCACATTAAAAAAATAGCCACAACCATGAGATATGTTTGAATAACTGCATTTTTGCTAAAGAAGAATCAAATATACATCTGTGCCAACAAGTAAAATAATGTTCAAGATTATTGAAGAGGACATTTTATGGTTAAACAAAAAATGTCCACTGCAACTGGGAATTAAGGATAATAAAATCTCTATGCTTTATCTTTAAAGATAATGCACCTTTATGTCATTCTTTGTAAGGATGCACTATTAACTACATCAACAAAACTGAATGTAAACAGCCTCTTCTCGCTTTTCTTCACTACCATTCATACTGTCAACATGTGAATGTGAGGTATGTCTAGATATCTCCATTACATAAGATCTGACAGAACTAGTAGGGGAGGAAAAGAGATGCACTCCCCATCCTGTGGTTCCACGTCAAAACTGAACAAAAGGTAAAATGATAATTCAAGTCTTGTCAGCAAAGCAATGGCTACCTACTAGGCAACTTTCATTAGTCAACTTGATCAAAGTACTCAATTGCTTTCTACTTTAAAATATATTCAATATACTTCTATATTTATCCCTTAACAGCTTTCACTAAGGCTGTTGCTATCCTATGACTACATAGAAGTAGACATTAGTGCAGCCATCCAAAAATAATTGAATAGTCAATGGTACTTCACAATCAAGTCATTTCAAAGATATTAACCACCACACTTTAACCTGATAGCCATAGTGATACCCAAGGCAGAAAACGAACAAGTCTCTTTATTACGTTTATATACCATTTTTCAAGGGGGGAAATTCACAAAGTGGCTTATATAGCAAAAGGAATGAAAAAATGGCTCTCCCTCCCACAGGGACTAAAAATCTAAAAATAGCACAAGACACCAGCAATAGCCACCAGAGGTTATGCTGGTTCCTTGTGGTGTTGGGTTTTTTTTTTAAGTGGGGAGGGTAGTTATCTTGAACTAAATTACTCTCAACAGAGCTTCATCTCATAGAAAAATACATACATTAGACCCAGTGAAACACTGCTAGAAGCAAATCATTCAAATAATTAGATTAATATAATGATATATAATTCTCCATACATTAGCAAATTTGATTCACCCTTTGTTTAACAAAGTATGAAATTTCAAACATTCTCTTACAAATTTTGGAAATATAGTTGACTTAAATAACTAATAATTAATATTTAATTATATATTCATTATTAACTAACATTTATATACTACCCAAAACTCAAACATTAAAATAATTTATAGTTTAAAAACAATGTTAAATTGTATGTCTAATTAAAAGCCTGGATGAACAAATGGTTCTTAACAGACTTAAAAAGTTGTCAGAGATAGGGAACCTCTTATTTCAGCAGAGAGGACTTAAAGGGATGGGCGAGATTAATCCAATTCAGCCAAAGGTTGGCACTTCTCCATTCTACTAAATTCAACGGAAACATGTATCATTATAATTTCTTCCACTGAAACCAACAGAACAGAAAAGTGCCTAACTTTAGCTGGATCATCCTCACAGTTAATAAGTATGTCAGCAAGAACTCCAGGAAGCAGATTTCACAAACCTAAAAACATACCATGTGGAAACAAAGCCCTATTAAATGGGTCTCTGTCTCAAAAGTTGACGATTTGTATAAACACACGATTATGGCCAGGATCCAAAAAGCTATGTTAATTCTGCCCAAAAACTTAAGCATATTAAGTGGCATTCTTAACATTTCTATTTGAATTGCCACCCCAAACCCTATCACAAACTGTTTTTGAGATAGATAGATATAAAAATATTTTCACATGCTACATTAACATTAAAAAGAATCATATAATTACACAATGCTAATATCTAACCCTGTATGTTCTATATAAAATCCAGAAGACCTGGTTTTGTCAGCAATGCCAACTGAATTTTCCTCCCCCATATCATATCTGGTGGTATGGCTAGTTGACTAATTTATAGGACTGTCAACCAGAAATATATTGACGTACAGCTCCTTTAGTTCCAGCAATAACTCTGATTTAAAATATATTATTGAAAACACTAACTGTAAACCTATCTTCAAAAGGTGGAAGTGAGATTACAGAACATAGGGCAAATATGAGGAAACTGATGCATAAGAACTAGAAAACACTAATGGGTTTAAAGAATTAGTACCACTTATAAGCTCACTGATATAATAAAGAATCTAGACATACTAGTATTGATTCCAATACTCTGACGTTCAGATATTTCAGTACTACAAATATTAAAAGCAATTTAGCTTCCTTTTTCCAAGTATAACTGTGCTGATAATCAACCACACAATTTTCCTGTATGTGATTTCCCTACTATTTTTTTAAAAGTTTTTAAAAGCCCTAGACAGCTTGGGGCCAGGGTATTGTCAGACCTCATTTGCCCATACAAATCTGCCAGGGCTCTTCGCTCATTATCTTGAGCCCTGATCACGGCCCCACCACTGACTGAGATTCAGTTGGCTGGGACAAGAGGCAGTGCCTTTTCAGTTGTAGCCCCTTGGCTATGCCCTCCAACCTCACCAAGTTCCTTCCCATAGGGTTTTTTTTTAGCTCTTAAAATCCAACTGCTTAGAGTGGCTTTTAAAAGTCTCTTACTATGGCCTGATAAATTTTTAACTGGAAAACTTAAATAGAACAGGGTAGAATAAAAGTTTTTTTATTTTTAAAAAAGGTTTATGTTTACTGCTGTGAGCCACCCCAAGCTGTATTGTACTGGAGGGACAGGATAGAAATATTTTTTAAAAAATAAAATTTAAATCAAAAAATAAAAACCCATAGGCCACCCACAGTGGCTTGGTCATTAACTACCATCACAATGCATGAGAATATCCAAAGTAAAGAAAGAGGCGTATTTATTTACACAGTGCACCAACTACATCTTTTCCTTTGCATGATCCACCTAAAAATTCCTCAAAGCATATATGCAATCCCCACAGGATTGGGGGGGGGGGTTAAAAAGAATGCCCCAGGTACAGTAGATACCCTGTAGCTTTGAGTTAAAAAGCCACACTACTATGCAACTTTTCCCCTCTCTGCCCTAAAGCGAGAAATTTGTCAAATTTCACTCCTGTTATGAAAACACTTCTAAGTGAAATTGACAAATAGTTTTTGTTTTGTTTTCTGGACAATTAAGGAAGATGTGCACTCAATGCAGAAGTGGGACAGACGGACTACAGCACACTGAACAAAAATAGAGAAGAAAAGGAAGATGGAGATGTTACAATGGGGAAGAAGTTTGATGTTAATTTTTTTGTGGACATTAAAGGGACAGATCAGAACTACCATGATTGACTATTTCAGCAGGGAAGCACTTGGCCAAGACAGCTTAAGATAGCTGTTAAACACACACACACACCGCATGACAAAGGCTAGACTAGGGATTGAACTGATTATCAATTACAATCCTATGCATGCTTGCATAGTAAATTCTGCTGTGTTCAATGGGGCTTACTCTCCGGTAACAGTGGACAGAACCGCAGCCTAAAATCAACACATTGCTTAACTTAGTATATGGTATTTTCACACTTCACAAAACATCTGCTCTCATTTTATTTATTTATTTACATTTAAGATCACAAATACTTAAATTTTGGACAATCTTCTCCATATTGTCCACAACACACATGTTGGAAATACTCCTGAACATAGTGAGAACAGAATCAATATATCCTTTATTAATCACTTGCAGTGAATGATGCAGTTTCTTAATGAAACAGTGCTTAGCAGTGATGTGAGAATTTACTGATTTGTCTAAGCTGCAGCATTCTGGCTAAGGACAGGGAAAGAATATAGCAAAGACATTCACTAGAAGTCATACCCACTGCCATACATTCTGCCACCATGGAGATACTTGCTTTGTTTCTAGTGGCAAAAATCCCTCAAAACCCATATAGACCACCACAACCGAAGGTTTGGTTGCCATAGATCATCATATCTCAGTGATAGACCATCTGCTTTTTGTATATAGAAGGTCCCAAGTCAATCCCTGTCATCTCCAGATGATTTCTGCTGCAAGTCAGTGTAGACAATACTGAGCTAAGACAGACCAAGGATCTGACTCAATATAAAGCAGCTTCCTATGTTCCACTGAGGAAAGTCTTTAAGGAAGTGGAAAACTCCAACATTTAACATAACTCGAGCAAGAGCAATTTAAACCTGTTTGGGGGCGGCGGCAGTGGGCTGCTTCTAACAGCCAGCCTAGCCAGGATTTTCTCATTCCGATCACAATGGAGCAGCTGTAGCCCAGATTTGAGCCCTAGACACATGCAATGCAACCATCATTTTTCCCCCCTTTTCTTAAGCAGTGCCAGAAATACTGTAGCGGGGTTCCAAAAACGGATGATCTCATACTACATCCACACCGCAGGGATGGGGGTGGGCAGGGAAGAGAAGGCTCTATGACCTTGCAACAGTCTCCAGAACCGGGGTGAGAGGGGGTGGAAGGGGGAGAAAGAGAGAGTGGCTTAAAAGAGGAAACCCGTTCAGAGGGAGGTTTTGCAGGGGAAGATGCGGAGGAATCCAGGAGCTCCCCGCCAGTGAAGAGAAGCGGGAGGCGGAGGGAGAAGGCAGGCTGGAATGAATGAACCTCCCGCGGCTCTCCCTTCAGGAGCGGCGGGGTGCAGCTCTCCCCCCGCCCACCCGCCAAGCATCCGAGTCCCCCTTCGCTTGATTGCTCCAAACTCAACACATTCTTCATATATATATTTTTCCACCTCCCCCCCCCATTAAAAAAAGTGTGTCTCCAAACACGCAGCAGCAACAGCAGCACTCCCCACTCCGCCTGCAGCAGCCCAGCCGCGGAGCACGAGGGACGAGCCACCTACCCGCCGCCGCTCGCGCTGTCAGGGTCCCACCCCCCCCCCCGCTTTCCCCTCCCAAGAAGCAGCTCCGCTCGCTCACTCCCGCCCGGCGAGGGAGGCAGCCGGCGGGGCAAGAGAGAAGCCGCGGTGGCCGTCTCTCCCGGGGCGGGGGCGGCGGCGGGGGGAGCCGCAGCAGGTGCCGGGCCGGGCTGCCCGCTGCTGCTGCTGCGGGGAGGGAGCGGGACAAGGCGAGAGCGGCTGGCTCCGGGGCGTCGCTCCGTCGGCGGAGGAGTCCCCGAAGGGGAAGAGGGAAAGGGGGGGAGGGAGAGTGGACAGGGGGTCGTCGTCACTACAGGACGGGTGAGGGCGGGCGGGCGCGGGGACAGGAGGAGGCTCACCTGTGGGTCGGGCGGGGCCGCCGCATCCCTCAGCTCATCCCCCTCTCTTCAGCTTGAGGGGCGGGGAAGGGACGACGACGACGGCCGCCACCGCCGCAGTCTCCGCCTCCTGCTGCTGCTGCTGCTGCCTCGAGCCCGTCGTCTGCTTCCCCGCACTCGCCTCGCGCTCTCCCTTTTCCTTCACGCCCCCCCCCACCCGCTTGTCTTTGAGGAAACAACACTCGCGCGCGCGCGCGCGCCCCCTCTCACGCACCCGCATAAGCCCCGCCCATCCTAGCCCTCCTCCTCCAGCGGCCGTGAGGAAAGGCACGCCCCCTAGCACCAACGCGACACGCGCGCGCAGTCCGTTCCTCCAGGCGCGCCCCGAACCGGCACGCCAAGCCCCGCCCCCCCGCCGCTCAGGGGAGGGGAATGGGCCGCGGCGCTCGCAGGAGCCTGACCAGACACGTTGGGCCCGTATGTTGATTCGCTTCCCTTCTCCTTCCCGCCCTCTCCAGGGAACGGATTCGAGAGATTCAAGGAAGAGAGGGAGGGGGACGTAAAAAGAGGAAAATGCTCCTTTACGGCTCGGGGGTGGCGCTTTGCGGCTGACCTTAGCAACGGAGAGCGTTCTGCTGCGGAGAATGAGGCCAGTGACAGGTGAGGGGAGAGAGGTGTCGGCGGTCAGTCACTGAGGGTGACTAATAACAGACAATAATTAATGTTTGAAAAGTAGGGGAAGGTCTGGGAGCTTAGGGCTGTTTCCTCGTCTAGGAGACCGCTGGCTGGTCAGCGTTTCCTTCGGTAACCTGCGGCAGGTTGTTTTCTTGAGGGGCAGGAGTGTCTTTTGGTACTGGACCTTGAATCTCATCATGAGAACAGGCCCTCTGGATCAGGCCCAAGGCCTCTCTAGGTCAGTATCCCTTTCCCACAGAGGCCCACCGGATGTCTCTGGGGACCCCACAGGCAAGAGATGAAAGCCTGCCTTCTCTCCTGTGTTGATGCTCCCCTGCAACTGGTATTGAGAGGCATCTTGTCTCTGAGGCTGGAGGTGGCCCACAGCCACCAGACTAGTAGCCATTGATAGACCTTTCCTCCATGCATGTGTCTACCCTGTTTCCCCGAAAGTAAGACCTACCCTGAAAGTAAGACCTAGCAGTAATTTCTGATGTACCGCTAATTGCCCTAGTGCATTTTGGGGGGCTAAAATTAATATAAGACACTGTCTTATTTTCGGGGAAACACGGGTAAGCCCCTTTTAAAGTCATCCAAGCTGGTGGCCATCACCACTTCCCGTGGCAGAGAATAGCATAGATTAATTACACACGCTGTGGAAAAGTACTTCCTTTTTGTTGGTCCTAAATTTCCCAGCCTTCAATTTCATGGGATGATCCCCAATTCTAGTGTTGTTAGAGAGGGAGAAAAAAATGTTCTGTCCACTCTCGGATGGCACACTTTACCTTACTATTTATAGACTGCTTATTCAATGAAGAGTTATCAGTTTACATACAATGAGTGATACTGTTCCTTGCCCCCATATGCAATATACATAAGTCTGCCTGTCGGGGATAGGAGAAGAGAAGGGATGGTTTGTGTCTCACTACTCACCTTCTTCTTCTGGCTGGAGATGAAGGGAATTCCAGTAGCGGAGAAGGAAAGGGGCACCCTTATTCCCCCCCCCCATCCTTTGAGATCTTTCCTTGCTGTGCTAGGGAGTCGGGTTTAGTGCTGCCCGTCTTCTCCAAACTGAGCATTTTATTGTTGTATAGCACTGAAGGGGGTTGTTCTGGATAATGGGGAAAGAGAGAGGCATCATCCCCCCTTCCACCTGAACAATCCTGTATAGTGAAGGAAGAGGAGCTTTTATATCGTGCTACCCGTTCTCCCAACTCTGATCTCACCCTCTCCAGGACGCTGACTATGAGGTGTTAGGGGCTTGAGCAGACCAGTTTCTCCCCCCTCCTTCCCCCCACTTCAGCTAATGTAGCAGAGCAACGAAGAGACTGAGCTATAAAGTGGGACTTCTCAGGCTTGAATCTCACCTCTGCCATGAACTTGCTTGGTGGCCTTCGACAACTCTCGGCCAGTCTAGATTCCCCTGCTGCACTATGGGGATAATAATATGTACATAACTTACAGGGTTGTTTTATTTTCAGTACTGGCTTTTCTAAGACAGTGGCCAAAGCAGTTTGTTTACAGTCAGTAAAAACACAGCAAAATACCTCAAAATATAAAAGGCAAAGGTTCTCTGGGACCACGTAGTGGGGCTGAGCAAATGAAATTCACACAGCCCCTGATGGAGGCAGCTGACAGTTGTAAAGATAATGCACTTGAAGCACTTTAAACACCCAGAAATATGTTTGAGAGAGGCCTATAGAAAACAATGAAGGAATCAGAGTTTAGCTATAACTGGGTGGCAGAAGCATGTCCCCTCCCTTCCAAAAGGTGATAGCTAAGATGGACATTTCCACCATACAATCAGATAAGTATTTTCTTATCTCTATGCCCTCAGTGTTGCATAAAGTACTGAAAACTTACGGAGCTGTGTGTGGGTCTTTTGATTTCTTTTAATTTGCAAACTTTCATATCTATAGAGTCTCCCAAACATGTGGACACCAGTCCACAGTTTTGATACACTCCATTTTGGGGGTTGGCTCCACTTCACTTCCAAGCTATCTAGTTCACTATTCTATTATTCCACCCTCTGCCTTTTCAAAATCCAGAGAGTGAGGGAAGGGGAGGTGGAAGAGGAAAGCTCTCCCTTTCCATTGGCAGTAAATGGTTTGGTGTGTGCTCTGCTTGGTGGGGAGGGGGGGAATGATAGAGAGAGGCATGTGGTGTGCTTTGTACCCTGCCAGGGGTAGAAGTGGGGCAGTGCCCTAGCACTGCTGTGGTTGGCATTTGCTGTTAAAGAATCTCTGGTAGCAGGCCTGGGAATCACCTTTGCTTGAGACCTGGAGAGTCACTTCCACTCAAAGTAGGTGGTCTTGGGATGGATGGTCCAATGGTGTAAAGCAGCTTTGTGTAAGCTTTCCCCTTGGTGGGATGTGGGCTCATAGCTGAATGAGTAATCTCAGTGAAACTTGATGGTATTTTACTGGTGCTTTGGTGAAGGTGGTTTCTATTTTTCAGTTTGAGCCTTTGGGATGGGGCAGGCTATAGCTCACTAACTGTGGATATGTTTCAGTGTAACTGTACTACAAGATGGTAAGGTCTTGCTCTGCAGTTCCTAATGACCACTTTCTGCTGCTCTCCATCTTGTAGGAAAGCTGCTGGGCCAAAATATGCCTCCCTCCTCCCTACACTGCTTCCTAATTGTAGGTTCTATTTTTCTTTTCTTCTTCTTTTGTATAACATGTACCAGTGTACCATGTACTTTGTAGCAGCTCCCAGGAAAATGAGTTGGTGTCTGACAAGGATTTTCTTTTCAGATGTGGGACTCGTGGCAAATCATTGTCAAGAGGTTTCAAGTGGCTGCTAATAGTTATAATGAACAGAGCTTCTTTGCTATTGGAAAATAGTAAGGCATACAAGAAGCTGCCAGGCTCTTGCTCTGAGACAAAACTGAAAAACCACTGCATTGCTCTCACTGGGAACTGGAGGAGGTGAAGCAAAGTACAGAACGCAGGATTCATTCTGTAGCTATTAATCCCTGCAAGGCCTGACTGTTAATCTCTTCTGTTCTCAACTCAAGAGACAGGAATAGATTACAGTAGAATTTGAGGGGTTACTCACACATGCTGCAGAACTGTGTCGTCATAATCTTTCAGAACTCAAAGCCAGATATCCCGCCTCAGATAGCATCTGTACATCTTTCATGACTAACAGCAGCTTCTGTAATTGTGGAGACTAAGCAGGGTTGATTATGGCTTCTCTGAGTCCCGTGTAACATTCTATATCTGGGGAAGACTTGTCTTTATTTCTTTTTCTGAATTCTCGAGTATTGCTTGGTGTCCTTGTATCAGTTTTCAGTGCCAAGCCTCAGCACTGGTGCATGTGATGTAGGTAATTTAATGTCTGTGGGTGTATGAGAGCCAGTGTGGGGTAATGGTTAGAGTGTTGGACTAGGGAGACCTGAGGTCAAATCCATGTTCAGCCATGAAATCTGCTAGATGATTCTGGGCTAGTCACTTATCTCTCAGCCTAACCTACTTCACAGCGTTATGGTGTGGATAGATTTAACCATAGACACTGCTCTGTGCTTTTTGGAGGAAGGAATATAAATGTAAGAATAAATATGCAGAGAGGTTTCCCTTCACTAATGAGTAGCCACCAGCAGCCCTACATGTCTGGGATTAGGGGCAAGGGCTTCAAACTTTTACCCTGCTGTCTTCCATTTTACATGTGAAATGCTCTGGTCTGCTGTCTGCATTAGCAGCAATTTCTCTGGTATCGCATTAAAGGAGTCAAATGATCTAGTTTCAGTGGTATTGCAGTCAGATTATCTAGTTTTCACTGGTCACTGATGAAACTCATGGTGTCGGGAACAATCAAGACTGAGGATGCAAACTGCATTCAGGAAAAATAGGCTATGTTGGTACTAACTTCATTGTATCCACCAGATCAAGCAAGTCACCAATGATCCTTGTATCGAAAGTAAAATTTGTATGCTTTGCGAGAGTATAATCATCTAGAGAGCTACTCCACAGAGCACAAGAATTTCTCTTTTACTTGAACTTTAATGGAATTTTGCTTAACTTTTGACCTAGCTAAGCTTGACAATGATTACTGGTGTGTATCTGAAGCAGTTGTTCACTGGCTTTTCTTTACTGTTGGGAGGAACGCAAACCCACTCCTTCCTGCTTAATAAATAAGCCAGCACACGTGAGCTTTTTCCTGTTGCCTGGTTTGCAATGAGTCATGTCAACGGGAGAGTGTTTGATATTGATGCTCATGCTGCACTTTCAACCGGCTGGACCAAAGCATAGGTGATCATTGATGAAGTTTAAAGAACATGTGGTGGTCCCAAATAACTTCAGAACTATAACCCTACTCATGCTTCATGTATGTATGTATGCCACCTGATATGTGCATCTCTAGGCAGTGTACACAATTTAAAATACTAGGGATGTGCATGAATGTTTTGGCGGAGCAGGGAATGGTAACTTTACACATGAGTAAAGCAGCTCCTTACCTGCTCCACCACTGCCCCACCACTTTCCCAAGTGTTGCACTGCTAAGACGTCTGCACATGGCCTTGGGGCTTCACTCCAGCCTGTGCACAGCAGTGGGACACACATGGCCACCGCGCATACGCATCCCCAGTCTAGTGTCTATGGGCCACCTCCAGTCTCGGAAGCAAGATGCTTCTCGATATTAGTTGCAGGGGAGCAACAGCATGAGAGAGAAGACATGCCCTCACCTCTTGCCTGTGAGCTTCCCAGAGGTATCTGGTGGGCCCTTGTGGGAAACAGGATGCTGGACTTGATAGGCCTTGGGCCTGATCCAGCAGGGCCATTCTTATGTAAATGTAAATAAACCTGCTTATGAGTAACATAACCTGGATGTAAACCAGTGACTGGAGCAGCCTGTCTCATAACTATAACAAGAGTCAGAGAGAGAATGCACGTATATACCAGGGATGTGCAGAACATTCTGAGGGAGGAATGTTCTGACTCGGAATGGGCTGTTCCAAGCCTAGAACAGAATACTCTTCTCAGAAGGGTATTCTCAGAAGGCTCAGAATGGAACAATCCTGTTCCGACCCGGAATGTTCCGCCATTGGGGTCTGAGGGCCGGAGTGGGAGTGGGGAACAGGGCACAAGAAGTACCTTTAAAAGCTGTTTCTGCCAATATTTGCTAGAAGTGGTGAGGAGTGGCACTGCAGAGGCCCCGCCTATGACATGCACAGCGGCCATTTGCGTGCCACAGGAGGGGCCTCCTGTGTGACTGAAGTAGCCCATCTCATAAGGGTAACACACTTCTGCATGTACATCCATTCACTCTCTCTATGGAGTACCTGAGCTGAAGGTTTGCGACACAAGGGGTACATTTGTTAAAGGTTGGAAACTCCTCCTCTAACCCATCAACTCAACAGCAGAATCTCTTCCAATTTAGCAAAATGAGACAGGCAGGTTGGGGGAATGCAGCTAGACTGCAACTAGATGCTGTTGCACAAGCCTCTTGCTGGAAATCGCAGTTGCATATGACTTGACAAATCCCAGGCACCAGGGATGCCTGGTGCCTAGAGACTGAACTGTGGCACTGGAGGCACCTATTCAGAAGTGGAATTATTTAGTAAAATCTTTATTTGCAGGCAGTCCTATTTATTTTCTGAGTCTGTTACTTGTAAAGGGGGTAAACAGAAGCCCATTTATTCTCCACATCTGGTCAAAGACCGTAACAAATAATTTACTTACTTACTCCCCACCCCAGCGCAGTGCCTCTCACTGAGTCTGGCAGTTTTGTCAAGTCTGGCACCTTTGAACATGGTGAGTCTCTTAATTGAGCAGGGGGAGAGTAACTGGCCCTCTTCACCCCCAGCCCAGTACCTCCAGTGACTATTGCTGGTGTCTGTCTTGTGTTTCTTTTTAGATTGTGAGCCCTTTGGGGACAGGAATCCATCTTATTTATTTATTATATCTCTGTGTAAACCACCCTGAGCCATTTTTGGAAGGGCGGTATAGAAATCGAATGATGATGATGAAGAAGAAGAAGAAGAAGAATCCATCGTTTGGCTCCTAGATCCCAAGAAAATGTGTCCTGGCCTGCCCCTGGTTGCCATTTCGTATGCTGGGTCACTTCCTAAAAAGTGCTTCCTTTGGTCTGTATTAAGCCCAGCTACATTTGGGGTTTGATTCATTCTATATCTTGTGTTTCTGCCACATAGATCAATGGCTGCTGTAGCTGATAAATGCTGATATAAAGGTACTCAGAGGTGATTTGGTACCTGTGTGTTTGTTTAACTACTCCCACTCCTGCCTTTGTCTAGCTAGAGGAAACAGATGTGTACTGTGTTTTATATTGAGTATTTTTTACCAGCATAAAAATTGAGCAGGGGGTGGGGTCCATTACCACCTGCAGTTGACTGCAGTGGCACAACTATAAATACAGCCTTATTGTATAAATTGTACTCTAGCATTCCTGTAGGTGCACCTGCTCTTCTTGTTTTGGACATAATTGAACAAGTTGGTTCCCCCCATTATTTACACTAGTCAGTTGTAGTTGTCCACAAAAGCCACTAGCCAGGGGCAAGTGCTCCCATTCCTCTGGCAAAGAGGATGCTTCTTGACCTGCCCTTGTCTCTCCCTTCTCTCCCCGAGGCTTTGGTTGCTCTGGGGTTTGGAGAAGGTAAGAAAAGGTAGTGGCTTCTCCTGTTCAGAAATCTCTGCCTCCTGAGCCCTCTGTGTATTCCATAGGAGATCGGGGAGGGGGCTCGTAGCAAACCCAAAGAGAGGTCAGCTAGTAAGACCCTCGATAGACCCAGGTTAGTTGGCCTCGGCAGCATGTGACTGCACTGGCTCCCTTTCTAACCACGATCTGCTCTTCTCCCCTTTGATCATCTTAGGCTTTGGTATTTCCCCGACTGCTGTGACGCCACCTGTATAGAATGGACCCTGTTGTCCTAAGCTACATGGACAGTTTGCTGAGGCAGTCAGATGTCTCGTTGCTGGATCCTCCCTGCTGGCTTAATGACCACATCATCGGATTCGCCTTTGAGTACTTTGCAAGTGGCCAGTTCCGCGACTTCGCCAGTCAAGTGTGCTTCATTGGCCCAGAGGTGGCTCAGTTCATCAAGTGCACGGCCAGCCAGGAGGAACTAGCCCTGTTCCTTGAGCCGTTGGACCTCCCCCACAAGAAGGTTGTGTTCCTGGCCATCAACGACAACTCCAGCCAGGCTGCTGGTGGCACTCACTGGAGCCTGCTGGTTTACTCCCAGGACAAAGACTGCTTTGCTCACTACGATTCTCATACCAGGAGCAATTCTGTCCATGCCAAACGGGTAGCAGGGAAGCTGGAGGCCTTTCTCGGCCAAAAAGGCAAGATTGCTTTTGTGGAGGAGAAGGCTCCTGCCCAGCAGAACAGCTATGACTGTGGGATGTACGTTATCTGTAACACAGAGGCCCTGTGTCAGGAATACTTCCAAGGACAGCAGGAGCCCGTGCTGCAGCTCCTGACTCCTTCTTATATAACCGGTAAGAGAGAGGAATGGAAGAAACTCATTGCCGAGCTTGCTCGGAAGTGAGCTGCCGATCTCCGGCAATTGCCCCTCTCGTCTTGCCCCCAGTGCCTGAGGGGAGAGCTTGTGCAGGCGGCTTCCCTACAGAAAGAATGTATTTACTCCTGCATTTCTGCACTGCCTTCTTCTGCTGCTAACCAGAATAGAGTGGAGTTATCGAAAACTGCAAGCACACCCTCCCTCTTAGGTACTGGACAGTTATGGCTTGGGTCACTTTCCCCGCTGCCTGTATCCAAAAGGTTTTCCCCAGCACTCAAGTTCTCGTATGCCAGTGTGATCCATTTCAGTGATGTCAGCTACACACCGCCCAGGTCTGCCTGTACTTAATTGGGGTAGACTGCAGTAGCCGTTTTCCTAAAATCGCGTGTGAAAATGCCTCAGAAATACTAGCAAACACATGACCGTTGATGTTCCTGCTTTTCTGGTGAGAGATTGTAGGAAAAGAGCTGCTTGTTGGTATAATGTGTTTTGTCTCCCTTGATAAGCCCTACTGCTGGTGGGTTTTGTTTTTAGCAGTGCTGCTGCTGCTATTAATATTCTAAGACCCTGCACACCTAAATAGCTACAGTGATGGAGCTCACTAGGGGGGAAAGCCTCACTTTCTACTCATAACTCATATCTAGAATAGGAAGAAACACTAATCATCTTTTATGTCCTGAAAGTATGTGGTTCTTCTATTGTGGTTTCATTCCTTTACATCACTTTAGCACCTTTTGCGCTGGAAAAGTGACTAACAAGTGCATTAAGCACATTTTCCTAAACTGTTCAGTAGAAAGCGAGTCCAGTAAATATGCCAAGGATTATACCTTCTGAACATGCTTATACAAAAACAACTCTAGTCTTCCAATGTTTGTTGGAGGCAAGAGTGGTCTTTGAGGCATGGAATTGCAGGTGCTCAGCTGCTGGGCATCAAGCTAGTGGTTCCATTCAGCTGCCACTGCCTTAGTGTCTTGCGGGGAGCACCAAAAAACTGAGCCCAAAAAAGGTGGATAGGTGCTAATGAAACATGTTGGGATTTTTTGCCAAAAAATTGTGAGGGTTTGTCGCAAACATTAGGGAAGCAACCGCAAAAGGTGGTGATGGACTTGCATGTTTCCAGGTTAACAGGAGGAGGAAAATTAATCATTTGCTGTGAATAAAATCCTTCAATTGCTGGGTTGACCTAGAATGACTTCCTTCTGCAAAAGGCATAGCTCCACTGAAGAAAGCGACCTATCCTGCTGGGTTGCATCGTGGTATAGATGGAGACACATTCACTATATCACTTGTTTTTTCCTGTTGGCCCTATTTTATTGCCCCATTACTGCTAAGGATGCTGCCTTAACCATACACACTTAAGTGCTACGCAAGAAATGCAGCAAACAACCTTTAAGTAACAAGCTGATAAATTATTCCCAGTTTGCACTGACACAATTGGGGCAGAAGAGCTCTAATTCTTTGTTCACTTGGATAGGGCAGGAGCACGATCATGTCTGTTCTGTTTGAAATACCTTCAACCAAAAATAAAGGGGATCTTCACTCCAGACAGGTGCGCTTCTGCTTCTTAACGAGGTGGAGGTTCTCTTGCTACCTCCAAAATGATCAGGGAAAGGGTGTGATGTGCGTATGGCTGTGGGAATGTTAGGGTGCACACTGCAATGCTTTCAGTGTGTGAGCAAACTTTTGTGGTTGTGACCATCGGCCAAATTTGCAATGGTGCTTTAAAAGGTTTTAAAGCACAGAAACTACAATAAGTGTATAGATGTCAGAGGAAGGGAAATGAAAATTGGCCTCCAAAGACTACTCTGTGGGTAACAATTTGGTTTATTGGTACCACAACCTTTTGCTCTGTGCAAGGACAACTGTAATTCTACCCTAATCATTTGGGTGTAGGGCTAAAGAAGTGGTGACGACACACAGAAAATTGTAAGTACAGCAGCGCTATTGCCTATTCTTCCAAGTTTAGTGGGGATAGATGTTGCCAAAAATCACTATGAGCATTTGTCCCATGAGATGGTAAGGGAAAGTGTGCCATCAAGTCGATTTTGACTCCTGGCACCCACAGAGCCCTGTGGTTGTCTTTGGTAGAATACAGGAGGGGTTGACCATTGCCTCCTCTCACACAGTATGAGATGATAACTTTCAGCACCTTCCTATATCGCTGCTGCCCAATATAGGTGTTTCCCATAGTCTGGAAAATGTACCAGCAGGGATTCGAACCGGCAACTTTCTGCTTGTTGATCAAGTATTTCCCCGCTGCACCACTTAAGGTGGCCATGAGATGGTACCAGTGGCTAAAATTTGTGACCTGGATCATTAGTCCATGAGTGGGAAACAGCGCTGTAGTCCTGGATCAAGCACTGCTAGAACAATGAGGCTGCTGCAGGCTCTGGGCATTTATTGCACAGTCCTTTAGCTGCTGCAAATCGTATTGCTGAAAGTTGGGGCCTGGCCCTTGTTCCTTTTGCATCTGAATTCCCTCCCCACATAAATGGAACAAAACTAAAAGACTGGCAAAGTTGCTGCTGCTGTTGCTGTTTCATTTTATATCCCTGTGAAAGAGTAGCATCAAATCTTGGAGAAAGCAAAGCACCTGGAGCCTTTGAGTTCATTTTTGTACTAGCCTTTTCAGAACCTAAGTGGCGCAGCTATAGGCAATGGTCAAGGAGGTCATGATGTTGGGCATGCAAATTAAGGAGATGCCAGTTCTCTCTTGTGCTCCTCGGGTTCACAAAATTGGGTCCCCAGCTAGTGTTGGACTACAGCGGCCATCTTCCGTCACAGTGGCCAAAGGCTGCAGTCCAGAGCTGTAGTCCATCATCTGCGGACCCACCTTTGAGAAGCCCCATGCTTCGTGGCAGTTGTGACCTTTGATAGAAAAATCAGTGGTTGTCCTGAACGGTGGTGAAAAGCTGCCTGAACCTGCAGCAAGGCTTGCAGTACAAGCCTCTGCATGTTTACTCAGCAGTAACTCAAAGTTTACCGGGACTTACTCCCAGGTAAGAGTGCACACCTTTGGGTGAAACTCCTCTTCTCTCTATGCTGAGAAAAGCAAACAGTTTCAAATACCAAGGGCGTCAACAGGCAGAGAAAGACAAACACGATTCTGTACAGAGAATATGAACTGTAAGGCTGAGCTGTAACCTTCCCCCCACCCCCTTACAGGTTTTTGCATACTAAATGCTTCTTTACAAAATCTAAGTGTACAGACAGATGGCCGTCTTTTTGTAAAACACTGTAACTGCAGGAGCTACAGAGGCCACCCTGGTTTGAAAAGCAATGGCAGAAGCAGCTTGGCTGCCACAACACCCTGACAATGCAGCAACATCTGGCTCTCTGCAAAGATGGAGAGTGCACCCTGGCAGCCCTACACCAGGGCTGTACACCTCCAGCTGTTGTTGAACTACAACTCCCCATCAGCCACAGTAGCCAGTAGTCAGGAATGATGGGAGGTATAGCTCCACAACAGTTGGAGGGCCCAAGCTGTGCAGCCCTACCTCTATCATTACAGAGGATTCTGGGGTATTTGTTCAGATTATAAAAGGCGGCAAATAAACTACAAGCTGTGCAAAAGGTTTGGACTCGTACCCGGCTTCTAACAAACCTGTAGGCACAATTTCTACACGAATGGCATAGGAAACCCTCTTTGAAGAATCAGTGATCTGAGAGTCTCAAGTGAGCTAAGTTGTCTCTTGCAGCCACTTGCAATTGAAAGACAGCATCAGGGTTTAAGAACTTGTTCACAAGTGTGTGTCAAGTGTGGCATAAATTTTCTTACAAGTCGTCTTTGAATCTGACAGAGCATCTCTTGGGCTAGAAGGAAAGAGACAAAGATGCTACCGGGTTAGAGAAACAGGAAGGCAGCCAAGACTTCTCCCCCAGCTACTCGCACTAATCTAACTTGGTTATTTTGATCTGGCCTTCGTTTTTTTCTAAAGAAAAGCAAAATCCCTCAAGAGTTTTGAGTTTAAACTCCAGCAAAGCTCCTGAAGGTTTTCTAGGCTAACACCTCAGCTGCATACTTTGTCCCTCTCCAGGCATCAGCAGGCTAGTCATAGAGAGATACTCCCTCTTGACCTCTTCCAGTCCTGTGCATGGATTAATAAAGCCTAATCTGTAAACATTGTAATCCTTTTGTTTTTATTTCTTTAATTAATTAATTTTAGTAATAAAGGCATTTGTATATTGTTGCTCTTGCTAGCCCCAGACACTTCATATATAGCTGCGGTACAGGAACACCTGCTGGATTCTACCACTGGGGACAGGTAGGATAGCAGCACCTGCCCATTTCTGGTTCCAGCCACAAGGGGCAGTTCTAACGGAATGATGCATGGAGTGGCTGAAGAGATCGGATGGGCCCTAACAGTTGCAGTGGTTGGGGAACTGCTTTAACTGAATAATTGTGGATTAAACAGAGAGCTCTTGTCCTCTCTCCCTCCTAGCCCTATTTGGTCCAGGCAGCTTTCCAAGATGGAAGGTTAGACAATGCTGCAAGCAGGAACAGCTTTTTCTTCACTCCTCAGTGCACATGAAGGAAGATTGGTAATAAACCAAAGGCACAGAATATATCCTGCTTTTAGACAGTAGTTCACTATATGAATATCCAGAGCACCTAAGGTTGACTCAGCTGGCTAGCTTAAGCAGTCTTTAAAATTGCCTAATGGTGCCCCCAATGAATCAGGTAGCTTTGTTTTGGGTGGCTAGCATCTTAAGACACATTCAGTCTCATTCGTGTGTGTGTGTACACACACGCCTTTTTTCAGATGATTGCTGCTACAATACCTGGAAGTATCTTAAAACGAAATACGTGTACAAATGTAATAAGCTATTCTGTGAATTTAAGTTGACTGAAGTTGTCTAAGTGGGCAATTGCTAATATATACAATTTTTTTAAAAAATGTCCAAAATATGTCTACTTGTGAATACTGGCAGTCTTCTGTGAGATTCCACTGTCCGCAAACATGTCTTTTCTCCACTTTAAAGGCATAGACCAGTATGCTTTGACAACTGCCTTTAGATGACTGAAGATTCAGAGATATAGCTGAGTTTCTGGACTTCCATTGAGTGGCTGAGCTTGTTATTTAGTATAACGTAACTTCCAAGGTGTGTGCCAATGCCTCTATTTTTATCGGATGTGCTATCTGCTCTGTACATAACTCCTGCATCTGGCCACACACAAATAGAACTGAATATTTCTCCATATAGTTTCTATTGCTGCAGGAGATGCAGCAGTAAGGTAAAGCCGTATCTGTCGAAGATTTGAGACTTAAGCTATGCCTGAAAAGTAAGTAGGAAGGAAAGAAGAACTACAAGGGAGAGGGGAAGAATCCACTGTTCCCTCTAACAGGGATTTCCAGATGTTCACGACAACTCCCAGCCTCCCCCACCATAATGGCCTTTGGCTAGGGATTATGGGAGTTGTAGTCAACAACATCTGGGAATCCCTATTAGAGGGAACACTGAAGGGTCATCCACAGAAAACTGGGTTGAATCCAGGAGAGATCTGAAATAAATGTGATGAGTATGCTTAGATCTCACTTACTTCAATAGGATTGAGGCTCTCTAGCTCTTCTCCAGATTGTGCCAAATACTTGTGCTGTTTTATTTAATTAATTTCTATCTATGTAAATTGCGTTTGGAACTTTTGTTGAAAAGCAGTATATAAATATAAATATTTGTCATATTTGTACTGTTAATTTTTGCACACAGTGTCCCCATTGAATGATCTGGATGGTTTTGTGACAGCTGGGCATGCAAGTGTATTTTCTGGGCAAGTGCAGCTCTTTATGGGCAGACTTGGGCCACCTGTAAAAGGGATGCATCCTTCAGCTATCACCACAGCAGGCCTCTCCTTTGCTGCACTGTCCATTGTACAATGAGCTAGAGGGAAGTTTCTAGCAAGTGGGAGGATGTCTGGATTGCAGAGATGCCCTACAAGGCAGTTCTACTCTTACTCCTAAGTGGAAGGCTTTGCTGCCCTCTAGTGTGCATAAGGCTGAAGCATCATTTTTACAATTAAGCACTCAAGTGTTGGAAACTTGGGAGAGAAAGGGTTCACTCTTCCTAACTCTTCTGTTAAACAAGCAAACCATCTTCCATTCTACATCCGAGCAAATGTTTTGTGGAGCTCCATCCTCCCACCTTTTAGGAAATCTCAGAATTTTTGCTCAAGTTGTAGAACTGAAGACAGGTTTGTCACTGGCTGCTACAATAACAAAAGGGTGGTGTACACAAATCTATCAAGCAAGAGGTTGCCAGTTCGAATCCCCACTGGTACACCTATATTGGGCAGCAGCGATATAGGTAAGGCATCATCTCAGACTGCGCGGGAAGAGGCAATGGTAATCCCCTCCTGTATTCTACCAAAGACAACCACAAGGCTCTGTGGTCGCCAGGAGTCGAAACCGACTCGACGGCACACTTTACCTTTACTCACTCCATTATGGAAAAGGGGGGGAAGGGTAGCTATAAACCGACACACAGATCTGCTACTTTTGCAAACATCCGTGTAGTTAAGGCCTGAGCATCCAACCCTTACATCAGCCAAAACAGAGAAACTCCAACATGGCATTTTAACCTTGTTGTGGTTACAAGTGTTATTGAGGGTTTTGTGGGTGGGTTTTTGTTTTGTTTTTGCAAATTGTGTCAACCCACATCTAACATTTGGATTTAAGCAATACATGGCAGCATAATCCATAGATCCATAGATCTATAAAATCCATAGATCACTGGAAGATATACGCTCACACACACACCCTAAGAGAAAATGAAACCTGGCACAGTAGTGATGACATAACACCAGAATCATTCTTCAACTATGTGCTGCTTATCACAACCCTCTTTAGCCTATCTGTTCTTTTCACACTTGAAAGGAAAGATCATGCTGTCGAGTCGGTGTCGACTCGTGGCAACCACATAGCCATGTGGTTTTCTTGGTAGAATACAGGAGGGATTTACCATTGCCATCTCCCGCACAGTATGAGATGACACCTTTCAGCACCTTCCTATATCGCTGCTGCCCAGTATAGGTATTTCCCATACTTTGGGAATTCGAACCAGCAACCTCTTGCTCCCTAGGCAAGTTACTTCCCTGCTGAGCACACTTAACGTCATCTAAATCGGGTGTCAAACTGCAGTCCTCCAGCTGTTGTCGGCCTACAACTCCCAGTCACAGTGGTCAGTACCAAGGGATGATGGGAACTGTAGTCCAACAACAGCTGGAGGGCTACTGTTTGACACCCATGATCTAAATTAAAAGCAAAAAGCAAAGCACAGCTGATAGTGCTTAGATGTCTCCCCCCACCCCGAAAATAAGAGCTTGAAGGATTATTTCAGGTGGGGGTATAGTGGTTAGAATGCTGGACTAGGACCGGGGAGACCCGAGTTCAAACCCCCATTCAGCCATGATACTAGCTGGGTGAAGTGACTTCTCTGGGCCAGACACTTCTCTCTCCGCCTAACCTATTTCACAGGATTGTTGTGAGGAGAAACTTAGAAACTTAAGTATGTGGTTCACGGTTCTGGGCTCCTTGGAGGAAGAGCAGGATATAAAATGAAATAATAATAATAACAACAACCACAACCATCAATCATGCTCTGTAACCCCACAGTGATGTAGATAGGCTATACCTCTCTCGAAACTCAGGTGGAAGAGGAATGCTGCAAGTCCATCAAACAGTAGAGGAGGAGACAAGAGTCCTTGAAGAATATATCAAGGACAGTGAAGAAGATGCACTTCAAATGGTCAATAACGAGAAACTATTCAACACCAATGAAACAAAGCAGGCCTACAAGAAAGAACAAGTCAAGAACCAAGCAGAAAAATGGAAAAATAAGCCACTGCATGGTCAATATTTGCACAATATAAGTGGAAAATCAAACATCACCAAGACCTGGCAGTGGCTTAAGAATGACAACTTGAAGAAAGAAACAGAGGGTTTAATATTGGCTGCACAAGAACAGGCACTAAGAACAAATGCAATAAGAGCAAAAGTAGAAAAAACAACAGCAAGTGCCACCTTTGTAAAGAAGCAGATGAAACAGTGGACCACCTAATCAGCTGCTGTAAAAAGATCACACAAACTGATTACAAACAAAGGCATAACAAGGTAGCAGGGGTGATACACTGGAACATCTGCAAAAAATACAAGCTACCTGTAGCCAAAAATTGGTGGGACCATAAAATTGAAAAGGTTGTAGAAAATGAAGATGCAAAAATATTATGGGACTTCCGACTACAAACAGACAAACATCTGCCACACAATACACCAGATATAACTGTAGCCGAGAAGAAAGAAAAACAAGTTAAAATAATCGACATAGCAAGGGGAGAGCAGAACAGAAGAAAAATAAATAGAAAAAATCACAAAATACAAAGATCTACAAATTGAAATTGAAAGGCTGTGGCAGAAGACGACCAACATAATCCCAGTAGCAATTGGCGCCCTGGGTGCAATTCCAAAACACCTTGAAGAGCACCTCAACAACACCATAGGTGCCACAGAAGTCACTATCAGCCAATTACAAAAAGCAACTTTACTGGGAACAGCCTATATTCTGCAACAATATCTATAATAATAACAGCAACAAAATTGATAATAAAATTCAGCCATCCCAGGTCCTTGGGAAAGACTCGATGTCTGGATTAAAAAAAACCAGTCAATAACACCTACACCTGTCGGACTGTGTAAACAAAAATAATAAATAAATTAATAATGATGTTGATAATGATAATAATAATAGCAGCTGCCTCCACAAGAGGGGAAAGATTAAAGCAAAATATCTCCTAGAAGCTACATGCATTAGGTATGAATCTTATTTACAGAACTGATATAGCCGGGGTGTAGCTATAATTGAGCGGATGGGTTCCAAGAACCCGGGCCTCTCAGCTCCTGAGTGCCCCCCCAGCTCCACCCCTCCTTATTTTCTTCATTATCTCCCTCAGTCTGAGGGGCTGCTGGAGAGAGGAGTGGACACAGGCCTGCTTTCCCCTAGCTACGCCCCTGGATATTGCCGAATAGCATCATCTATACATCTGATGGTAGCCTGGACTGAGCAACCTCCAGGGGGCCCCAACATCTTCATCCTGCTCAGCCTTGAAGGATCAGGGTCGTTATTTAAGAGACCCCTGTTGGGTTGCAGCTGGCTTCTTGAAGGCAAGCAGGACGGTCAGGTGTTGAGGATGCCTATTGCACACAAAATATCCCCATCTAAGTCCACCTGGTCTAACCAAACCAGATTTGTACCAATGCAACAGGATGGAACCGAGACACGTAGGCCAAAGCGCAAGCCAGCATCTGTTGCTAAGACTCTAACCACATTAGAAAATGTCGACTCTGATTTGAAATACTGTTTCACCCTATTGCAAGAGTGCAAGACTGTGACACACTTTCCCAGGAGCACCCCAATAATCACCGCACATAGTTTGAAAATGGCACAGACCTGCACTGTATGAATACTACTAGTTCACCAGTGTAAGGCTCCAGGGAGGAGGAGGAGAGGTGTTCCTGACTTTTCTTGAACCCAGAATTGCAGGATGGGAACAGACAAGGTCAGCCTCAGTTTAGGCCAGTAGAGGAGGGTTTACTTCTTGAACCAGTGGGATGCTGCAAGCCAAGGCTGAGGTGATGACCTCAGCCCTGGCTTGCTGCATCTCACCGTTTCCCTCTCCAGGGGATCTTCCAACTCCCATGCTCAAGAGCAGCCTTCATCATCGACTACCTTGGCTTCAAATGCCCCCGTACATTGCTGGCAGGGCTTTTAAAGCCAGCTCCAAGCCCCGCCCCCTCCCTGATCTCACTTCCTGCCATGCCCAACATGGCGGCCCCACTGGAGCTGTCACCTGCAGCTCTCCCTGCCTTGCCTGCTCAACCCCACCGGGACCCAACCAGCCTGGAACCATTCCACACACATCCCCGCTTCTTTCAGGGGAAGACAGAAGCCTCAAAGGAGGGGTGCCATGCTTTCTGCTGGACGCCACAGGGCCACGCAGGCAACCAGGTAAGACAGCATGCCAGACAACAAGACTCTTTAGAAAACAAACAGGCCTTCTTCTGGCACTCAAGCCCTGAGCTGGTGCCTCCTTCACTGCTTAGGCTCCACTGTACAAGGTGGGGCAAGTGAGAGACATGGGGTTTTTCTAGGCCCTCAAAGCAGGGGGGACACCAGACAGCATCCGGTATTCTAGGATCCACCCAGAACATCTACCAGTGTTGAAAGGCAACAGTGGGTCCATTTAAGCCAGTGCTGCGTAGCTTAGACCCTCCAGCTGTGTTGGACTACAACTCCCATCATCCCCAGGACTGTTCCCTCTAAGGCGTGCGCTTGTGTGTGTGCACTCATATTATTTTGATGTCCGCTCAGTTAATTTTAGATCCTGCTCAGGCTGAATCAGGAGGGCCCCACCCTGAATGCACATGCGCACACACTGCCTTGATACAGCCACCCAGAACAAAACTCATTCCACACAGAGATGAAAAAAGTTACAGAGACCACTAAATTCCCCAGCCACAGTGGCCGATAGGTCCATTTAAGCCCATGCTGCACAGTTTCGACCTCCAGCTGTGTTGGACTACAACTCCCATCTTCCCCGGTCACCGTGGCCAAAAAGGATGATGGGAGTTATAGTCCAACAGCTGGAGGGCCAAGGTTATGCAGCCCTGATTTCAGCCATAGACCTTTGTGAAACCACAAGGCTAAACATGAATTTGGCTGGAGCCGCTTCAAATGCACAAGGAGTCCAACGTCGGCATCTCTGTCCATCTCCTAGCTTCTCTACAGGCAGAAGCAGAGTGGGTCCCAGATCGTTTCACAGATCTTATAGCATTGAGGGCACAACCTGACCCCCAGAACTCCCGAAGGGAAGGTTCAGAAGATGATCTCAGTGTCACGTGGCAATGGTAGTTAAGGACTGAATGCGGACTCTTCCCTTGGAAAGGGCCTCGAAGAACCGCAGCAGCAGTTCTAATCTCTGCTAGCGATTACAAGAACCCACTTTGTTGATTAATCCAAAATAAGAGGATTAGAAGAGTTTCTGTAAACAAGTATTGGAAGAATGAAGTTGGTGGCAGGCTGGAGAGAGAGAGAGAGAGAGAGAGAGAGAGAGAGAGAGAGAAAACAAACTGACATGTCCATCCTCATGTCATCCATGCTTTCCCTGCTTATCTTATGCATACAACTGTGTGAGCCATTAAGTCACCCTCTGCGCAGAAGGATCTTGAGAATGCCTTCTTCTGCAGTATGAAAGGGAGGAGAGTTCCCAAGCAGGCTAATATTGCTGAGCTGAATGCACACCAGGAGGTTTGAGACCATCATCCTTCCCAAGACACCAGATGTCACCCAGTTGGGATGTCATGAACATGGGAGCAATTCAGGCAGCTGGGTCAGAGAGCAAAACAGCTGCTTGATGCTTAGTGAGGAGGAGGAGGAGAAAGAGGAGGAAACTATGAATCTGTGCTCACCACCAGTGCAGGACCCCAGAAATCTTAACCTACAGGTCCCCCATAACTCCACAAAGTCAGGGTCTTGGCTTTTAGCGCACACAACAGTTCCAAGACCAATTGGGCATGCTCAGATGACAACTTTCCAGTTGGGCAGCATAACATAACATCCTCGGTTAAAAGCTGGGTACAAAAGCTGTGTAGCCCTACCAGGAGCAACTGGGCTGGGAAGAAATATGAGAGATCCGATGATCCCACACACCTGGGAAGCCCACCTCCTATCCATAGACGACAAAAGGCCATATACGACAAATATTTGTATACTGCTTTTCAACAGGAGTTTCCCAAAGCAGTTTGCATAGAAATGAAATGAATGAATGAATGGATGGATGAATGAATGGGTTCCCTATCCCCAAAGGGCTCACAATCTTTAAAAATTAACTTAAGAGAGACACCAGCAACCGGCACTGGAGGGATGCTGTGCTGGGGACGGATAGGGCCAGTTGCTCTCCCCCTGCTCAGTGAAGAGAATCACTACTAAAAAGGTGCCTCTTTGCTCAGTTAGCAGGGGGCAATTAGCAGATTTTGATGGCTGTGTCCACCAGCCCAGTCCAAGGCCACAAGAGTGGGCCATTCTGGAGGCCCTGGACCAGCAGCTGCCTAGTGATGCCGCTTCACCTAGGCATGGCAGGAACTCGGGTCAGACTGCTGGGCACATGCCCCAGTCTAGCCTAGATGTCTCTGCCCCTTTGGGGAAGGTGGCAGTTTTTTAGCACATGTAGCAGGACTCCTGACTCACCAGGGTTCCATTGCATCGCCGAGGATCCTGGCTGGTCTCCATCAGAATCTCGGCAGCCGAGGCATGAACTCCCAAACTTGCAGCTGCTGGGAGTTCAAGCAGTTAATTCAATTAGCCAGGTGCACATATGCTTATAAAACCAACACATACCTCTGGCAGCGTAACAATGAGCTGGTCTTGTGGTGGCAAGCATGACTTGTCCCCTTAGCTAAGCAGGGTCTGCCCTGGTTGCATATGAATGGGGGACTAGAAGTGTGAGCAATGCAAGATATTCCCCTTAGGGGATGGAGCCACTCTGGGAGGAGTAGAAGGTTCCAAGTTCCCTCCCTGGCAGCTTCTCCAAGATAGTGCTGTGAGAGACTCCTGCCTGCAACCTTGGAGAAGCCGCTGCCAGTCTGGGTAGACAATACTGAGCTAGATAGACCAATGGTCTGACTCAGTATATGGCAGCTTCCTATGTTCCTAACAATTCCCCTGCTTTGCTGAAGCCGTCCCTTTATCAGCTCCGCAAGTGGCTCACGAACGGCCACATCCAGCAGAGTGCCAGCTAGACCAGCTGACAAGGGAACTTCTTCCTCTGTCACCCATCCTCAGAATTTATTTCCTGCACCCAGATACGCCACTTGCTGGCTTGTGACTGCAAATGAATGAACCACCTATACCATCTGGCCACACAGTATGGCAACTCTTTGACCACGCCTCTGCAACCAATCAGAAATGTGGGGAGGCCTGGTCAAGCTGGAGCCTTGTTGTGTGACCATGAAGATCACTTGCAGGAGTGTGGTTGGATGCTACAGACAGCTCCCAACTCCCTTACAGGGCCAGCCTAGACCTTCCAGATGGGTGCATGTAACATGACCTCACTAGGAAGATTCTCTGTAACAGAGACTCCCATATGTCAACGACTACAACTTCCACCATCCCCAGCTGCAATTGCCTTTGGCTGGGAATGATGGCAGTTGTAGCCAACAATATCTGGGAATCCTGGTTACAGAGAAAACTGCCCAGTAGCTCGTTTTAAACAGGAAAGGCCACTTCTAAGAGAATGAGTGGGAATATAGGGTGTGTGTGGGTGTGTGCGTGCGTGCGCACACTTAACCCTTTCTCTGCCTGATGTTTAAAGGGAAAGTGTGCCGTCGAGTCGGTGCCAACTTCTGGTGACCAGAGCCCTTTGGTTTTCTTTGGTAGAATACAGGAGGGGTTTACCATTGCCATCTCCCGTGCAGTATGAAATGATAATGCCTTTCAGCACCTTCCTATATGACTGCTTCCTGATATAGGTGTTTCCCATAGTCTGGGAAACATAGTCTGGGAAACATACCAGTGGGGATTCAAACCGGAAACCTCTGGCTTGCTAATCAAGTCATTTCCCCGCTGCGCCATTAGGTGGCTGCCTGCTGCTTACTCACTCCAAATCACACATTTCCCCCGCCCCCCACAACTTCCCCCCTTCCAGTGGAGTGCTATATGTGGGGGAATACACATTGAACTCTGCTCTGGCAGATGCATTTTGATGCGCCAGTCCAGCGAGAGAGCAGCCTAACAGAACGTCCCAACTAACTGCACCAATGCAGTGGTGGCCATTTTTAGTGCTGCCCTCCCCTTCCCCAAGAAGCCCTCTTTGTCACCCAGAAATATGTCCCCAAGGGCACAGATGGCTTCCTGGGGAAGGGGAGGGTGTCAAGAGTGATGGATTTCCCACTGCACTGACGCCATCGTTGGGGAGTTCCATTAGGCCGCTTTCTCGCTGGATCCTTGCTCTGTGTGTCAGCCAGGGATAGCAACAGGCAAAGAAAGGGTTACACAGCACATCTCCAGGTAGAAGATGATAATTTTTCTTTTTTCCCTTAAGTGCATCTGAAGGTTGGAGCAGCGATTCTAAGGGATCGCTGAAACAAAATGGATATTAAATATTACAAGGAGCAACTAACCTACGTTAGGTGTGAATCTGAGAACACAGCCTTGGAAGAAATGGACTCTTTAAGTGATGGGGGCAATTTGGAGGTGAAGCTGAACATAAAAGGATGCCTTTTATTTCTCGCTCGTCAGAAATTAGTAGACCTCCACCCTTAAAGCAACCTGTTTTGCAGAAATCCGTGCCTAAAAAGCATGTGCAGAGGATAAATGGGACTTGAAAGGTCCCTGTGCCTCTCCACTCGCCCTTCATCTCTCTCCCGCCACTATCATTAGCTCTCAGATGCAACAGAAGAAGAAAATAATGAGTGTGCAGAAGTGCCATGATCCTGAAGGGCCCGTGCTTAAAGAGAAAAACAAAAGAAACAAAATCATCACTTAGACAGGACACTAATGATAATACTTAGTATTTATAGAGCGCTTTCCCAAAGGGTTCAAAGCGCTTCAACATTTTCTCCATGTTCCTTACAACAACCCTGTAAGGTAGGTCAGTATTATCGCCATATAACAGATGGTGGGGAGCACACGGCTGAGAGAAAGCAGCTCCCCAAAGGCTTACCAATGAGTTTGTGGCTGGGCCGAGAGTTCAGCTGGGGACTTCTGGCTCGTAGCTCAGGTCCTGAGCTCAAACGTAAGGGAGTCATACAAGGTGCAGCAAAGGATGGCCTGGCACACAGCAGGTTCAATTGGCACTTCCTGGAATTGCTCACCTTCTCACTCCCCCCCCACCCCACAATTTGCTCAGAACCCCACCCTCGCAATGCCTGCTGCCAAGGACAGTCGAGACAACTTGTGGGTCTTAGCAGCTTGTGGGTCTTAGCAGCACTTTCCAGAAACAAATACACCTGCAAATATATACATCTACCTCCACCACATGGGAGGCCTGAAAGAGATGTGTAACACCTGAGACATTATTGCTAAGCAAGAAGCCGACTGGCCGGCCCGCAGCCCAGAGAGCCTCTAACATTGGGGTGGGGGGAGAGGAGAACTGAAAACGGCTCCAGGTGGCGTGGGAATGTCTGATTAATAATTAATCAATTAATTGAATTGATCAGTTCAGAATTAATAAGTTAATCAATTATTAATCAATCAGAATTGATTAAATAATCAGTGTATCGGTCAATAAGCCGATAATCTGGCCACAGTCTGGCTACCAGGACAGGTTGGTTCTTTCTCCAGCTGTTTCCCGCTGCTTAGAAAAATGAAGCATAAACTCCAAGGAGAAAAGTTAAAAGAGTTTATTAGACATTTCACCATTTTAAGTTGATCCTGCGGATCAAAACCCAGCCACACAGAAAAGCCGCTCAAATTGCGAACTCTCCAGTTCGTTATTTGGCCACCCAATACCAGGATTGCTTTTCTGCATTGCTGGACTTTAATCTGCCAACCACTTGGAATGGTGAGATGTCAAATAAATTCTTAACTTTTATGAAGTTTGTACTTCATTTTCTAAGACAATGATCTTCACTATTTTTCCAAGCAGGGGCCACTTTACCTTCAGTATGAGAGTCATTTCCCACCGGGCTGACCTCATAAGAACAGCCCTGCTGGATCAGGCCCAAGGCCCACCTGGTCCAGCATCCTGCTTCACACAGTGGCCCACCAGATGCCTCTGAGAAGCCCACAGCAAGAGATGAGGGCAGGCCCCCCCCCTCTGCTATTGCTCCCCTGAAGCTGGTATTGAGAGGCATCTTGCTTCTTAAGCTGGAGGAGCCCTATAGCCCTCAGACTAGTAGCCATTGATAGGCCTGACCTCCATGAATTTATCTAAGCCCTTCTTAAAGCCATCCAGGTTGTTGGCTATCACCACATCCTGGGCAGTGCTCTGCCGAGGACAGCCTCTGCACAGTACTGTACTTTCCTCAGTGCTTTAAGAGAGACAGGGCCCTCTCTAGGGAGGTCTACGGAGAGAGCGCTGGGAAGGGCAACAAGGCCCATCCATGTCTTCCAAGATGGTGCAGGGGCTCAAGGAGGCTCCCTTTCTTCCACCACTAAGCAAAGTGCAGCACTCCACGGTGAGGACGGTAGTCTCCGCATGGTGCCAGGGGGACTGTGTAGAGAATTCAGCTTTGGCCAGGGCTTCGCACAGGCCCAAAAAACCATCAGTTGGGGGCGACACAGGGTTGATGGGGGCTGCCACTGGCCCCCGAGCCTTACAACGAAGCAGTGGGCCATTCTAAGCAGTGGGCAACCGCTGAACAAAGAATGAACCCCGCCAGTAGCCAGATTTGGGCCACGTTAGGCTCAAAGGGAATTAACCAACAAACTGGCACTCATTCATCCTACCATGTACATTTGCAAAATGACACTTGCACGTCTGCTCTACACACCCGCCTAGCCCGAACCCTTCCTCCCAGCTACTTCAAGACTGGGTTCTCCCATCCAAAAGGTTTCAAATTGCATTTTGAGGAATCCCAAGACTCCTCAGAGGTTCCCTCAAGGGTTCCTCCAGGAGAAGACTGGAGGGGGCAGACAGGCCTCCCTGAAACACAACTTGGCTAGCGCCAGCGCTGTTTCCTTGTAAGGTGCAACCATGTTCCGGAATATACTCTCTATTCACAGCAGGGAGGCCCAGGAGGCCCGTCGCCGCCACTACAAGTTAACTAGCTGCCCACTTTGAAACACGTTCCGGAACATTCTGGGACATGCAAAGGGTTCTGTGGGCAGATGGTGGTGGTTGGAAGTAGGCTTCTTGGCCAGTGAGGAAAAGGTTCTCTGAAGGTAGGACATCTGAAAACCACTGCTCTGGTCCTAGGAGGAACCCAGATCATTTAAGCACCCCAGTTCCTCAGCCCTACTGCTGAGGCTCCTTTCTCCTGCAAAATGGCCAGCCCCATCCGGCATAGAAAAGAGCAGAGGGGACACAGCGGCGGCGTCTCTATCCTAGAGGGCCGTTCCTTCAAGCACCTTCGCCTCGCAGATACCCCCTTGCAAGCTTGGCTGTTTCTTGAGCACAGCCTCTCTCGTGCGGAGGATCCCTCGCCTCTTGCAGACACGTTTCTCTGTGGAAATCCTCCCTCAACAGCACAACAACTCTACCCACTTTCTAGTCTGTCTAGGGCAGTAGCACAGATGGAACCGCAGCAAAAACCAACCAACCATCCTGGCCATCGGGACAAGCTACCCAGGTAACTTCTCCGGCTGGAAGGGTGAAGAATAAGTCCCAGCCTGCATAACCAGCCCTCTCTCTTGTTAGGACTGAGTCCTGCTGTCATTCCACAAAGCGATGTATCGGACACCGAAGCCAGAGTCAAACTAGTCTCGCCTCCTTGTCTCCACCTCTGCCACCTCCCACTAGCGGAGCTGACACATCTTTGGGGATCGGGCACTTCCCAAGAACACTGCAGCCAGTTCGCCTCGCCTGTGTTTTCTCATATCACTGCCAAGCCCCAGGCTAACCAGGACAGAGCCACGTAAAGTGCTTTAAAGGGCGGGGCATGCTGATCGGGAAACAATTCTATTTCTTCTCCCCTCTTCCATGGGAAATAGGTAGGAAGGCCCTGCATGCCACGCTTCTACTATTCCTACTTCGGGAAGCTCATTCTCAGCTGGTCCCCGCTTGTGAGAGCGCAGGCCTGCCCAGCCGCTCACAGGATCCCTTCACTGAATTGACGACGACATCATTTTGCCAGCGCAGAGAATCACTCCGATGGCATTTCCCGGGCAACAGGAATCCCGTTAGTGCAAGAATAGTTGTCCGAATGGGGATTATTTCAGCACAGGGGGGGAAGAAAGGATAAGTCCAAGCTAGGAGCTCATCCTCGTGGATCTGTTCTTTGTCAAACAGCCTCTTTTGCTGGCGATTTTCACGGGAGCAGAATCCATTTCACTACTGAGGGAATGTGGGTGGTGAGAACTATTGGCCATCTGCATGGGAAGTCCTCCTAGAAGAGAACCTACCACCACACTTCCCTGGAATTTGCTAATATCCACTCGGATGTGCATGCAACGAGAACCTGCTCCCAGGCCTTGTCCAACCATGGTTGGATGCTGATAATCACATTTTCTCACTCGGCTCTTCTGGGGCGAGCCCTGGGAAGACACTGCAGTCCCACAATACAGAGCAACGACCTCAACAGAAACACTATAGAGCTCCGTCCCAATTGTCTTGGCGCTCTAGAGAGCAAATGTGTCAATGGCTGAAGAGACCTCAGAGGACACGGCTTGAGTCACCCACCATGGCCAACCTCTTCTTGGCAATGATCACGAGCACCAGTGTAGAAGAGGAAAGGGCTGCAGGGTTGACCTATTGTGTAGCAAGCAAAACTGAATAATGGGGTTGTTGGTGGTGAGGAAGCACTTCTAGATTTCACCACTGAAAATATAGGGCTTTGGTCCAGGAGTAATGCAGACTCAGAACGAGGGATCCATTCACCTCGTCTTCATGGCAACCACGCTGACAACTTGGACATGGCAAGGACCTGTATCCAAGGTGCTGTTTCATGGTTCTTCTAAGGGCCACAGTCACCTATAAATGCAGAAGAAGAGGTTATAGTTTGCAATATGTGAGCCAATCATATTGAAAACATGATTTCCCCACAGCTCTGTGTCTGGGACAGAACATAAGAATATAAGAACAGCCCTGCAGGATCAGGCCCAAGGAAGCCCATCTAGTCCAGCATCCTGTTTCGCACAGTGGCCCACCAGATGCTGCCGGAAGCCACAGGCAGGAGTTGAGGGCATGCCCTCTCTCCTGCTGTTACTCCCCTGCAACTGGTACTCAGAGGCATCCTGCCTTTGAGGCTGGAGGTGGCCCACAGCCCTCCGACTAGTAGCTGTTGATAGACCTCTCCTCCATGAAGTTGTCCAACCCTTCTTAAAGCCATCCAGGTTGTTGGCTGTCACCACATCTTGTGGCAGAGAATTCCATAAGTTGATTATGCGTTGTGTGAAAAAGTGCCTCCGTTTGCTGGTCCTAAATTTCCCGGCAATCAATTTCATGGGATGACCCCTGGTTCTAGTGTTATGTGAGAGGGAGAAGAATTTCTCTCTATCCACTTTCTCCACAGCATGCATGATTTTATAGACCTCTATCATATCTCCCCGCAGTCGTCTTTTTTTTCTAAACTAAAAAGCCCCAGGTGTTGTAGTCTTGTCTCATAAGAAAGGTGCTCTAGGCCCCTGATCATCTTGGTTGCCCTCTTCTGCACCTTCTCCAGTTCTATAATGTCCTTGTTTAGATGTGGTGACCAGAATTGTATGCAGTACTCCAAGTGTGGTCGCACCATAGTTTTGTATAAGGGCATTATAATATTAGCCGTTTTATTTCCAATCCCCTTCCTAATGATCCCTAGCATGGAATTGGCCTTCTTCATTGCTGCCGCACATTGAGTCGACACTTTCAACGAGCTATCCACCACGACCCCAAGATCCCTCTCCTGGTCCATCACCGACAGCTCAGATCCCATCAGCATAAACCTGAAGTTGGGGGTTTTCATCCCAGTGTGCATCACCGAAAATACCTCTCTGCATTTAAGGATCTTATATATGTGCCCTGTCCCCAGAGTTGAGGAATAAAGTAAAAAAACACTTAGGCAAGCAAAGTAGAGAGATTTAAAACAGGGTTAGGTAACCTTGGCTCTCCAGCTGTTGTTGAACTACAAACCCCATCATCCCTATCATCATGTTGAATTACAGTCCCCATCATCATGTTGTTGAACTACAATCCCCATCATCCTCAGCCACAATAAATTGTGGCTGGGGAAGATGAGGGCTGTAGTTCAACAGCAGCTGGAGAGGCAAAGCTGCCTGCCTCAGTTTAGAAAACAGAGAAGACGAGGGGGAAGGACCACCGTTAATCAAAAGGTGCTGCATCTTCACCCAGGGGGACTAGATCTTTGCTTATGCATTGAAAAACACATATATTTTATCAGGCTTTAAGTTTACGGTGTTCTAGTTTTATTGATGGTTATTCTAATTTGTTTTGTAGGATTTAAGGTTCCCATTGTGATTGGGTTTTAAATTATAAACCGCAGCATATAAATACGACCAATAATCTGTGTCCCCATTCCTTTGCCATCAGTATTGTATGGACAGGTTCACACATAGTGGGGAAGCCCTGGTTCCCCCAGCCTGAGCTATGGAGGAAACTCGAAGTCAGCGCCAAAGACAGACACATAGCTTGGTTAGTTGGAAATAGCCAAGATGAACCAGAGGTACCCCCCTGGTGTACTGAGGCCCTGGATGCTATCCCAGCCTGCCTTGCATTGCCCTTGGACTGGCAAACCTTCTGTCGGAACATGGCGGGCGAGGGGCGGGAAACCGGGGGAATATTCATCCCGACTCAGAGGAGAGCCCAGTCAACACACCACAGCCTTGCCTCACCCCTCCCTGGCAAATACAAACTCTGAGGCCTTTTGGCTCCAGGCCAGGCAGGCCTCTTCGCACCCCAATCAGCCCCAGGTGTGCGACACCTTCGCTACGTCAGCTGTTTTGCAGCCATTGGTTCCAATGGCAAAGGGGGCTGGCTTGCCTGGAATGAACCAGAGCACAAATCACAAACAACAAATATTTATATACCACTTTTCAACTAAAGTTTCCAAAGCGGGTTACAAAGAGAAATAATAAATAAATTAATTAAATAAAATAAGATGGATCCCTGTCCTCAAAGGGCTCCCAGTCTAAAAAGAAACATAAGATGGACACCAGCAACAGTCACTGGAGGTGCTGCGCTGGGTGTGGAGAGGGCCAGTTACTCTCCCCTGCCAAAATAAGTGAATTCACCACATTAAAAAGGTGCCTCTTTGCCCAGTTAGCAGGGGTAAGAGTGTGGCTGCCATCTGATGATGCCCCTCCCTTGATAAATATTCAACTCTGGGTTATACAGCTAGGTTTCCCACCCCAAGGGGACATCTAGTTCCTAAAACAAAGTGTGTTCACACAAACACAGGGAACTGGAGAACTGAAACTGCAAGCAGATTCCGCGTTATGTGTGAACCCAGTCTGTGTGACTAGTTTAAACCCCACCCACCCACCCCAATCCACAAAAAGGAAGACAAATTTAGATAAAAGAATTCTGGCCCCCTCCCACCTTGCAAATTAAGTTGATTAACTTGAAGTGTGCATGAAGTGTGCATGATTTATTCCAGTTGTGGAATAAATTTGGGGGCTGGAAGAAGATCCCAAAGGTGCAAGCTACAAGCCACGCCTTGCCCTTATTACAGCTCATGTCAGATGCAGACTTCTGATGCACCACTGCCATGAGACACCATTTTCAACTGATCTGGCCCTTGCCTAGGAGATGAAGAAGGGCCTCTGGTATCAGCGCAACAACTACAAGAGGTTCCCACCTGCTTAGAGAACAACACTGCGACTACAGAGCATCCCTACCTCCGGGGTACACGGGAGAGATAGTCCCGATTCAAAGAGCAGAGCTGCTGCTCCAGGCGGAAGATGCGGAATGCCAGGTATGAAGACGATACCACCAGTAGGCAGATTCTAAGGGAAAGCAGAATCGTACAGCTTCGTTTAGATGCGAGTCAGGAAGTCATTGTGGAAACAGAAAGCGGTACATTTCCCAATGCCGGAGAACATAATCCAGTACTACCTTATTTACCCAAATCCAAGACAAGATTCCCTCCCAGTTCTTTCCTGCTAAAAACGGGGTGTGTGTGTGTGTGTGTGTGTTTCCATCTTGAATTAGAGTCCTCTTTCTTTTGGGTTAATGAAGATCTACTACTTCTACTACAAATATTTATATACCGCTCTTCAACCAAAGTTCTCAAAGCAGTTTACATAGAAAAATAAATAATATATAGATAAGATGGGTCCCCTGTCCCCAAAGGGCTCACAATCTAAAGAGACACACAAGGCAGACACCAGCAACAGCCACTGGAGGGGTGCTGTGCTGGGGCTGGATAGGGCCAGTTGCTCTCCCCCTGCTAAATATGAGAGAATGACCACTTTAAAAGTTGTCTCTTTGCTCGGTTAATACATATAACCTGTATTTAACCTTTATCTTTTAAGGCATTATCTCAAATTCAGAATCGCCTTCTATTCAGGTAAAAACATTAGGAGAGAGTAGAGATACCTCCCTCTAACAACACAAGTTCTGCTTTAGAGAATGAATTAAGCCAGTTTGTGTTTATATTGCATGTGTGGTCTTAAACTAGAGTGTTGACCGGCATTAGGTACGTAACTACAATTGAACAGGTTGTGTGTGTGTGTGTGCCACTGATCGATGTGGCCAGTCTGCCCGATATCTGCTGCTGACCTGATGCAGCCAGAACTTACAGCACAATGTAGACTAAAATCGAGTTTGGTAAGCTATAGGATATATGTTTTGAATTATTATAGCAAGGGTTAATTGTATAGTTAGTGATTCGCGCTGATTGGTGAGTTGGAAGTCAATTTTTTGTTTAATGTTTGATGTAATGAGATTTTCAAGATATTGTTAAAATCAATAAA
This sequence comes from Hemicordylus capensis, assembly GCF_027244095.1. Taxonomy (NCBI): domain Eukaryota; kingdom Metazoa; phylum Chordata; class Lepidosauria; order Squamata; family Cordylidae; genus Hemicordylus; species Hemicordylus capensis. The sequence continues at coordinate 15,214,676 of NC_069666.1, read as the reverse complement.
AATTTAAAGCAAAAAAACCCCAAAAAACTTACAGCACAATGAAGATTTTCAGCAGCTGATAGTCCGATGGTCTCAACTCTGCTTTGTAGCTCTGGTCCACCTCCACCTCTTCTATCTCCTCCTCCTCGCTGTTTATTGCACTTTCTAGAACAAAAGCAGATAACGCAGATGCTGAGGAGACGCTCAGACATGTCTGTATTGATGGTTTATTTATTGATTACATGTCAATACCACCCAATCGAAATGGTCCGTAGGTGGTTTACAACTAAATATAAGTGTTCTGTTTTACTTTAGAGCTAGATATAGTTGGAGGATCAATGGCACAAGAATGGCAAAGCACTCTCAATACTGCCGTTTTCTTTGAAAGCGATGTATCCTAAACACATTTTTAACCAGTTTGGAGAGCCTCCGTACACTTCCTTTTGCATGTTAGTCCAGCACAGAAATGGAAGAGTATGGAAGGGACATTCCTTGTCCCTAAATTCATAGGGCCAGGGAATGGAACATTTCAGCTGGGGGAGGAGGGTCGACCTTCCTGAAACCTTGCCTCGCTGTGCTATATAGCCGTAAAGGGCTAGTTTAAGCTAAATTAGACTATGCTCCAGAGTACTTTATTTCTTACATTGTTATACGACTACGAATACAATTAATATTTATTTTAATATTTATATACCACTTGTCAAACAAAATTTCCCAAAGCAGTTTACAATGATATAAATAAATAGGCTCCCTGTCCCCAAAGAGCTCACAACCTAAAAAAGAGACATAAGATAGACACTAGCAACCGCCACTGAAGGGATGCTGTGCTGGGGATGGATAGGGCCAGTTGCTCTCCCCCTGCTCAATAAAGAGAATCGCCACTTTTCAAAAGGTGCTTCTTTGCTCTGTCAGTAGAGGTCCAACTGTTCAGTTCCAAGAGCAAGTCTGAAAACTCAGCTAGGATGGGTAGTTCATATTTCAGGGATCCCAATAAGGACATCAAACAATTTACTACCCTTATTATAACTTTTTAATTTTTTTAGCACAATTCAGAGAAAAGCAAAGGCAATAACTCTTCATTAGGAGGAGATGCCTGCCTGCAATTGGACAGTTAAAAATAGCTTTAACAGATACATACTAAAGTTGCTCTCCCCTTGATAAATATTTACATTTATATTCTGCTCTTCTGCCAAGCAGCCCAGAGAAGTAGACGTGGTTACGTTTATCCTCACAACCCTGTGAGGTAGGCCAGGCTGAGAGATAAGCTACTAGCCCAGAATCACTCAGTGAGTTTCATGGCTGAATGGGGATCTGGGGTCTTGCCAGTCCTAATCTAACGCTCTAACCCAGGGATAGGGGAGCTTGTCTCCAGCAGTTGGTTTGCTCCCATCACCTCCAGCCAAAATTTATTCTGGCTGGGGCTGATGGGAGTTGTAGTTCAGCAACAGCTGGAGAGCCAAGGTTGCTTATCTCTTCTCAGCCACTGACTCTCAAAAGCCAGCCGCCACCCTCAAAGGATGCCTCTTTGCCGGGTCAGCCGGGTTTCCCCCAAATACTTTTTTTGTGGAGATGCATCAGATGCTGCAAAAGCTATGCAAAAACGGCAGTGCCAGTTGTAGACAGTCCCAGCCCAATAATGCTTTTCTTTGATTGCATTATATCCGATGGTTGAAACAATACATTTCCATCTATTAAAGCCACAGATTGCCCCTGCCTAGAGTGAGGCTAAATGTGGAAGGGCATGCCCCCAAAGTCCGAACGGAAACTATGACCATCTGTGCATATCGGACACGTGGGTGATTTTCAGGAGCTACGTGTATGGAGGCCAGCATTACGGAGATTATCGGCCTTGACAGGGATGCGATTGACGTCCCTGGAGTAGCCGAGCAATCTGCCCAGCTGCCAGAACAGCCGCTAAGCAGCCAGTGCAGAGGTTTCTGTACCCGAGGCTGCTGTCTGAAGCAGCCAGCCAGAGCAAGACGCAGGAGCACACACTGCGGGAATTCCTATTGCAGAACATCTGTGTCCAAGCAGGTCTAGGGGAGTGGAAGATTTGGTCTGTGTATTCTTTTCGCTGCAACTTCTACAAAAGTTGAAGCGATCTTTCAGAGGCGCTCTTATCCCTGGACTTCGGGGCCGAAGTCCAGGGCCTCCAACCATCGTCACCCCGCTAAATCCTCTTTAGTCTGTCTTGGGTGTTGTGGTTTGTGCCCTTAAAAACCTATGTGTTAAAAAATGATGCTTAATTTGCAGCGGGTGGAGTGGGGGGTGGGGGGGAGGACCCCAAAGGCCTTTAGGTCCAGGCTCCAAAATTACCTAGGTGCACCTCTGGCAATGTATTTATTCAGCCATTGCTTGAGGTTTATCCTGGCAGGTTTTGGGGAGATTCTATGCAATTTTTAAATTAGCTGACGTACCAGGCCCTACATTACAAGAAAAGTAGCCTGCTTTTTCATTTCTGCCATCAAAGTACACGGCAAGCGGATGCAATTGGGTTGTTCTGAGTTCTTTTGGGTTGATCTTTGCATTTGAGTGTCTCATTATTTTTTTTATGTTGTTGTTTTAACTACCCAATTCTTGACTCACACATTTTTGTGATGGCTCTGGCTAAAGAATAAACTGACTGACTGACTGACTGACTGAGTACACACCACCTCCCAACCACCCTTCTCTTCCTCTGCTCCATACCTGACACCAGAGGCTCCTCGGAGTTGCAGGAGCTCTCCTTGGTGCTGAGGCTGCTGATGGAAGCCCGGTGGAGACACTGGAAGCCTGCATCCGGGAGGGCCAGCGAGAGCGTTGCCGGGGACCCCTTCCTCCACTTCACTTCAGGGACGATCACCTCCTGCAGAAGGCATGAGATGTGAGGAACCAGCTGCAGAAAGGTGCAGTCGTCAACCTACAAGCAGAGCTGATGGCAGGATCCAAGAAAGCCTTCTGGGCACCCATTCCAAGATTCTTCCCTCCACCAAAGGCAGCACTGCTAGGGATGTGCAAACGTGTTCGACGTTGAAACACTTTGGGGTCGAACCAAACCATCCACTGGTTGGTCCGACCCCGGACCAAACACACACCCCCAACTGTTTGGGGGGTTCGCAGCCTTTTTTTCTTTATTTAAAAAAAATCTTCTTTTTTAACTTACCCCCTATGGGGGAGTTGTTGGAGGCAGCAGGGTATGTGTCCACGGAGGTTCCCCCTCCCCCCGCTGGCCTCCCTTACAGCCCACACCGGCCCATTTGGCCAGCTCTTCAGCCGTTCAGGCCTTCCCCCTCTGGTACGGTGGTCATTTTGGAGGCTGCTGCACCTGTGCAATTCACCTCTGCGTGGCTCTGTGAAATTGGTCCAAACGGGACGGTTTGGGCTGTAAGGGAGGCCGGCAATGGGAGGGGGAACCTCCATGGACACACACACACCCATCGCCTCCAACAACTCCCCCGAAGGGGGTAAGTTAAAAATATATTTTTTAAAAAGTTTGTGGACCCCCCTGGATTGGGGAGGGCAGGTTTCAAGGAGATGCCGCACCGAATTGGCCTGGTCCAGTTTGAGTCCGGTCCGGACTTGAACCAAACCGGGCCAGCCGGTTCCATGCACACCCCTACTCCCTTTGAGCCAGTGCCAACACTGGGAGTGAGAGGAGGCAGTTAGCTGAGGCTAGAGGGTTGGAACCCAGCTGAGGATAGAACACAGCAGGAGAGTAATGCCATTTGTCTCTTAACCATGGTTCCTGCCCCTCCTTTTCCTTTCTGATTTTAACCATGGTTCTGTGTTGTTCATGGTAGACACAAACCCAGTTCCTGCAAAACTAAGGGTTAGAAATCCCACTTCAAACCACATCTCGGCCCCTCATTTACAACAGAACCGTGGTTTACATTAATCATGCTTGCCGCCAGTTCAAAACAACGGTTAAGAGTTCAGCCGCATTACATCTGCATCATCTCAAGTGCTTGTTCTGCAGTATGTACAGAGCTGGCTAAGCTGGGGAGAGGAGAGAGAGGAAGATGCGATAATCTTTCTCCAAACATTTAAAAGGCTGCCATAGATAAAGCTGTAAAGCACCACGGAGGGTTAGCCCAAATGGGGTGACCACACAATGCAGGAAGGCAGATTAGTAACTTCAGAGAAGGGAACGGCAAACACACACTCCTCTTGGCCTCTCCTCAGTTCCAAAATTTTCCAGTCTGCCTCAGAAACCCACAGGTGACAAAAGGGTAACTGCGGGCCAACATAGTGTTTAGAGTATTTTAATTTTCATTCCGAAATCTAGGTCTTACCAGTGACACGGTATCTGGCTCTTCAGTCAGTTCCTTTAAACTCAAATGCTTTTTGCTTGAGACCTGCAGAGAACAAGGGCGCAGAGAGATTACCAGCTTAAGGAAGCTAATGCTCCAGGGACTTGCTTGACCAGAGACGGATCTTGCCTGCAAGACTGTGGTGTCATTCCACAGGCCTCAAAGAGATTTCTCCACAAACTGAGATTCTGAGTGTACAGCAAAACTGTAGTGATCAGCCACTGACCAGTCCCTCCTCTCCCCTAAAGAGTAAACCAGAACCAGCCCCTCCTCTTCCCTAAAGAGTAAACCCTGTCCTGACTGATAGGCTGGTGAACTCCAGAGATCAGCCAACCAGCACACCAGGTGGGTGGGACCTAGGAAGAAGCAGGCTGAAGGTGAGAGAAGCATGGGTGGAAAGGCTTAGTGAGGAGCAATGGAGTTTTACTCCTTCATGTTCAAAAGCTATCCTGGAGATTTCTCTCACGGAAGGACCTCTGCAGATCCTTGAGAGACAGGATTACAGAAAGCTTGATTCAAATCAGATGGTGGGTGAGTTTTCAAGGAAAAGGGGATGCAGCCTAGGGAACAGTTTGTTAGTGTTACAGGGCCTGCTGTAACACACCAACCTTTATCACAAGCAGAATTAGTTGAGTCGCGCAAAACTGACTTTTAAACACAGAGACCCAAAATTGGTTCTAGCGTCTGGCTGGCAAGGAGAGGGGGATGGAAACCACCCTTTTTTGCATAGATATGCACTCTTCTTTTATCAAAACAGCAACAGCACACTTCTTCTGCATTTCAGATGTAGGTCAAAGTGATGGTGTGCTACATTGCTAACATATTATAAATAAAAATAGTCTTGGCCCAGAAAGCAGGTGATTCTTCTCGGAGAGAGACAGAAGGGGAGGCAAAGAAGCTATTTTCATCTATCACTAACATAGCAAGCAGAATTGGGATTTTAAAAAAACAAAACCACAGATTTATCTTAGAGTTTAAGAGCCCTAATAAAGAAGCATTCTGAGTCCATTCCAGTTTATCAACGTCATTCTTAAAAAGATAGGCTCACTAGAGTTCATTTCACCAGCACAACAAGACTTTCGATATGATCGACCATAGTAAATTGTTTTAAGGTTTTAATTTCTGTTCTAATTTGATTATGTTACTGTAAGCTGCCCAGAGACAGAAGTTTGTGGAGGTGTACAAATATAATAAATATATTTATGTATTAATAAAACAGGCTTTGTGGCTGTAAATAGATTATTCAATTCGAGTGTTGGACTGAGGAGATCCAGGTTCAAATCCCCATTCAGCTATGAAACTCACTGGATGACTCTGGGCCAGTTACTTATTTTTCAGTCTAACCTACCTCACAGGGTTGTTGTGAGGATAAACATAACTTCTGGGTTCCTTTGAGGAAGAGCGGGATCTAAATGTAAATACACACATCCCTATGAACACTGCTTATGAGGTATGGAAATGGCACTGTAACAATTTCACAGACACTAAGAGACAAGCAAAAGCAAGAGAAAGAAGTAGATTCTGACCTCTTCTTTAAATCTTTGGGGTGTGTCTGTGTGAAATAAAGTCATACTTCCTGATGATGTACAGATACCAAATTTCGCATATACAATCTTGCCTCTTAAATGAGCAGACGGCACTATTTTTAACACCATAATATGCTGAGGGGAAGTTTAAATATTTTTATTTGTATTTTTTAGGAAAATGCTGAATATAAATCATAATTCAACTGCTATTGTTCTAAACAGATTTTTAACAAGAATCAGATCAAAAACCACATCATGCCCAAGAAAAGCAAAATATCGCTCAGATTCACATTTACTGTGATTCAAATTATCCAATAAAATGAATGAAGTTGAAATCCTATAAATTTCAAGCTGTTCTTTTACTTCCCTTTTGCAAGCACATTAATAAAAAAAATCTATTGCATATATTTAATTTCTTGAACTTTCTGGTAAGTGTAATCCATGCAAAATGACAATGCAAAATGACAGTCAATGACAGGCCTCACCTACTAGTTAAAAATAATCAGCCAGGAACCCACAAAGAACTCTTGGGTGGGAAGAGGTGAAAAAATAGTGGTACCTGCAAGTGGGTGCAGACCCTCCGTAGAACATCATACACACTGTCTCTCGAGATCAGGGACACAAAGATGTACTGGAAATAACACAAAACAATAGTGAGCAACCTTAGCCCAACATCAAAGTTTGAGTCAACATGTTTGAGAAGAGTCTAACCAGGCTTTTTGCCTGTCCACCCAATAATTGGCAATTGGTTTACCACTTCAGCATTTAAAGAAAGACACACTGGAAGGGGTCAGACTTTGCCTGGAACTATCGTTTATTTTGCGAACTATGGTTATTTTGCATGTCTGAACTCATGCCAGTCAACAAACCATAGTATATTTTGAGCAGTCAAGCCACAATCTGAATGAGCCAAGGTCTCTTCCAACTTGGCTTGCTTAACTCACGTGGTAGCTGAACCCACAATTCTGGTTTAATCTTGGATTTGTTGCGGTAAAGAGAAATCTTGATTTTCTGGACTGATTGCGGGGGGCAGAAGTCAGTCAGGATTAGGCAACTGTCCAGGAAGTCAAGGCAAAAAGCATGGGACCATAAAAATTGCTAAAAGTACAAAACGTGCAGCTTTGGGGACATGGAAAGTGTTGGACAACAACAAAAAATTGCTCACTGAACCACCATCTTTGCTAAGCAGGGTCTGCCCTGGTTTGCATTTGGATGGGTGACTCCATGTGAGCACTGTCTGATGTAAGATATTCCCCTTAGGGGTGGGTGGAGCCATAGCTCAATGGTAGAGCATCTGCTTGCATGTCGAAAGTCCTGGGTTCAATCCCTGGCAGCATCTCCAGATAGGGCTGGGAGAGACTCCTGCCTGAAACCTTGGCAAGCCACTGCCAGTCAGTGTATACTGTTCTGAGTTAGACAGAACATGGTCTGACTGTTATAAGACAGCTTCTTCTATTTCTATGTCAGCACTAATCCCAACCCCTGATCTGGACTAGAGAAGTAATGGGAGACTGTTCCTTTATGGCACTGGTTCCCAACCAGGGTTCCTCCAGATGTTGCTGAACTATAACTCCCAGCATCCTCAGCCTGTCGCTGGGGATGCTGGGAGTTGTAGTTCAGCAACATCTAGAGGAACCCTGGTTGGGAACCACTGCTTTATAGTGTCTTCTAGGAGAGGAGAGCTAGTCCTGTGGTAACAAGCATAATTTGTCCTCCCAGCTAAGCAGGGTCCGCCCTGGTTGCATATGAATGGGAGACTTGATGTGTGAGCACTGTAAGATATCCCCCTCAGGGGATGGAGCTGCTTCTGGGAAGAGCATCTAGGTTCCAAGTTCCCTCCCTGGCAGCATCTCCAAGAAAGGGCTGAGAGAGATTCCTGCCTGCAACCTTGGGGAAGCTGCTGCCAGTCTGTGTAGAGAATCCTGAGCTAGATGGACCAGTGGCCTCACTCAGTATATGGCAGCTTCCTATGTTCCTAACTATAATCTCTAAAGATGTCAGCAAGTGCCCGTCGAGATCTCCAGAAAGCACGAATTGAAAACAAGGAGCGCTGCCTATACTGACCTCGTGCAAGGTCAACAACAACCCACTTGCCAGCTCAATGCAAGTCAGGCTCTGCCCCAACAGGGCTGGGTTTCCCACAAGCCATGCCTATCCTCCCGTCTGTGTGGGTGGTTTGGAATGGAGGCCATGCATGCATCCAGAAAATTTAATGGGTTTCAGTTTCAGAGACCTGTGGACGGGAAATTCATAGGACAGGAGCCAAAAAGTCAAATTCACAAAAGCCACCGCGCCAACGCTCAGAGTTAAAAACCACATTCCATCCACCCCTGCACTTCTAGGGTTTCCACTGGGGCGTTGCCTTCATTTCTTGCTCACCCAGAGCTGCGCAGATTTCTTGCAAGTGCCTGCCAGTCTATTGAGATGCCTGCCTCTTGCCAGAGGAGCAGAACTGCAGTACCAGCCAAAAGGGGCAGGGGCAGTGTTGCGAGAGCCAGAGCAAAAAGTAACCTGATACTGCTCTGCAAATAATACAATTAAAGCAGTATATATTGTTTCATAACTACAACACCTTTCAATCTCGTAAAACATGCTTCAACATGTAAGATGATAAAATGATCGTGGGGATGGAACAACGCAACAGGTTGCGAAACAGCAACGAAACAGGGCATAACTGCAGCCCCATCATTTCCTGATCCTCTCCTCCATCCCAGATGCTATGACTACCCCTTCCTCAACCTGGGGAAGGATTGTAGCTAGGTGGGAGAGCGTCTGCTTGGCAGGCAGGAGATTCCAGGCATTTTCAGGCAGGGCTGGGAAGGAGCCCATCTGAAACCCCGGAGAAACGCAGAGACAGGACTGAGCCAGACGGACCAATGGTCTGACTTCAGTTTAAGGCAGATTCCCCTGCAGGGCCAGCCCTAGAGATTTTGGCACTTTGGGGGAAGAGATCCACCTAAACCCCTGCAGTGCAAATACCAAGGAAAACCACTGCCGTGGGACGACAGTAAATGCTAAGTGGATAAAAAGAGATTGTTTTGGTCCAGATAAACAGAGAGTGGAGAGCAAACACAGGCATCTTTTGGATGTTAGCTAAGGGGACGGCAGCATGCATGAATGCACGCACCCAGGTGCTAGGTGCCGCCCCCCCCGCCCCCGGTTTTACAGCAATTTCACTCTTAAGGCACATGGCTGGAGAAAGTACCTCCATCTGCAGTGAGAGGAGAGCTGGTCTTGCGGCAGCAAGCCTGAATTGCCCCCTTGCTAAGCAGGGCCCATCCCGGTGCACATTTGGATGGGTGACTGTGTTTTAATGTGAATGATTTTAATGGTTAAATGATTTTAAAGAGACTCCTCAATGGGCTTGCTCTTCCCCCACACGCTTGCTCTGCTAGAACTGTGGCGAACTAAGCTTCTCCCCTCCAACAGTTCTGAATGAGGTTCTCCACTTGGGGAACCCCTCTAACTAACCCCGCTAACGAAACTGGTCTGCCTAGAGCAGCCTGCGAGCCAGCTGAGTTGCAGTGTGCAGGCTGCTCCAGGAAGAGTCCAGATTCAGTCTCACACCACTTCTCAGCTGGTGCACGGGGCTGGATATTTAAACCCCATTTAACGTGAGCGGAACTCTCCTGCAACATGACCTCCATGGTATTCAAGGGTCTCCTGAAAAGCTTCCATAGGTCTAACCTGGCAGCAAAGCAGATCTGCGCAGTATGGCGATACTAGAGAGAGATCTGGCCTGTGTCCCTTACCTTTCTGCTGGCACTGGTGGTGATGGCCAATCCATTTGGCAACAACCGGGCTGTTTTGTGCTTTTTTATTAGCTGGACAGAGACAACGGGAATCACAACCTGAAATGCAGAAGAGAAGTGTTTGGCTGTAGGACATCCGTGAATGACAAAACAAGGGAAAAGGCACACCAGGGGCGTACCAAGGTTGGGCTGGCCCCAGAGACGGGACTTTAAAATGGGCCCCTCGCGGCCTTCCTCTCCTTCTCCTGGCCCGATGTCTCTGCTAACTAGCCCAACTAGTTACAATAACAGCAGAACCAACTAATACAACTAATCTGTCTTTCTCTCTCTCTGACACATGCAGTATTTTTAACATGTGGGTTCTTGAGGGCACAAACAGCAACTAAACACACAAGAAAGTAAGAATACAAAAACAAATATATTCATGCAAAAAACCCCAATTGAAGGTCAGCGCTCTAACCATTGTGTCACATGGCTTTTCCGATGGGGATCTCTTATCAGAGAACTCCTAAGACCCACACCAAATTCTAAGCCCCAGGTTTCCTTGCAAGGGAAGCAGAGCAGTTATTACAAAACTGGAACAAGGTCTTAGCATAGATTATTTATTCATTTCATTTCATTTCATTTCATTTATAAACCGCCCCATCCAGAGGCTCTGGGAAGTGTACAACAACTTTTAAAAAGACATAAACACACACAAATAAAAACAGTGCTAAAAGCACTATAAAAACAATTCAATTAAAAAACCATTTAAAATCAATTAAAATGCTTTTAAAAAACAACAACACTTTACAAGCCTCAGAAGGCCAGACCAAACAAATAAGCTTTTAGGGCTCTCTTAAAGGCCAACAGCGAGCCTAAACTGCGGATATCTGCCGGGAGTGCATTCCATAGACCAGGGATTCTCAACATGTGGGTCCCCAGATGTAATTGGACTTCAACTCCCATAATTCCCAACCAAAGGCCACTGGGACTGGGGATTATGGGAGTTGAAGTCCAATAACATCTGGGGACCCACACGTTGAGAAACCCTGCCATAGACCAGGAGCAGCTACAGAAAAGGCCCAGTTCCGAGTCGCCACCAGATGTACCGGTGGTAACTGGAGACGGACCTCAAGCCATACTCTTAACGTGTATTTGGGAATAAAGGACACGGTTGCTTTGAATACAGCTTTCTTCTCTGTTTTGGAGGACCCTTTTTGTTGCCTAGAGGGTGGGTGGGTGGGGCTGAGCGAGAGAAGGAACACACAACTGGAAGGGAAGAGAAGATCCTGTGGGGTCCACCCACCACGGCTTTCCAGCCCTCTGCTTGCCAAAGCTCCGAGGCAAGCAGCGGCTGCAGCCCCCAAACAGTGGGGCTGCTGTTGTGCCCTGGAGACGGGCGGGATGGGGGGCTCCTCTCCTCCTACCCAAGAAGATGGGCACGCCTGCCTTCCTCTGGCCAGTGCACACAGCAGCAGCTAAACAAGAGACAAGTCTCTCCTTCAGAAACACCAGACAACAACTCCTCTGCTAGATGAATTCGAAGAAGTGGGAATTCCCATTCAAGTCTCACGGCCGAACAAAAATGCTGACAGAGCAATCGCTTCACCAACACGGACTAGTACTGTACAGAACCGTTGTCCAATAGCAAAGGGGACAGGTCAGGGCGCACTCCTCCCTGAAGATACCATCATGTGCAAGGGGCAGTCATCTCTCTCCGTTCTCAGACATGGAAAATATCTACAAGGTATGAGGGTGAGGGTGGTTTGTGACTATTTTGCTTTTTAACAAACAAACAAAAGGGAGGGGGGAGCCCTATAATTCGCAGCCACAAAGGAACGCCCTCTGATAACAGAAACAGCTTAACAGACGCTCTGCCAGCGATGCACATATGAAAGTCTTCTTCAGGAAAGGAGGCAAGACATACTCACAAGAAAGGGAAAGTAAAGGTTTGCAGGGGAGGTCTGGGATGCAAATATAGCCACCCCACTTCCAGACCGCGACGACGGCCTCAGTTACCCCAACATTCCTCCCTCCCTTTCCTGTAACAAACTGGATACGATTCTCTCACCAAGTGGTTCACAGATAAAAAATATCCTACTTCCAAGGGTAGTTTCCCCTATCCTGACTTTGCTTTCTTGGCCAGTAAGTTATCACATAGAATTCCGAGGTGGTGTAAAGAGGATAAAGGTAAAGTGTGCCGTCGAGTTGGTGTCGACTCCTGGCGACCCCTGAGCCATGTGATTTTCTTTGGTAGAATACAGGAGGGGTTTACCATTGCCTCCTCCCATGCAGTATGAGATGATGCCTTTCAGCATCTTCCTATATTGCATCTGCCCGATATAGATGTTTCCCATAGTCTGGGAAACATACCAGCTGGAATTCGAACCAGTAACCCCTGGCTTGCTAGTCAAGTCATTTCCCCGCTGTGCCATTAGGTGGCTCTGTACAGAGGATACACAGACTCAAAGGAAGGACTGCAAAACAGTTGCCGCATAGGGAAGATAAACTCATCCCACCCTCCCCATTTTGCAGGTTCTTATAACACTTCAAGCTGTGCCCAAAATAGCTCCTGGCAAAACCACCAGCACTGCCGTAATAAATGTGTGCATGTTTGGTGTGACTGTGCATATGGTGGCCACCTACTGGTTAGCACCCATGCTGGGAAGCACTGCTTCACAATGCCCAGAACAGCTCCTGAACTCTTTTTGAAGGATTATTTGAAGTTTCTTTTGTAGGAAAAAAGTTGGTGCACACGCATACATACAGTCTCTCTCTCTCTTTTTTCAAGATCCTCTGCTCCTCAATCAGAAGGGGAGCTGGTCTTCCGGTAGCAAGCATTAAGTGCCCCCCGTGGCTAAGCAAGGCCTGCCCTGGTTTGCATTTGGATGGGTGACTACATGTGAGTGCTGTCTACTGTAAGATAGTGCCCTTAGGGCAGGGCTACTCAGCTGTTTTATTGACTAGAGGGCCCCGCATCCCCAGCTACAGTGGCCAATAGTCATGGATGATGGGAATTGTAGTCAAAATCTGCAGGAGGGCCAAAGTTGAGTTGCCTTGCCTTGAGGGATAGGGACGTCGTTCAGTGGTAGAGCATCTGCATGTATGCAGAAGGTCCCAGATTCACTCCCTGGAATCTCCAGGTAGGGCTAGGAAAGACGCCTGCCTGCAACCTTGGAGAGCCACTGCCAGTCAGTGTAGATGATACTGAGCTAGATGGACTAATAGTCTGTCTGGTTATAAGGCAGCTTCCTCGGCTCCTAAAAGAAACCACCACCCCCAACACACTGCAGAGCTTCCTTTCCCTCTCAACAATGCCATCATTCAAGAATACTTTTAAAAAAGTTTCTACACAAGTTAAATTAACTAGACCAGGATGTGCTTGCATTTGGGTTCAGTCAATTTCACTGTTGTATTATCTTGCATAAAACTAGGAGAACTAGACAAGAGGGAGACCTGGCTCTTTCTCTCTTCTCAGTGTAGGGAGTTTCCCTTCTCCTCTACCATGTTTGTACACTTTTCAAGCCGTGGATGCCGAATCAGGACTGGTGCCACAACAGCAGTAGCAGTTGCAAGGAGGAGCTCAGTTCCATGGCTCTGCAGAACGAGTAGACCATACACAGTCTTAGAGTTGGCACCAGGGGCTGAGCAAGAACTTCAGGTAGTCTGTGAACCAGGTCCTCAAATCTTGCTCATTGGTACCATCTCAGGGGACAAAGGCTTATCGTTATTTTTGGCATCTGCCCCCCTAGAGATGGCAAACAGGTGATAGCATTGCTGCACTTTCAGCTTTCTGTGTATCATCATCTCTTCTTTATCCCTACCCCACAAACAATTATGGTAAAATTGCAGTCATTTTTGCAGAGAGGAAAGGGTTAGGGACAGGGTTAGTGTTAACAATGAACAAATGGTTGTACTCTCTCCATGGAGTAATCTTTGGAGAACACTCCTGCCAATTTTCATTTCCATTTCTGTGACAACACGGATACCATTTTACGGTGGATTTTTGTGTTTCTAAAACTTTTAAAAACTTTTTAAAAACAACTGCACACTTGTCCACTGCGGGCCCGATAGTCATCAGAACAGAACTGCCCTGCTGGATCAGGCCCAAGGCCCATCTAGTCCAGCATCCTGTTTCACACTGTGGCCCACCAGATGCCTCTGGGAAGCCCACAGGCAAGAGCTGAGGGCATGCCCTTTCTCCTGCTGTTGCCAACCTGCAACTGGTATGTAGAGGTGTTTTGCCTCTGAGGCTTGAGGTGGCCTATAACTGGGGTGAAGAAATGTTAGCTCAGTTTATCAGCCAGACAAAATATTTTACTCATCAAGCTATGTTGGTACATTGCTCATCAGGACTTTTTTCACTCGTCAGGCATCATTTTTCACTCGTCACAGACTAGTAGACCACTGGATTTCTGCAGCCCTGCCTATAGCCCTCAGACTAGTAGCCATTAGGCTGAGTGTTTTACCCTCTGCCTTGCTCCTTAGAAGGTTTTGCAAGGATTCCCCTGTTTCGGGGCTATGTTCTTGTGGAGAGGGCTGTTTAGAAACAGTTGCTCATGTGCTTTTGTACTGCCCTCTGTTCTGTGACTCAAGGGAAGAATTATTCACTCACACACACACACACACACCCCGTTTGATCAGTTCCCAGGCAGGCCTGACTCATTTTATCTTAATTTATGTCTTGCTGATGTTAATGTGGGTATTACTAAACTGGTTGCTAAACTTTTATATGGGGCTATGAAACTGACCTCTCGTCATGGGGTTTTATGAGGCTGATTGTGTATCTTTTAGTTATTTTATGCTGCATATTTATCTATGGTAACTGTCTAAAGTTTTAATTTTGTTTGGTTTACGGCCGTAAATAAAATGATTGATCATTGATTGATTAACTACTTTCATTGGCCAGTAGCCATTAATTAATAGACCTGTCCTCCATGGATTTATCTAAACCCCTCTTAAAGCCATCCAGGCTGTTGTCTGTCACCACATCTTGTGGCAGAGAATTCCACAGGTTGATTATGCATTATGTGAAAAAGTACTTCCTTTTGCCGGTCCTAAATTTTATTGTCAGGACACTAAAAGCACGACAACACACTGAAAGCTGAAAGTACCGCAATGCTGTCACCCATTTGCCACCTCTAGGGTGCAGACTTTATCAAAAATCGCAATGAGCATCCATCCTCCCAGATGATACCGACCACTCCAGTTGGCTCATGTTCTAAAGGTAGAAACGCCATTCCTTCAGTCAGTATCCAGAGCAGGGAGCAGTGGGACAGGGAAACAAGCATGCCACATCTTGTCCAGATTGTGGAGCTAAGGAAAAGCTCAGCCCAGCTAAAAGCAAGTCAGGATGCAATGACAGAAGAATCCATCCCACTTTGGGAGCCGGAGGAGCATTCTTCCTGCGTGATGTTTATTTTAATAGGTCGTGCTGCTGATATAAATAATTCAGCTGTTCGGCAGCGTTTTAAACAAGTCTGCTCTAAATACGGAAGAACGCTGCCCATCGACTGCAGAGTTTACCAGCTAATCTCAGAACCAGAGAAGAAGCAGAGATGCTGGACTGCATCAAATTTATTTATTTGATGCAGTCCAGCAATTCTCTTGCAAGACTTCAGCATGCCACAGAGTTGACAATCAGCTTTGAGGATTTTTTTTAAAAAAAAGAATGAATTGGGTTTTTTGGGGGGGATGTGGGAGAAAAGAGCCAGCTGCATTTGACTCCCATAAGATGGGCTTGCATCTTTACAAATCAAAATCTGTAGCTACAGGTGGCCACATACAGATACATCACTGTGCATGAAAATCCGTCTGCTTTTCACTAGGCTGGTTATTGGCCCAACCCCATAATCCCAGGGGTGACTCAAGAACAACTAGTTTGGGGGCACAAAGAGGTGGCAAAGGCTGTTATTAGGGGAGCAAGGATTTGCTATACATTAAATACTCACTTTATTAATGAAGGCTGCTGGACATTTTCAAACATTCAGAAAATAGGCCAGATTCCTCTTAGAAAATACAGACTTTTTGGAGATGACTTTGCATCCCCCCTGCACACATGGTCTCACCAGAAGCCCAGTTCCGGGCCAGGAAGGAAGGGAAGGGGTTGGCTGGGCTCCTGGGAGGCTGGAGGATTCTCCTATCTACCTGGCTGCACTGACTTCTGCTGCTTGTTCTGGGTTAGAGGAGTGAGTCAATGAGGCTTCTTTGAACACCAGAGGCCTTTGAAAACAACTAATTCAAGCCATAGGATCATAATATACCATGATTCTATTGTCTGACACTTTGCTATAAAGTTCCAGCCTGGTGGATGCAGGACTAGGAAATATTTTGGAAGGGGTGCCTGCTACCCCTTGGAGCCATCCCTTTGTTCTTACAGATAGGAAGCTGCCATATACTGAGTCAGACCATAGGTCCATCTCGCTCAGTATTGTCTACACAGACTGGCAGCGGCTTCTCCAAAGTTGCAGGCAGGAATCTCTCTCAGCCCTATCTTGGAAAAGATGCCAGAGAGGGAACTTGGAGCCTAGATGCTCTTCCCAGAGCAGCTCCATCCCCTGAGGGGAATATCTTCCAGTGCTCACACTTCTAGTCTCCCATTCATATGCAACCAGGGCAGACCCTGCTTAGCCAAGGGGACAAGTCATGCTTGCTACCTCAAGACCACTCTCCTCCTATGTTGGTCATAGGAGGGAAAATGCTGGCCAGATGCACCCTGACCAGCATTTTTCCATACATAGATCTGCTGAGGAAATCATGTGAAGAAGCTGGTAGAGTATACATCACTCACTGTGCCCTACTTTCTGTTCTTTTTTTAAAGACGCTAGCATTTGTACCTCTAAAGGAGAACGAGCTTTCAAGCAATTGCTCTAGGCAGAAACCTTATGCATCCCTCTTCCTGGCGATTCTCCTGCCTCTCCATCGTCACAGACTCTCTCTCTTCGTCTTCTCCTTCTTCGTCTTCTTCTTCTTCGTCTTCTGTGAATTTGTTGATTTTGTACCTAGACATCTTTGAAGACTCCAAGTTCCCTCCCTGGCAGCATCTCCAAGATAAGGCTGAGAGAGATTCCTTCCTGCAACCTTGGAGAAGCCGCTGCCAGTCTGGGTAAACAATACTGAGCTAGATGGACCTATGGCCTGACTCAGTATATGGCAGCTTCCTATGTTCATGTGCTTGCTAATGACTTGGCAAAAACAAAACCCAATTCCAGAATTCAGCTCTTTCACAAGGGTGCCTTAAGACCCACCCTCCCCTTTTTGACACATCACATTACATTTCTTAAGGCGTGTACAGGTCCAACAGTGTAATGCAGACATGTTTTAATTGTGTTTTTAATGTTTTATATTTCAATTGTAATATTTTAATCTTTTTATCTCGTTTTTCTTGTTTTTTTTCTTGTTGTAAACCGCCCAGAGACCTGCGTTTTGGGCAGTATACAAATGTGTTAAATAAAATAAACAAACAAATGAATAATAAATCCAAATTTACAAAGAAAAACAATTAAAAACCGAGCCCACAATTCCAGGAGGAGAAACATGAAGCCAATTGTGAATGCAGCTTTACACGAAGGCATATCTCCACAGCTGCAAGAAATATATTTTGGCCTCTGTTAAAGAAACCCGGTTGAGTAAGGAAATCCAGCCACTGTCCAAATGGCTCTTTCTGGTAATAGGCCACTGAGTCAGGCCCACAAATCTGGGCCATCGGAACCATCTTTGGGGACAAATTCTCATAGTGATTTTTGGCAACATCTACCCTTGTAGAGATGGAAAATGGGTGACAGGATCGTCGCAATTACCACTGTCTGTGTGTTGTCACCCCTTCTTTATTGCTACTCCCAAAGAATCACGATCATGGAAAAATTGCAGTCCTTTTTGTTCAGAGGAAAGGGTTAAGGTAAGGTTAGGGTAACAATGAACAAGTTGGTGTACTCTTCATGAAGTAATCTTTGGAGGACATTCCTGCCAGTTTTCATTTCCATTCCTCTGACAACATCGATAAAATTTTATAGTAGTTCTTGTGTTTCTAAAAGTTTGAAAAGCTTTTAAAACACCAATTGCAAATGTGGTCACTGCAGGCCTGATGGTCAACCGCAAGCATGCTAAAACAATGAAAACGGAAAGATTCCAATGCTATCACCTCTTTTCCATCTCCAATGGTAAAGTAAAGGTAAAGTTGCACTGTCAAATCGGTGTCGACTCCTGGCACCCACAGAGCCCTGTGGTTTTCTTTGGTAGAATACAGGAGGGGTTTATCATTGCCATCTCCTGCACAGTTTGAGATGATGCCTTTTCAGCACCTTCCTATATCGCTGCTGCCCGATATAGGTGTTTCCCATATTCTGGGAAACATACCAGCGGGGATTCAAACAAGCAACCTCTTGCTCACAAGGCAAGTCATTTCCCCACTGCACCATTAGCTGTAGACCTTGGCAAAAATCAAAATGAACATTCATCTTCCCAAATGGCGAACACCCCAGCTGGCTCGTTAATATTAAAGGTGATCTACCCAGTGTAGTGGCTCAACTCCAAGTTTCCAACTCCAGTTTTCAGATCCAAAGATTCAAGTTTCAGTTTTCAGCTCCAGGGCGCTTTGCAAGTTACACTCTACAACAGTGTCACTACTGTCCACTAAGTGTGCTTCTGCTCTGCCTGTGTTTCGTCATCACAGTCCCTGTGCTGTCAGCAAGGTGCCGTTCACATTTCCGATGCCTTCTATCAGATTTCATCCTTGCATTTTAGTCCTATAACATTGCATGTGTGTCGCAAAAAAATAGCTGTATTTTCCCGTTGCAGGAGGTTTGCGCAAGCTCTGTATGTTTTCAAAACTATCCTGCCAAGCCGAAACATTTTACTGCTGAACAGTGTGTAATCAGGAAAGCTACCCAATGCAGTGGCACAACTGCCAGGTTTTTCTGCAGGAAGCAGATTTTCGAGGTCCGTTTCCCCTGGGAGGCTTTTGTCTCGTGTATGGGATGAAGGCTTACTTTAATGACTGTGTGTGTTGGGTCTAGCATATCTGGCAGAGCTCTATCTCTTGTTCTCGGTTTCTGCTTCTCGGCCTCCAACAACGTTCTCCCTGCAGTACTTCCAAATTCATGTCCAGTTCCGAGACAATCCAAATACTTCAGCTACTGCACCAAAGCTGACTTACCTTGATATCCTTCCCAAAAAGGTTTGCATAGAAACAGAGCCAGTTTGGGGAGATGTAAAGGCGTCCTTGGATGAGGATATCTCTCTGAAGGGCACAGGAGCAGACTGCAGGAAATACAGATAATGTATCGGAGGTATCAATTAGGGCTCATATACAAAGCAATGCTCTGCGGACACAGAACGCACACAACCATCACCTCCTCCCATGGCTCCCTGGAGCTTTTTTTTTTTTTTTTTAAACACCCTTGTCAAGGAACCCTTGTCAACAACAACACTGTGGGTCGCTCCAGCATGGGTCATTCCAGGGAATGGGGACAGAGCTAATATTATGGGTCTCCCCTCCCATCATAGTTCATGAGCTAGGCCCACAAATTCCGGTCATCGGTACCATCTCTGTGGACAAATGCTCATTGAGATTCTTGGCACCATCTACCCCTCTCGAGATGGAAAAGGCATGATTTGTTTATCTGAATGACTTATCTATTTAGCATATTTTGATACTGCCCAATATATATGGGCGGTTTACACACTGAAACCAATTTAAAAACAGCAAAACATTAAAATGATTAAAACCATTTAAAATCTCCATATGTTCATATAACAGGAAGAACCAGAGCTAGAGAGAGATGTATGTTTTTTCAAAGAAACATATTTGTGCACACTTGTTCCACTTTTATTTCCCGTAAACAGATTTCACAATTTTTTTCACAATTCCCCCCCCCCCCCGAGTCTCCAAAACCTGTCTGGTCAGAGACAACAGTGGGATAACAGAAATTAGGATATACACCCCTGGAAGAGATAGATCCATTATACTGTCTTCAACCATCTGAAAGGCTAGTGCTGGTCATAAGGACACAGGAAACTGCCTTATACTGAGTCAGACCATTGGTCCATCTAGCTCAGTGTTGTCTACACTGACTGGCAGCAGCTCTCTAAGGTTTCAGGCAAGAGTCTTTCCCAGCCCTACCTGGAGATGCTGCCAAGGACCAAGCCTGGGATACTCTGCATACAAAGCAGATGCTCTACTCCAGGGATTCTCAACGTTGGGTACCCAGATGTTATTGGACTTCAACTCCCATAATCCCCAACTCAAGGCCACTGGGGCTGGGGATTATGGGAGTTGAAGTCCAATAACATCTGGGAACCAAACGTTGAGAATCCCTGCTCTACACTCAGCTAAGGTCCTATCCCCTAAAGGGACTATCTTACAGCAGACAGTGCTCAAATGTAGTTGCCCATCCATGTGCAAACCAGGGCAGACCCTGCTTAGCAAAGAGGACAATTCATGCCCGCTGCCACAAGATCAGCTCTCCTCCACCCAGCCCCGGAGTTGCTTTGTCTCCTGTTGTTAAAAGCATGTGCCTGCCTCTCCTCTCCAGCAGGGGGGACTTTCCAATTATCTCCCCTCCCACTTTGAGCAAATTCACACACACACACACACACACACACACACACACACACGCACGCACTTACGCACTCACCTTTCAGCACACTCTCCTCTGTGGGGATGTCCTTGAATAACTTGTGGTACTGCGAGTTGTATTTATTTGGAGCCTAGAGACAGAGATAAAACAAAGCACAAAAAGTCAGGATGTCAGAGGGGTCCCGTCCCCCCCGCCAGGGATGTTGCTGATGTACAGACATCAGTAGGAGGACACATTTAGTCTTCTTGCAGACATTACTCTTCTTTTGCATAGGACTCTCGGCAAAAAGAACACCCTGTTTGGATAGGAAAATTAGGCAAAGGAGTCTGGAACAAAGTTTGCCCCTGAAAGACTTTCCTTTGCCATCAATACAGGTAAAGCGGAAGCTGCTGTCTGCTGAGTCAG